>NC_045983.1:2800719-3110105 GCF_010909765.2 Amblyraja radiata | reverse complement strand
TACTGTCATGTGCGACGTTTCCATGGGGCAGCCGCGGCCCGTTGTCCCAGCTGCCAGGCGCCGCCGGATTTTCAACGTCATTCATGGGTTGGCCCACCCGTCTATACATGCGACAGTTGCAAATGGTGGCTGCGCGTTTCATGTGGCATAGATTGCGGAAGCAAGTCGGTTGTTGGGCCCAGGCGTGCATTCCGTGCCAAACATCAAAGTTGCAGCGGCACGTCCAGGCGCTGGTGCAGGAGTTCGCAGTGCCTCGCCGGCGCTTTGACCATGTTCATGTAGGTAACATGGGGCCGCTGCCTCCACCCCGGGGTGCCTCGCATCTACTGACGGTGGTGGACCGTTTTACACTCGTGGACACTTCTGCACTGACGTGTGCTCGTGCCCTCGTAGCCCACTGGATTGCCTGTTTCGCGATGCCACTGGACATTTCCTCGGACCAGGGTGCCCAGTTCACGTCTGAGCTGTGGTCCGCAACGGCTCGCCCGTTGGGGACACAACTCCACCACACGACAGCATATCATCCCCAGTCTAATAGGTTGGTGCAGCGGTTCCATCCCCATCCGGAAGCAGCCGTCATCTGTATTGGTCAGTTTGCAGGAGAGGGTCGGTGCCCTGTCTCCTGTCCCAACGTCCCGCCATGGTGTGGCTCCTGCCCATGTGCCGCCCACAGGTCGCCTTTGCAGCGCCCATATGGGGGTCCCTTTTGGTGTTGCAGCATGGGCCCACTACTTTTGTCTTGGACATGGGTGGTCGGCGGGGACTGTGTCTGTGGCTCAGTTGAAGCTGGCTCATTTGGATCTTTGCGAGTCAGTGCAGGTGGCCCAGCCTCGTCGTCAAGGGCGTCCGCCTTCTTGTTTGCTCCCAAATTCGTTCGAACCGGGCATGTCCCCTGTGCGTGGGAACATTTGCACGAGGTCCGGCCGCCTCGTTCATCTTTCCATTCGGTTTCATGCCTCTGGTTCTGGGGGCGGGGGTCCTGTGGCAGTCCCTGGTGGTTAGCCACGCGTGGTGCAAACTCTAGGGGTTGAGTCACGTGACTTGGTTTGGCGGTTGGTGCGGGTCACGGGGTTTCCCTGGGGATAGATATAGTGGCGGGAACGCCCCTGCATGTCGTGGTAGTTTTGGGAGCTGTATACAATTAAATAATTCTTCTCTTGACACTCATGTCCCGCTTCACCCGACAGCATGGGCGGCACGGTGGTGCAGTGGAGGAGATGCTGTCTCACAGTGCCAGAGACCTGGGGTCCATCCTGACTATGGGTGCTGTCTTTACTGAATTTGTACGCTCTCCCTGTGAGCTGCGTGGGTTACCTCCAGGAGCTTCAGTTTATTCCCACACTCCAAAGACATACAGGTTTGTAAGCTAAAGGTTTGTAAGTCTGAAGAAGGGTTTCGGCCCGAAACGTCGCCTATTTCCTTCGCTCCATAGATGCTGCTGCACCCGCTGAGTTCCTCCAGCAATTTTGTGTACCTTCGATATTCCAGCATCTGCAGTTCCCTTTTGAACAGGTTTGTAAGCTAACAGGCTCGGTAAAATTGTAACCTGTTCCTAGTGTGTGTAAGATAGTGTTAGTGTGCGGGGATCGCTGGTCAGCGCAGACTTGGTGGGCCAATGGGCCCATTTCCGTGATGTATAGCTAAACAATTCTGCATTGAGTAATTGAATAACATTCCATATGCAAACACATGGCTGATGAACAGTACAGTGTGCAGAATAAAAACTGATGTAGCAGGTAGACATGGAATAAAAAGATTACTGAACCATTTGATTTTTGAACTCCAATGCATGGACACATCAATTTACAGAGTGTAATTAAAAAATTACGGCATAAATCTAATACTCACAGAACATGTTGTATTGCAGAAGCTGTCTTTGTGACTTGACCGAATTGTGGCATCTCATCAATAACTTGGAAAATCCTGCTACCCATTGCCTTACTCTGCTTCAGATTGAATATGGTTTCGATATCATTACTATACTGAACCAAGGCAAATGTGCACTGTCAATGAAAACCAAATATTATTTCAGTTACTACTCAAAATCACAACCTATTATTTGAAAATTATTCCACTCTACCTTATACATATAAAACTATCTAAAGTAAGTCATTAATAGAAAGCACAGGGCGGCACGGTTGTGCAGCAGTAGAGTTGCTGCCTCACAGTGCCCGACACCGGAGTTCGATCCTGACTGCAGGTGCTAGTCTGTATGCAGTCTGTACCTTCTCCCCGTGACCTGCGTGGGTTTTATCCGAGATCTTTGGTTTCCTCCCACACTCAAAAGCTATACAGGTTTGTGTTTTAATTGGCTTGGTACAAACATAAATTGTCCTAAGTGTGTGTAGGATAGTATAAGTGTGTGGGGATCGCTGGTCGGGGCCAACTCAGTGGGCCAAAGGGCCTGTTTCCATGCTGTATCTCTAAACTGAACTAAACTTCAAAGGAGCACTATCAGGCAAAACGTCACACCAAATCGGATTACCAAACAGTTGGTTAGAGGTAGAATTTAATGAGTTTCATGGAAGGAAGATAGATAGAGAGTTAGAGGCATGCTAAGAGGTTTAGGGAATGAAATGTTTTAGATTAACATCTTGTCAGATTGAGTTATTCAGCTTATTGTTGGAAAATTAAAATCGGAAAAGATAAAAAGGGATGAACTAGAGGGGCAGAGAAACCTTAAAGTTGCTGAAGAAGGGTTTTGGCCCAAAACGTTGCCTATTTCCTTCGCTCCATAGATGCTGCTGCACCCGCTGAGTTTCTCCAGCTTTTTTGTGTACCTTCGATTTTCCAGCATCTGTAGTTCCTTCTTAAACACTTAGAAACCTTAAAGTTGTTGGGCTGGAGGAATTTACCATGATGAAGTTGGGACAAGAAATAGAGGGGTTTATTAACATGGAGGGGAATTTAAATGCAGTCAAGCACAGTGGACAGCAAGAGTCTGTGCGAACAGTTCAACTAATAACCATCTCGTATAGGTAGAAATAATGGCATGGAAAGCCACATATTCACATGGGCAAACAACGTCATAGGTAGGATTTATGAAAGCATTAGACCAAGTGGGACCCGTTGGGTCCCATGTTCACATGGGAGGGCTGGTCCCCCAACGCAATATTCCACGTCTCCACCACTTCCAATATTGGTGGCCGGGGGGGGGGGGAGCTTTCTCGAGCGCTAGTATGGGTGTTGTGGAGTGAAGGGACTGGTTTCCAGAGGGCTAGTATGGACATTGTTTTGCCAAATGGATTCTTGGGGTGGCAGCTCAGTCACTCAAGCCTGATGTGCTAGCAGCTCACGCATGGCTGGTCGGTTGGCAGTTGACTCACGACTATTCCTTGGAATTCCATTTCAAGCAGGGTGCAAGGCCACCAAATTCAAATGCAGTTTCCTACCACTTTAAGCAGGGTGCAAGGTCACCAAACTCAAGTGCAGTTTCATGCGACTTGAAGCAGGGTGCAAGGCCACCAAATTCAAGTGCAGTTTCATGCCATTTCTTCTTTTGTGTGGCGTGCACAGCCTAAAGTTGTTGGACAACTTGTTTTATTTGATCTTCCGTTTGTGCACGTCGAGTTGATTGCATTAGTCGAAACAGGGCGGACCACGTGAAGGTTGCAATCTTTACCCCAATGCCATTTCAAGCAGGGTGCATGGCCACCAAATTCAAGTTTCACACCACTTGAAGCAGGGTGAAGCAACCAAATTCAAGTGCAGTTTCCGACCACTTCAAGCAGGGTGCAAGGCCACCAAAGTCAAGTGCAGTTTCATACCACTTCAAGCAGGGTGCAAGGCCACCAAACTCAAGTGCAGTTTCATGCGACTTCAAGCAGGGAGCAAGGCCACCAAATTCAAGTGCAGTTTCCAACCACTTCAAGCTGGGTGCAAGGCCACCAAATTCAAGTGCAGTTTCATGCTACTTCACACAAGGTGCAAGGCCACCAAATTCAAGTGCAGTTTCCAACCACTTCAAGCAGAGTGCAAGGCCACCAAATTCAAGTGCAGTTTCGTACCCCTTCAAGCAGGGTGCAAGGCCACCAAATTCAAGTGCAGTTTCCTACCACTTCAAGCAGGGTGCAAGGCCACCAAATTCAAGTGCAGCTTCATGCCACTTCAAGCAGGGTGCAAGGCCACCAAATTCATGTGCAGTTTCATGCCATTTCATGCAGGGTGAAAGGCCTCTACATTCAAATGCAGTTTCATACCATTTCAAGCATGGTGAAACCACCATAATACCACCATAAAACACCACAAAACACCGCATAAGCACCACACTCACAGTTCAGTAGTTTATAATCCCTCCCTCCTCCCACCGGAAGGGGCGTGGCCTTCATGGCTCGATTGACAGGAGAAAGATTCTCAACATTTTTTAAACACTAATAACACTTTTATTTTTCATTGATGGGAAGAATCCTCTGCACCCGATGAGCGGAGGGGACTGAGTAAGATGGCCTAAAATCACAGCCGTAAGTGGTAGCGTTTTATCTAAATTCAATATACAGTACAAACAGGAAGTTGTCAAGTTTCCACCACTATCAACCATTTGCAGTGCTTCACTTCAAACCAACCACCACCAACAGCCATTTGCAGTGCTTCACTTCAAACCAACCACCACTAACAGCCATTTGCAATGCTTCACTTCAAACCAACCACATTTTCATTTTCAAACCACATTAAGGGCACTCAAGGTCAGTAAAACCACACTCACAGTTTAGTAGACATGTGTTCAGTGTTATTCATAGCTGAGACTGAGAGACATGACCCTCTCCCCCATCTTGCAGCGACTAACTGAAGCGCTCAACACTTCCGTGATTAATAGTCCCTCCGGAAGGGGCGTGGCCTTAATGAGAGTGAATCTCAACATTTTTTAAACACTAATAGCTCTTTTATATTTCATTGATTGGAAAAATCCTCTTGTCCTGCACAGCGGAGGGTGACTCTGAGTAAGATGGCCAAAAATCATAGCCGTAAGTGGCAGCGTTTTTTCTAAAATCAATATACAGAACAACAGGAAGTGGTCAAGCTCAGACTTTTAGTAATATAGATAGATTAAGGGTTTGGTACACACGCTAGAGGCAGAAAACGTGTTCCCGATGTTGGGGGAGTCCAGAATCATGTGCCACAGTTTAAGAATAGGGGGTAAGCCATTTAGAACGGAGATGAGGAAACACTTTCACACAAAGAGTTGTGAATCTGTGGAATTCTCTACCTCAGAAGGCAGTGGAGGCCAATTATCTGGATGCTATCGAGAGGGAGAGGGAGAGGGAGAGGGAGGGGGAGGGGGAGGGGGAGGGGGAGGGGGAGGGGGCGGGGGGGGGGAGGGGGGGGGGGCGCGGCAGGGGGAGGGGGGGGGGGGGGGGGGGGGGGGGGGTAAGGGGGAGGGGGAGGGGGAGGGGGAGGGGGAGGGGGAGGGGGAGGGGGAGGGGGAGGGGGAGGGGGAGGGGAGGGGGAGGGGGAGGGGGAGGGGGAGGGGGAGAGGGAGGGTGTCCATGTGGGCACAAATGACAAAGGCAGGAATAGGAATGAAGTCCTGCAAAATTATTTTTGGAAGGTAGAAAATAGATTAAAAAGTAGGACGTCCAGGTTAGTGATCTCAGGATTACTCCCAATGCCACGTTCTAGGGAGAGAAAGAACAGAAAGATAGGAAGGGAATATGGATGGCTGAGGAGTTGGTGCAGAGGACAGGGATTCAGATTTTTGGACAATTGGGATTTGTTCTGAGGCAGAGGTGACCTATATAAGAGGGATGGGTTACACCTGAACTGGGGTGAAACCAATATCCTGGCAGGCAGGATATTGCTACACAGGTGGGTTTGCTGGTGCTGCCCAGGTGAGTTTCAACCAGATTGCTAGTGGGGTGGGATCCAGTGCAGGACTAAAACACGCAAGTCATTATGGAAGGCAATGAGAGAAAGTTCAGAGGACAGGATAGGCAGGAGCAGAGCAGGGAGTGAGGAAGGAGTGAGGAGTAGATTTAAGAAATAAATGAGGAGGGCAAAAAGGGGGCTGGAGATAGCTCTGGCAGATAATATTAAAGGAAATCCAAAGAATAATCCAAACAGTGTAGATGCATTAAGGGAAAGAGGGTAACAAGAGAGAGAATAGGACCCCTCACATATCAAATCGGTCATCTATATGTGGAGCTAAAGAAGATGGGCAAAGTACTCAAAGAGTATTTTTCCTCTGTATTTACTGTGGAGATAGACATGAAGACTGGGGAATTTGGGACAGTTCATGGAGATGTATTGAGATCTGTCCATAGAGCAGAGGGATCTAGGGGTGCAAGTATATAGTTCCTTGAAAGTCACCCTTATCTATCTGTGACGCCACTTTCAGAGATCCATGTACCTGCACTCCTAGATCCCTCTGCTCTCCAACATTTCAAAGGGCCCTGCCATTCACTGTGAAGGTCCTGCTCTGGTTTGACTCCCCAAAATGCAACCTCGCACTTATCTTTATTAAACTTCATCAACCATTCTTCTGCCCACTTACCCAGCTGATCAACATCCTGATGTGATATTTGATAACCATCTTCACTATCTACGATGCTACCCACACCCGAGTCATCTGCTAACTTATTAATCATGCCGTGTACATTCTTATCCAAATCGGTGATATAAACCACAAACAACAATGGCCCCAACACCGATTCCTGAGGCACACCACTAGTAACCGGCATCTAGTCTGAAAAACAAGCCACCAAATTCACCCTCTGCTTCCTTCCATGGAGTCAATTCCCTCTCCATGGATCTTGTGCAATCTAACCCTCCAAATTAGCCTACCATGCAGAACCTTATAGAAACATAGAAAATAGGTGCAGGAGGAGGTCATTCGGCCCTTCGAGCCAGCACCGCCATTCATTGTGATCATGGCTGATCATCCCCTATCAATAACCCGTGCCTGCCTTCTCCCCATATCCCTTGAGTCCACTAGCCCCTAGAGCTCTATCTAACTCTCTCTTAAATCCATCCAGTGACTTGGCCTCCACTGCTCTCTGTGGCAGGGAATTCCATAAATTCACAACTCTCTGGGTGAAAAAGTTTTTTCTCACGTCAGTCTTAAATGACCTCCCCTTTATTCTAAGACTGTGGTCCCTGGTTCTGGACTTGCCCAACATTGGGAACATTTTTCCTGCATCTAGCTTGTCCAGTCCTTTTATAATTTTATATGTTTCTATAAGGTCGCCACTCATCCACTGGAGTTTAGCTCCAGTGAATACAAGCCTAGTATTTTCAATCTTTCCTCATATGACGGTCCCGCCATCCCAGGGATTAATCTCGTGAAACTACGCTGCACTGCTTCAATCACAAGGATGTCCTTCCTCAAATTAGGAGACCAAAACTGTACACAATACTCCAGATGTGGTCTCACCAGAGCCCTATACAACAGCAGAAGAACCTCTTTACTCCTATACTGAAATCCTCTTGTTATGAAGGCCAACATTCCATTAGCTTTCTTCACTGCCTGCTGTACCTGCATGTCAACTTTCAGTGACCGGTGTACAAGGACACCCAGGTCTTGCTGTACCTCCCCCTTACCTAACCTAACCCCATTGAGATAATAATCTACCCCCTTGTTTTTGCCGCCAAAGTGGATAACCTCACATTTATCTATATTATACTGCATCTGCCACGCATCTGCCCACTCACTCAACCTGTCCAGGTCACCCTGCAACCTCCTAACATCCTCTTCACAGTTCACACTGTCACCCAGCTTCGTGTCATCCACAAACTTGCTAGTGTTGCTCCTAATTCCCTCTTCCAAATCATTAATTTTTATGGTAAATAGTTGCAGCCCCAACACCGAGCCTTGCGGCAGTCCACTCACCACTGCCTGCCATTCTGAAAAGGACCCGTTCACTCCTACTCTTATCAAAAACCTTGCTGAAGTCCATGTAGACAACATCTACAACAGGACAACTTTTTTAGTTGCTTCTTCTGTTTTGAATTACATCTATGCATTGACCCAAGTCCCATAATGTTGCTAATTTTCATTAATTACCTCAGGACATTTGTCCCCAATGTTCTTTGCAATGTTTTTAATAAAGTCTTTCGCTCTTCGAAAATCACTTTCATCAATACTTCCCGATCCATCCAGGACAATTGCAATCTCTGTTCCTGCAAAAACAAAATCTTCATAAGTGATTGTGAAATAAGTAAGCATCACATGAGATCATATCGGAGAAGCATCATGTCTCCATTTCCTTTTTCACACAGGAAGAGAGTTTAGACAGGTTTTGATTAAATCTATGTTGTTAGGAATAACAGCATAGATACATTATAATAAAAACCGCTAACGAAGCAAACAGATAAAATGTGGTCGGAGACAGTCATAGCTTTGAGACAGCCCAACGAGTCCACACCAACCAGCGTTCACCCCGTACACTAGCACCATCCTACATACTAGGGACCATTTTTACCAATTAACGTACAAACCTGTACGTCTTTGGAGTGTGGGAGGAAACCGGAGCAAACCCATGCGGTCATAGGGAGCACGTACAAACTCCGTACAGACAGCACCCGTACTCTGGATCAACAATGAATTGTACTCGGTCATCGACTCTCCTCACACAGAGAACCATGATACCCCGCTAGCTCGGTCCAATACATCTCAAGAGATTCAAGAGATATTTATTGTCACATGCACCAATTGGTACAGTGAAATTTGGGTTACCATACAGCCATGCGAACAAAAAAAGAACACCACACGATAGACTTTAACATAAACATCCCCACACAGCGGAATCAACGTTTCCCACTTTGAGGGAAGGCACCAAAGTTCAGTCATCCTCCTCTTTGATGTTCTTTCATGTTCACCCGTAGTCGGGGCCTCCCGAGCTCCCTGCAGTCGCCGCTATGAGCGGCCCGATGTTCAGGCCCTCTCGCCAGGATGATGGAACTCCGACGTCGGAACAGAAGAACATTCTCAGCGGCTTGGTCATATAACCATATAACAATTACAGCACGGAAACAGGCCATCTCGGCCCTTCTAGTCCGTGCCGAACACTTACTCTCACCTAGTCCCATCTACCTACACTCAGACCATAACCTTCCATCCCTTTCCCGTCCATATACCTATCCAATTAATTTTTAAATTATAAATTCGAACCTGCCTCCACCACCTTCACTGGAAGCTCATTCCACACAGCTACCACTCTCTGAGTAAAGAAGTTCCCCCTCATGTTACCCCTAAACCTCTGTCCCTTAATTCTCAAGTCACGTCCTCTTGTTTGAATCTTCCCTACTCTCAGTGGGAAAAGCTTATCCACGTCAACTCTGTCTATCCCTCTCATCATTTTAAAGACCTCTATCAAGTCCCCCCTTATCCTTCTGCGCTCCAAAGAATAAAGACCTAACTTGTTCAACCTTTCTCTGTAACTTAGGTGCTAAAACCCAGGCAACATTCTAGTAAATCTCCTCTGTACACTCTCTATTTTGTTGACATCTGTCCTATAATTTGTCGACCAGAATTGTACACCATACTCCAGAATTGGCCTCACCAATGCCTTGTACAATTTTAACATTACATCCCAACTTCTATACTCAATGCTCTGATTTATAAAGGCCAGCACGCCAAAAGCTTTCTTTACCACCCTATCTACATGAGATTCCACCTTCAGGGAACTATGCACAGTTATTCCTAGACCCCTCTGTTCAACTGCATTCCTCAATTCGCTACCATTTACCATGTACGTCCTATTTTGATTTGTCCTGCCAAGATGTAGCACCACACACTTATCAGCATTAAACTCCATCTGCCATCTTTCAGCCCACTCTTCCAAATGGCCTAAATCTCTCTGTAGACTTTGAAAATCTACTTCATTATCCACAACACCACCTATCTTAGTATCATCTGCATACTTACTAATCCAATTTACCATGCCATCATCCAGATCATTGATGTATATGACAAACAACAGTGGACCCAACACAGATCCCTGAGGCACCCCACTAGTCACCGGCCTCCAACCTGACAAACAGTTATCCACCATCACTCTCTGGTATCTCCCATTCAGCCACTGTTGAATCCATCTTGTTACTCCACTATTAATACCCAACAATTGAACCTTCTTAACCAATCTTCCATGTGGAACCTTGTCAAAGGCCTTACTGAAGTCCATATAGACAACATCCACCACTTTACCCTCATCAAGTTCCCTAGTAACCTCATCACAAAATTCAAGAAGACTTCTAAATTTGCCACTTCTTACCGGAGACCGCGCCTCCCAAGGTCCACAGGTGGAGCTGGGCAGAGATTCACACTGGCAGCCCTCGGCAAAGGGATACTAGGACTCCGCGATGTTGAAGTCAATGCCGCCCGCAGCTGGAAGTTCCGCAAACCACAGCTCCACGATGTTGAAGCAGCAGGCACAACACTCCGGAGCTTCAAACGGCAATCCCAGGTAGACATCGCCCGCTCCGCGATGGCAAATCAGTGCTGTGCCGTTGCTGAAGCTCTAGTCGGTCTCCGGAAGGAAAGGCCGCACCAATCCAGTTGGTAGGCCGCGAATGGGGGGGGGAGTGAGGACGCGACTCGGAGAATAGTCGCATCCTCGGCAGGAAGTGACTGAGAAACGGTTTCCCCCTTACCCTCCCCACATAAAAATACTAGGAAATACTCCAACACATACTTTTTAAACAGACAAAAATAAAAATAAGATGGAAAAACAGACAGACTGTAGGCAGAGGCTGCCATCATGCAGCACCCCTAATGGCAGAACTCAGATCTGCTCTCATGAAGGTAAACTCTCATGAAGAGAAATGGCTGACACGGATGGAGCTCCTGTACGGGTGTTCTGAAATCGTGCACCAATGAACTGGCCAAAGTCTTCGCTGACAAGTTCAACATCTTTGCCCTCTATCCAATCTCCTTCGAAGAAACCTCCATAATTCCAGTCCTCAAGAAATATAAAATGACCTGTCCCAACGACAGCTCCAACATCGACCATACTATAGTGCTTTGAAAGGCTGGTAATGGCCTACATTTCAAAAGTGATAGGAGTGGAATTAGGCCATTCGGCCCATCAAGTCTCTTCTGCCATTCAATCATGGCTGATCTATCTCTCCTCCTAACCTCATTCTCCTGCCTACTACCCATAACCCCTGACACCCGTACGAATCAAGAATCTATCTGTCTATAAAAAATCCATTGACTTGGCTTCCATGGCCTTCTGTGGCATTTGCACCAGTCGCAGACAATCTAGACTCTTTGCAATATGCAGTCAAGAGATATAGGTCAATGGAGGACATCATCTCTATTGCACTACATTCAGCTCTAGATCACCTAGATTACCTTGATAATAAGATCACCAATGTCAGGATGTTGTTCATTGACAACAACTCAACCTTTAACACCATAGTACAGAATAAACGTATCCCCAAGATTACGGCACAATGGCGCAGTGGTAGAGTTGCTGCCTTACAACGCCAGAGACCCGGGTTCAATCCTGACTATGGGTGCTGCCTGTACGGAGTTTGTATGTTCTCCCCGTGACTTATGTGGCTTTTCACCAGGAGCTACGGTTTACCCCCACACTTCAAAGACGTACAGGTTTGTAGGTTAATTGGCGGTAAAATTGTAAATTGTCCCTAATGTGTGTAGTATACTGTTAATGAGCGGGGATCGCTGGTCGGCACAGAATCGTTGGGTCGACTGGGCCTGTTTCCACACTGTGTCTTTAAACTAAACTAAACTAAACCAGAGTCTGAAGAAGGGTCTCGACCCGAAACGTCACCCATTCCTTCTCTCCAGAGATACTGCCTGTCCCGCTGAGTTACTCCAGCATTTTGTGTCTATCTTAAACTAAATCAAACCTTCTGGATCTTGGCTTTGGGACCAACATTTGCAACTGTTTTCTGGACTTCCAGACCCCAGTCAATTAGAATGGGTCATAACTTTTCCTCCACAATGATCCTCAGGGTTATATGCTCAGACCCATGTACTCCCTGTACACCCATAACTATGTGACCAAGAACAACACCAACTTGTTCTTCATGTTCACCGATGATACCACTGTAGCTTGCCAGATGAACAACATCAATGAGATGAAGTCCCGGAATGAGATTGAGAATTTTGTGTCATGGTGTCAGGACAACAACCTAGCCCTTAACATCAGCAAGATGAAAGTTAGTTGTTGACATACGGAAGTGAGGGGGTCAGCGGAGATGTTCCAGGAGATCTATACCAAGAAAGCATATCTCATATTTATTTTAATAGGCATCTGGAAAGATTCAACAAGAACATGAGAAATCTCTTGCACTTCAATAGATATGACAATAGACAATAGACAATAGGTGCAGAAGTAGGCTATTCACCTCCTCACCTCTGCTGACACTGGTTCCCTCAACATCCTCATCCTCCTCGACCTGAGTGCGCCCTTCGATACCGTGAACCATAACATCCTGCTTACCAGACTTAAAGACCTTGGCATTGAAGGCTCTGCACTCAGCTGGCTCCGTTCCTACCTTTCCAACCGATCCCACTTCATCTCTCTCCATAACCACACCTCTGCTACAGCCACTGTCACTCAAGGCGTTCCCCAAGGCTCTGTTCTCGGTCCCCTCCTCTTCATCATCTACA
The DNA here is from genome assembly GCF_010909765.2 of Amblyraja radiata. Taxonomy (NCBI): domain Eukaryota; kingdom Metazoa; phylum Chordata; class Chondrichthyes; order Rajiformes; family Rajidae; genus Amblyraja; species Amblyraja radiata. The sequence continues at coordinate 3,097,531 of NC_045983.1, read as the reverse complement.
TCCTCCCCCTTGGTCATATACTCCGTCACTTCAAATTGGACTTCCATTGCTATGCTGATGACACCCAGATCTATCTCAGCACCAAGTCCCCCCACCACCCCCCTCTCTCCCATATCAACTCCTGCCTGTCAGCCATCAAATCTTGGATGCAACTCAACTTCCTTAAATTAAACAGTAACAAAACAGAATTTCTCCTCATTGGCTCCAAATCAACACTTACCAAAATTAACAACCCCACTCTCACTATTGACGGCACCACTGTCTCCCCATCTCCTCAGGCCCGCAACCTTGGCGTGATCTTTGACTCAACCCTCTCCCTTGAGCCTCACATCCGCCATGTTGTCAACACATCATTTTTTCACCTCCGCAACATTGCCAAAATCAGACCCTCTCTCACACTGCTGCTGAAAGACTCATCCATGCCTTCATCTCCTCCCGACTGGACTACTGTAACTCTCTTTTCTTTGGCATCAATTCCAGCAACATCAACCGACTCCAACTGGTCCAGAATACAGCCGCCCGACTCATTACCCACACCAAATCCTGGCACCACATCACCCCAGTCCTCAAAGAACTTCACTGGCTTCCCATTTCCCACCGGATCATCTACAAAATCCTGGTTCTCACCTACAAAGCCCTCAACCACTTGGCCCCCCCTTATCTCGATGACCTCCTCTCCTCCTACCAACCCTCACGGTCCCTCAGATCCATTTCAGCCGGTCTCCTCTCCATTCTGAAATCCAACCTCTGCACTTTTGGAGACAGAGCCTTCTCCAGGGCAGCTCCCAGGCTCTGGAACTCCCTCCCACAATTGATCCGAACTTCTGAGTCCCTCACCATCTTCCAGTCCCGCCTCAAGACCCATCTCTTCACCTCTGCATACCCTTAGTCCCATGTCCCCCTCCCCTTTGCATCTTTGTCTTACTGCTCTATTTTGTTTTGTTCTTGACTCACCATGTAAAGCGACTTTGAGTCCTTGAAAAGCGCTATACAAATAAAATGTTTTATTATTATTATTATTCGGCCCTTCGAGCCACCACTGCCATTCACAGTGATTTTGGTTGATCTTCCACAATCAGTACCCCATTCCTGCCTTCTCCCCATATCCCTTGACTCGCTATCTTTAAGAGCTCTAACTCTCTCTTGAAAGCATCCAGAGCGTTGGCCTCCACTGCCTTCTGAGGCAGAGAATTCCAGATTCACAACTCACTGGGTGAGAAAGCTTTTCCTCATCTCCGTTCTACATAGCCTACCCCTTATTCTTAAACTGTGGACCCTGGTTCTGGACTCTCCCAACATCGGGAACATGTTTCCTGCCTCTAGCATGTCCAATCCCTTAATAATCTTATATGTTTCAATAAGATAGCCTCTCATCCTTCTAAATTCAAGTGTATACAACCCCAGTCTCTCCATTCTTTCAACATATGACAGTCCCACCATCCCGGGAATTAACTTCGTGAACCTATCAATAGATTCCCTCCCTCAATAGCAAGAATGTCTGTCGTCAAATTGGGAGACCAAAACTGCACACAATACTCCAGGTGTGGTCTCACCAGGGCCCTGTACAACTGCAGAAGGACCTCTTTGCTCCTATATTCAACTTCTCTTGTTATAAAGGCCAACATGCCATTAGCGTTCTTCACTGCCTGCTCTATCTGCACACATACTTTCAGTGACTGATGTACAAGGACACCCAGATCTCGTTGTACTTCCCCTTTTCCTAATTTGGCACCATTCAGATAATAATCCTGCCTTTCTGTTCTTGCCACCAAAGTGGATAACCTAACATTTATCCACATTAAACTGCATCTGCCATGCATCTGCCCACTCACCCAACCTGTCCAAGTCATCCTACATCCTCATAGCTCCTCCTCACATTCCACAATGCCACCCAGATTTGTGTCATCTGCAAATTTGCTAGTTACTTTTAATCCCTTCATCTAAATCATTAATGTATATTGTAAATAGCTGTGGTCCCAGCACCGAGCCTTGCCATACCCCACTAATCACTGCCTGCCATTCTGAAAGGGACACATTAATCTCTACTCTTTGTTTCCTGTCTGCCAACCAATTTTCTATCCATGTCAGTACCCTACCCCCATATATAACCATATAACAATTACAGCACGGAAACAGGCCATCTCGGCCCTTCTAGTCCGTGCCGAACACGTATTCTCCCCTAGTCCCATCTACCTGCACTCAGACCATAACCCTCCATTCCTTTCCCGTCCATATAACTATCCAGTTTATTTTTAAATGATAAAATCAAACCTGCCTCCACCACCTTCACTGGAAGCCCATTCCACACAGCTACCACTCTTTGAGTAAAGAAGTTCCCCCTCATGTTACCCCTAAACTTCTGTCCCTTAATTCTCAAGTCATGTCCTCTTGTTTGAATCTTCCCTACTCTCAGTGGGAAAAGCTTATCCACGTCAACTCTGTCTATCCCTCTCATCATTTTAAAGACCTCTATCTTAAGATAGCGAGTCCCCCCTTAACTTTCTGCGCTCCAAAGAATAAAGACCTAACTTGTTCAACCTTTCTCTGTAACTTAGTTGCTGAAACCCAGGCAACATTCTAGTAAATCTCCTCTGTACTCTCTCTATTTTGTTGACATCCTTCCTATAATTAGGCGACCAAAATTGTACACCATACTCCAGAATTGGTCTCACCAATGCCTTGTACAATTTTAACATTACATCCCAACTTCTATACTCAATGCTCTGATTTATAAAGGCCAGCACACCAAAAGCTTTCTTTACCACCCTATCTACATGAGATTCCACTTTCAGGGAACTGTGCCCAGTTATTCCTAGATCCCTCTGTTCAACTGCATTCCTCAATACCCCCAATACCATGTGCTCTAATTTTGCGCACTAATCTCCTATGTGGTATCTTATCAAAGGCTTTCTGAAAGTCCAGGTACACTACATCCACTGGCTCTCCCTTGTCCATTTTCCTAGTTACATCTTCAAAAAATTCTTGAAGATTAATCAAGCATGATTTCCCCTTTGTAAATCCATGCTGACTCGGACTGATCTTGCTACTGCTATCCAAATGTGCCGCTATTTCATCTTTTATAATTGACTCCAGCAACTTCCCCACCACCGATGTCAGGCTAACTGGTCTATAGTTCCTCGTTTTCTCTCTCCCGCCTCTCTTAAAAAGTGGGATAACATTAGCTACCCTCCAATCCACAGGAACTGATCCAGAATCTATAGAACATTGGAAAATGATCACCAATGTGTCCACGATTTCTAGAGCCACTTCCTTAAATACCCTGGGATGCAGACCATCAGGCTCTGGGGATTTATCAGCCTTTAATCCCATCAGTCTACCCAACACCATTTCCTGCCTAATGTGAATTTCCTTCAGTTCCTCCATCACCCTAGGTCCTCTGGCCACTAGTACATCTGGGAAATTGTTTGTGTCCTCCTTCGTGAAGACAGATCCAAAGTACCTGTTCAACTTGTCTGCCTTTTCCTTGTTCCCCATAATAAATTCACCTGTTTCTGTCTTCAAGGGTCCAAATTTGGTCTTAACTATTTTTTTCCTCTTCACATACCTAAAGAAGCTTTTACTATCCTCCTTTATATTCTTGGATAACTTACCTTCGTACCTCATCATTTCTCCCTGTATTGCCTTTTTAGTTATCTTCTGTTACTCTTTAAAAGTTTCCCAATCCTCTGGCTTCCACTCATCTTTGCTATGTTATACTTCTTCTCTTTTATTTTTATACTGTCCTTGACTTCGCTTGTCAGCCACGGTCGCCTCTTACTCCCCTTAGAATCTTACCCAACGGAAAGTATTCTGACAGGATGCATCCAATACACTGATCTGAATCCATCTATCCTATCATGTTAACTGTTCTTGCCCTCATCAGTGATGCTGTTCAGCTACTTGCAGCAACATTTGGAATTGAGAATTATTGATTGGAAGGGCTAAAAGAAGATCTGAAACAGCTTGCGCAAAATGGGTGGAGGGGAATCCCAAAATCTTCTTGTCCTTGCCCCACCACTAGTAGAAATAGATTCCCGCTATCCATGGGTCAGGCAGCATCTCTGGGGAAAAGGAATAGGTGATGTTTCAGGTCGAGACCTTTCCTCTATCTCGCTCCCTGCTACTGCATGTCCAAATAAGAATCCTGAGTCTGTCCATTCCCTCCACAGATGCTGGCTGACATATTGAGTTCCTCCAGCATTTTCCTTTTTGCTCAAATATCAATGAATTCTTTCTTAACTAAGGGATCAAAATGATACACAGTACTCCAGGGGACGGCTTCACCATTTCATGTCCAATTGTAATGACACCTACAATCCACACTTAAAACCTTCTTGCAATGAAGACAAAGCTGTTGTACACTACGCCTCGGTTGATGAAGCCCAGATTTGTGTCAGCCTTTGTCAAACTGCCCTGCATTTTTGTTGGGTCTCGACCTGAAACATCACCTATTTCTTTTCTCCAGAGATGCTTGGCAGCACGGTGCTGCAGCAGTAGAGTTGCTGCCTCATGGCACCAGAGACCCGGGTTTGATCCTGACTACGGGTGCTGTCTATATGGAGTTTGTACATTCTCCCCATGACCTGTGTGGGTTTTCTCCAAGATCTTCATTTTCCCACTACATAGGCATGCAGGTTTGTAGGTTAATTGGCTTCATATAAAATGTAAAATTGTCCCTCATGTGTGTAGGACAGCGTTAACGCTGGGGATCGCTCGTTGGTGCCAAATCGGTGGGCCGAAGAGGCTGTTTCTGTACTGTATCTCTAAACTAAACTAAAATGCTGCCTGAGCCGCTGAGTTAAAGCCCTGTCCCACGGTACGAGTTCATTCCAAGAGCTCTCCCGAGTTTAAAAAAAAATCAAACTCGTTGTAAGCATGGAGAATGAACGTAGCGGGTACGTCGGAGCTCGGGGACGTCTCTTAGCGGCTCGTTACGCTAACGGCAGGTACTCTGGAGACTCGCTAACGGCAGGTAAGCACGGGAAGACTCGTGAAGATTTTTCAACATGTTGGCCATTACCGTAAATCTCCGAGTTCGAATCAGGGCAAACTCGGGAGAGCTCTTGGAATGAACTCATACCGTGGGACAGGGCTATCACACCAGCTTTTTGTGTGTATTCTCATTTTACAATAGTTTCCTTGATACCATCACTCTCTTCATTCTTCCTATCAAAATGGATGATGCTGACAGGTAATTATTGGTCTGTTACCTGGGAAATCATCATCATCCTCTTCATTCTCAATGCTGCTGCTGCTGTTGTTGTTATTGTTATTGTTGTTGTTATTATTGTTGTTGTTGTTGTTGTTGTTGTTTTGTGTGACTATTCCTGAAATTACAAAAAGCATGTCATACATAGAATCAGGGCGTTTAAGAAAGCAATAGACTGTTGACATTAAGTCATAGAGATTGTCTCACAGAAATGGGCCCTTTGGCCCATTATGCCCATGCCGACCTTCTAGTCCATCTGAGTCCATCACCAACCACTAGCAATGCATTCTAAATATCATCCAACCTGTGTACTTAGTGCAAACATTTAAAAAAAACAACTTGCTCCTTTAACATTGTTAAGTAACCCAAAACACGTCATAAGCCAGGAGTGCATGATATCTGTGATCTCAAGGATCCCTCTGGAAACTGTGTATGTGCCCAGTTCCAAGCAACAGGGAATCTGTGTGCGTGTGTGTCAGGTGAGGATGGTATTGGCTCCAAATGTGTTGGCACACAGAGCAGTACAGCACATGAAGAGGGCCACCGTATCCACACTGCCCATGATGCCAATCTGAACTATTACAATCCACCATCATGTGGACCATCTAGCCCTGTTCCCTGTCAGTTCACGTGTCTCCAAAATAAGTTCATAAGCTCTGGGAGTTCCATTCGGCCCATCATCTACTCCGCCATTCAATCATGGCTGATCTATCTTTCCCTCTCAACCCCATTCTCTTGCCTTTGCCCCATAACCCCCGACACCCTTACTAATCAAGAATCGGTGAATCTCCATCTTAAAAATATCTATTGACTTGGCCTCCACAGCTGTCTGTGCCATAAATACCTCTTAAATGTTACTTTGTCATGGATGGAGTTACTATTCAGCATGGAAACATACCTTTTGTCTCACTCATCCATGCCAACCAAGCAACCTATCCAAGCTCATTCCATTTGCCTCCACCTGGCCTATATCCCTCCAGATATTTCCTATTCATGTACTTGTCCAAATGTATTTTAATGCTCTACACCTCATCTGGCAGCTTAGTCCATATACCCACCGCCTTTTGCATGAAAAAGTTGCCCCTTAGATCTCTTTTAAATATTAACCCTCTCAACTTAAATCTATCCCCTCTAGTTCTTGATTCCCCACCCTGGAAAAAAGACTCTGTACATTCACCCCATCTATTCCCCTCATGATTTTATACACCTCCACGAATCCTCCCTTAGCCTCCGAGACTCTGGGGAAAAAAGTCACAGCCTATCCAGCCTCTCCTTAAAACATAAAACCTTCAAGACTCAGTAACATCCTTGTAAATCTTTGTTGTACTCTCCCAGTTTAATGACATCCTTCCTATGCATTGGCAGTGGTACTGTGCACAGCAGAACTGTACACAGTACAACAAATGTGGCTTTACCAATGTCTTCTACACCTGTAATGTAACATCTCAACTCCTGTCTGAAGACGGGTCTCGACCCGAAACGTCACCCATTCCTTCTCTCCAGAGATGCTGCCTGTACCGCTGAGTTACTCCAGCATTTTGTTTCTACCTCCTGTACTCAATACACTGACCGATGAAGGTAAGCTACCCCTCACCCTGTTTAGCAATGTGGCTTCTTCCATGGAACTAAGTACATGTACCCCTATCCTATAACATTTTAAACCTTTAATAACATCCAGATAAAAATATTCTTATTCGTCTTTCTATAATCCTACTAAGTACTCTACATCTCTCTGCCCTGTTTTTGGATGCTTCTACTCATGGAAAGAGCTCTTTCCCTTTATTAAGGCTACTCATAATTTATTACGCTTCAATCAACCTCAGATTTTCTAAAGAAAACAAAGGAGGAAGGGAGGAAACAAGGAACTAGAGAAATTCACTTGATATCGAATACCATTCATCAAGTCTGGACTTATCCTCATTTAATTCATTTACATGGTTCAATATCTGAGCTGATCCGGGGTGTGTCAACAGGAATCAAGGGATATGGAGTGACTGCAACAAACAGGTGTGCCGGCCTTTATTTCTTCTATTTATCTCTATTTTTATGGTTTAATCTCCTAGTCAAGGAGGTGCATCAACAGATGACAGACACAAAGTTCTGGAGTAACTTAACGGATGAGGCAGCATCTCTGGATAAAAAGAATGGGTGATGTTTCGAGTCGGGACCCTTCTTCAGACTGAAAGTAGAGGGGGGGGGGGGGGGTGAAGAGCTGGAGGTGAGAAAAGACCAGGACCAATTAGGGCTGGCCACAAATGCCCTCAGACTGGGTGGTGCCCTGGGAGGTCTATTGTTGGCTGGGGAAGGTGTGATCTCAAGACAAAAACAGTGGGGAATTTTTTCATGCAGAAGGCATCCTTTTGCTCCAGAGATGCTGCCTGACCTGAAGAGATACTCCAGCACTTTGTGTCTGTTTAGTATAAACCAGCACCTGCAGTTCCTGCAGTCTCTACAGGTGCATCAACTGTTTAGTTTTGAAGTTTTTGGCTAGGGTGCTTCAATGGTTCAAAAGTTCAGGACTTAGCTCTTAAGTTCAGCTCTTAAGTTCCTGGTCAATAGTTCGATTACTCTCTCCTTTCCCCTCCCTCCTGTTCTTTCCACACGTTGGGAGGCCTAGATTTCAGACATTTCATGTAATGGTTTTCCTGTCCAGCAGGGGGCACTGCAGTGACACTCTCCCTTTCACAGTCCTACTATCTAGAAATTAGACAACATAGCTCAACCTTTTTACGGTCCATTCAAATAAACTTCTGTGGAAAATATAGCAAAGACTATGCAAATTTTCCTTTTGGGCTCTTCGTGTTTTTGAAACGCTAATGTGCAGGAGAACACTGATAAGCATAGCAGCGTTTAAGACACTTCAGGACATTGTTCCCTTAATATTCATTGAAGCTAGTTTTGCAGTGAAATCCATCGAACTTAGAACCTGTTAACTCTCTCTTACCAGTCTGAAGAAGGGTCTCGACCCGAAACGTCACCCATTGCTTCTCTCCAGAGATGCTGCCGGTCCCGCTGAGTTACTCCAGCATTTTGTGTCTATCTCCAATCGTCTTGGCCATGCTCTGGGGGTAGGAGTGGGGCGGATCCGGATCCGCAACGGCCGTGAGCCCCAGGCCGAGTTCGGCGATCGTTTGCCTGCTTCAGGTGCTGTTGGAGGTGAGACGTTGCGTCTCGCCAGGGTCTTGGGCCTGTCCCACTTTGGCCGTCAGTTACGCGACAAGCCGGTGGCGCGCGAAGATTTCGTTCAGGACAAAGTCCACACACCTCCACACCACTCCATGCGCCCGTCCCGCGCTACCCACACGCTAGCAGGTCGCGTAAATGGCACGCGAATGACGGCCAAGTGGGACAGGCCCTTTAGAGTGGATGTGGAAATGATGTTTCCACTGTTGGGTGAGTCTAGGACCAGAGGTCATAGTCTCAGATTTAAAGGGTGCTCTTTTAGAAAGGAGGTGAGGAGGAACTTCTTTAGTCAGGGGTAGTTAATCTGTGGAACTCATTGCCACAAAGGGCTGTGGAAGTCAAGTCAGTGGATAATTTTAAGGCAGAGATAGACAAATTCTTGATTAGAACAGGTGTCAAGAGTTATGGGGAGGAGGCAGGAAAATGGGATTAGGAGGCTGAGATCAGCCATGATTGAATGGTGGAGTAGACCCGATGGGCCGAATGGCCTAATTCTATTTCTATAACGTGAACTTGTGTGAAGGGAGGTGAAGCCGAGTTAAGAATAACCATCAAATCAACATATAATTAGGAACTGAAATTATATCTAAATGATATTTAATTGTAAGCAGTTTTTGTGCCTATACCTGAGGAAGGATGTGCTGGCGTTAGAGAGGGTTCATAGGAGGTTTACAAGAATGATCCTGGGTTAACAAATGATGAGCGTTTGACGGCACTGGGCCTGTACTCGCTGGAGTTTAGAAGGATGAGGGGAGATCTCATTGAAACTTACCATATAGTGAAAGACTTGTAGAGAGTGAATGTGGAGAGGATGTTTCTGCTAGTGGGAGAGTCTAGGACCAGAAGGCACAACCTCAGAATAAAAGGATATATCGTTGGAAATGTGAAAAGGAATTTCTTTAGTCAGAGAGCGGTGAATCTGTGGAATTCATTGGCACAGACGGCTGTGGAGCCCAAGTCAATGGGTATTTTTTAAAGCAGAGATAGATAGGTTCTTGATTAGCAAGGGTATCAAAGGTTACGGGGAGAAGGCAGGAGAATGGGATTGAGGAAAGATAGATTAGCCGTGACTGAATCGTGGAGTAGACTTGATGGGCCGAATGGTCTAATGCTGCTCCAATGACATATGAACATGTTATTGACTCACCCAATGAAGAAGTTTCAATAGTATATTTTTCTTGAAGATTTGATGAGAGGACTGTGCAAATTCCATTTAAATCTTCAATATTCTTTTGAAGCCTTATTCGTTGTTGCCGACAGAGCTGTAATATTTTAATAATCATGAGCTGGCATGGTCGTTGAATCAATAATATCCATTTTACAGTTTAGTTTAGTTTAGAGATACAGTGTGGAAACAGGCACGTTGGCCCACCGAGTCCGCACCGACCAGCGATCCCCGCACATTAACACTATCCTATAGTAAGGACAATTAAAACAATTTTTTATACCAAGCCAATTAACCTACAAAAACCTGTACATCCTTGGAGTGTGGGAGGAATCTAAACTTCTCGGAGAAAACTCACGCAGGTACAAACACCATACAGACAGCAACGGTAGTCAGGATCGAACCCGGGGGTCTCTGACGCTGTCAGTCAGTAGCTGGCAAGATTGATTGATTGATTGATTGAAAGAGTGAAACACACAGAATGGAAGAAACATTTCAGTGCACGAGTCTATGCTGACCATCAATCACTAGTTTATGGATAAGTTTATTGGCCAAGTATGTACACATACAAGGAATTTGCCTTGGTGCTCTGCTCGCAAGTAACAACATGATATACAGTAAACAATTAAGAATAAAACATAAAACATTAAGAATAAAACATTATAGTTTAAACATGTGAATGAAAATACCAGAGCAAAAGGAGGCTACAGACTTTTGGTTATTGAGTAGAGCTACTGCTCGTGGAAAAAAAGCTGTTTTAATGTCTGGCTGTGGCGGCTTTGACAGTCTGGAATTGCCTTCCAGAGGGAAGTGCTTCAAAGAGTTCTATATTATCCCACTTTCTCATCCACTCCTGACACAATAGGGGCAATTTGCAGAGGCCAACATCGTTGGGATGTGGGATGAAACCAGAGCACCCGGAGGAAACTTGGTCACAGGGAGAATTTGCAAATTTCACACAGACAACACCTTAGGTTTGGATTGAACCAGGGTCTCTGGCGCTGTGAGGCAGCAGCTCAACCAGTTGTGTCACCATGCCACACTTGTATACCTTTTTCTCAATGGAAGAGGGGAGAAGAGGGAGTGGCCAGGCTGCGATTCGTCCTTGATTATACTGCTGGCCTTGCTGAGGCAGCGTGATGTATAAATGGAGTCAATATTGGTTTGTGTGATGGTCTGGGCTGCGTCCATAATTCACTGCAATTTCTTGCCGTCATGAATGGAGCTGTTCCCAAACCAAGCTGTGATGCATCCCGATAAAATGCCGTCAACAGTGGCTGCTTTGTTCAGCCTCTTGAACAAGTTGCCACAAGAGTCCAGCAATGAGTGATGTGACTGATGCACTTAATCTATTGCTCAACTAGTCACAGAATAATACTGGAACCACACGAGTCTGGGACACATGTACCACAAGTAGCTGAGTATAGGTACCAATCGCACCCTGTTCATTCTGTCAAGCTAGAAAGGATATAGGCTCTGAGGCTATAGGGAGAGGTTGAGTGGGCTGGGACTCTATTCCTTGGAGCGCATGAGGATGAGGGGTGATCTTATAGAGGTTTATAAAAGGAAGTGATCGGGTAGATGCACAGTCTCTTGCCCAGCATAGGTGAATCGAGGACCAGAGGACATAGGTGTAAAGTGAATGAGAAAATATTTAATAGGTATCTGAGGGGTAACTTTTGCACACAAATGGTAGTGGGTGTATGGAACGAGCTGCCAGAGGAGGTAGTTGAGGCTGGGACTATCTCAACGTTTAAGAAAAGAGTTAGACAGGTGTATGGGTAGGACAAGTTTGGAGGGCCAAACGCAGGCAGGTGGGAGTAGTGTAGCTGGGATATGTTGGCCAGTGTGGGTAAGTTGGGCCGAAGGGCCTGTTTCCACGCTGTATCACTCGACTTTATTACTCTATTTTTGCTTGTTAAATGTTGATACAATTTTGATAATTTTGTTGAGCGAATATTTTACTATTATACTTAATGACTTGATTCTCAACACAAGATAAGAGTTTAATATAAATAAAATATAAATTGTTACCAGAAATTGTGAATGGAGTAAATTAGCAGCCATAGTGAAGCCAGGTCTGCGGCGTGCGCTCTTAGTCTCTGAAACACAAAAAATAACCTTATCTCACACATTGAACTTTCAGGAAATCGATGGATATCTTTCTTTCTTTTTCAGCATTTTATCAAACCAAAGAAAACAGGGTCACCAGCCTCATGCTGCCCGAGGAATTACAGCTCCAAGAAAGATCATAGGGCAGCACGGTGGCGCAGCAGTAGAGTTGCTGCCTCACAGCGCCAGAGACATGGGTTCGATCCTGACTACGGGTGCAGTCTGTACAGAGTTTGTACGTTCTCCCCGTGACCTGCGTGGGTTTTCTCCGGAATCTCCGGTTTCAGTCCCCACTCCAAAGACGTACAGGTTTGTAGGCTAATTGGTAAAATTGTAAATTGTTCCTAGTATGTGTAGGATAGTGTTGGTGTGCGGGGATCGCTGATCGACATGGACACGGTGGGCCGAAGGGCCTGCTTCCATGCTGTATCTCTAAACTAAAAAGTAAAAGCTAAACAGTTTAATATTTGAAGTTTGTTTTCTGAGGATCTCCTGTACTAGAAGAAGGGTCTCGACCCGAAACGTCGCCCATTCCTCCTCTCCATAGATGCTGCTTCAACCTCTGTGACTCCAGCATTTTGTGTCTACCTTCGATTTTACCAGCATCTGCAGTTCTTTCTTACACAAGCCTCCAAACCTGTTGGCTTATTGTCTCTCACCATATCAGATTTGTGAGCCTTGTGAGCAGGAGAAAACTATAACAAGCATTCCTTGACTACTCTGCTACACCTGACACCATGGACAATTCATCATATGACTGCAGTTGGATAAGACGTTGGTGAGGTCACATTTACAGTATTCTGTTCAGTTCTGCGTACCATGTTACAGGAAAGATGTTGTCAAACTCGAAAGGGTACAGAGAAGATTTACGAAGATAAATTTGCCAGGACTAGAGGGTGTGAGCTATAGGAAGAGGTTGAGTAGGCTTGGACTCTATTCCTTGGAGCGCAGGAGGATGAGGGGTGATCTTATAGAGGTGTATAAAATCATGAGAGGAGTAGATTAGATAAATGTACAGAGTCTCTTGCCCAGAGGACATAGGTTTAAGGTGAAGGGGAAAAGATTGGATACGAATCTGAGGGGTAACTTTTTCGCCCAAAGGGTGGTGGGTGTATGGAACAAGCTGCCAGAGGAGGTAGTTGAGGCAGGACTATCGCAACGTTTAAGAAACAGTTAGACAGGTACATGGATAGCATAGGTTTGGAGGGATATGGACGAAACGCAGGTAGGGGGGCTAGTGTGGCTGGGACATGTTGGCCGATGTGGGCAAGTCGGGCCGAAGGGCCAGTTTCCACACTATATCTTTCTTTAACTCTATTTTTGCCTGGGAAAAGTTGATACAATTTTGCTAATTTTGTATCACTCTATGGCCCTTCTTTCCTCAGCAGGCCATCTCTGGCACTACAGATAGAGAGGAGCATATTGACTGGTTGCGTCATGGCCTGGCCTGGTAACTCAAATGCCCAGGACTAAAGATTATAAATAGTGGCGAACACCAAACCGTACAGCACAGGAATTACCCTTTGACTCCTCACATCTGCACCATACACATTTCCAATCTAACATTCCATTTGCCGGAAGATGGTCCATATTACCTCTATTCTCTGACTGTTGGTGTGACTGTCCGAAGGCCTCTTAATCACCATTCACTTCATCACCTTAAACATATGTCTTCCACTATTTGCATTTGCATCCTGGGAAAGGGTTCTGATTGTTTACCCTATCTATGCCTCCCATAATTTTAGTCATAGAGTGATACCATGTGGAAACAGGCCCTTCGGCCCAACGTCCCAGCTACACTAGCGCCACCTGCCCTGTCCTATCCATGCACCTGTCTAACTGTGTCCTAAATGTTGGGATAGTTCCTGCCTCAACTACCTCCTCTGGCAGCTAGTTCCGAACCCCCCACCACCCTTTGTGTGAATTTTATATACTTCAATTCCCCGCAGCCTCCAACGCATTGGAGAAAACAATCCAAATTTGTCTAATTTCTCCTTATAGCTAAACCCTGCAATTCAGGCCTCTTCCTGGTAAACTACTTACACCCGTTCTAAAGTTTCAATACCCTTCACATAATGCAGTGACCAAAACTGCACTAAATGCTCCAAGTTGGCAGAACCAACATTTTATACAACTGCTACATGACTTGTCAACTTTTATGCTCAACTCCCCAAATAATAGAGGCAACTATGTCATGCATCTTCATCACCACTCTATCCACTTGTGTTGCTACTTTCAATGGACTTCACCCAAAGATCTCAATCAAAGCAAAGAAATGGAAGGTGGAGTTTAAACTGAACAAGTGTGAAGTATTTCAATTTGTGAGGTTGAATGTAATGGGAAAACACACCATTAATGGCAAGACCGTTCACAGAATTGAAATGTAGAGGGATCCTGGGGTCCAAGTCCAGAACTAGTGGAGTCAACAATGTGGAAGCGTGTGCGTGCAGGAAAGAGAGTGCAGGAAAGGTCACGTTTAAACTAATATGGCAGGGCGATGGGAACCAATGCAGGGAGACAGAGGCCCATAAAATGAGGGCAGAACCAAAAGGTAGAAGGGAGAAAAGAAAACCAAACCTGAAAGCTTTCTGCCTTAATGCGAGGAGCATTCGTAATAAGATAGCAATGTTACAAAATTTTGAGATTTAAAAAATCAAGTCTGTAATTTATCCCATCAGATAAAGCATAAAAAGAAGTTTAATTTGTCACTTTCATATCTTCAGTATTAAAAAAGTTATGGCCATTTTCATACTCGGAAATTAGCATCTTGTTCTCTATTGCTTTTCCATTGACTTAACACAAAAGCTGTGATCGAGGACAGTCAAATGGCCATAACTTTTTTTAAATTAAGAGACTAAAATAAATTTTCAGTTATTATCGATTGAAGCATTCTGAAACAAATATGAAACAATCTTACTTAGATGACTTGAAATTAAAGCATATAATTAGTTAGTTACCTAATCGTAGCTAATTACAAAATTCAATTACTAGATCTAAACATCTATCAATTTCTTAATAGATTAACATTTTTAAATAGCCTAAGTGTCCAAATAACATTCACACAAGTATTCACAATAGAACATAATTTTTATATCTCATTGTCATGGATTTATAGACCAAATGGAAGGAATTTAATGTTTAATACCTGTAAATTAATGGCCATTTAAATCATCTTGCGAGTGGGTTTTTCTGGAACACGACCATTTGGAACGTTGCGGTTTGCAGTGATTTAGACCCCCATATCGGCATGAAAAATACTGCCGGTTGGTATGGGGACTAAATCACCGTTTCGCAACTTAAAATGTGAACTAAAGGTATCTTAAGGACCACTTTTATACATAAAAATAAACAGCTTTCTGTCACCTACATGAAATCCGTCCCCGTTGTCGGCGTTGACGGTTTTAGAAGCTGATTTTAAAATTACTCCAGCGCTGAACGAGTCGGGCGATTTAAAAAAAAATACACAGAATGCCCGTCGGAACGATTCTTCAGCAAAAGCTTGCACTCCAACCAAATATAATCCAGGACAAGGTAGGAAAAAAAACGCGTTTTAACCCCGCCCCCCCCTCAAAGGCGGCAAAATCGCGCACACGGCCAGTGGCAGAATTGCAGCGCCGCTGAAGGTAAGTATTGTAATATACCTAAATAAGGTGGATGAATTAGATGTGCAGTTAGTTGTTGACGGATATGATATAGTTGGGATTACGGAGACATGGCTCCAGGGTGACCAAGGCTGGGAGCTAAACATGTAGGGGTATTCAATATTCAGGAAGGACAGACAGTAAGGAAGAGGAGATGGGTTGGCATTGCTGGTTAAAGAGGAGATTAATGCAATAGTAAGGAGAAACATTAGCTTGGATGCTGTAGAATCTGTACGGGTGGAACTGCGAAAGAAACAAGGGCAGAGAACGCTTGTTGGAGTTGTGTACAGACCACCAGACAGCAGTAGGGACGTTGGGGACAACATCAAGCAGGAAATTAGGGAAGCGTGTAGCAAAGGTACAGCGATTATCATTGGTGACTTTAATCTACATATAGATTGTGCCAACCAAATTGGTAGCAGTGCTGAGGAGGAGGATTTCCTGGAGTGTATTGTTTTCTAAACCAATATGTAGAGTAACCAACGAGAGGGCAGGCCATCCGAGACGGGGTATTGTGTAATGAGGAAGGATTAATTAGCAATCTTGTTGTGCAAAGCCCCTTGGGCAACAATGACCATAATATGGTGGAATTCTGCATTAAGATGGAGAGTGACACGCTTAATTCAGAGAAAAGTGTCCTGAAATTAAAGAAAGGTAACTTTGATGGTATGTGACACGAACTGGCTAGGACAAACTGCCAAATGATACTTAAATGGTTGACGGTAGATATGCAATGGAAAATATGTAAAGATCGCATGGATGAATTACAACAATTGTTGATCCCTGTCTGGCGTAAAAATAAAACTGGGAAGACGGCTCAAATGTGGCTAATGAGGTAAATTAGGGATAGTGTTAAATCCAAGGAAGAGGCATATAAATTGGCCAGAGGAAGCAGCAAACCGGAAGACCGGGAGAAATTTAGAATTCAACAAAGGAGTTAATTAAGATGGGGGGGGGGGGAATAGAGCATGAAAGAAAGCTTGTGGGGAATACTGTATAAGAACTGACTGTAAAAGCTTCTTTAGATATGGGAAGAGGAAAAGATTAGTGAAGACAAATGTAGGTCAGGGAGGTGGCCCTAGAAATCGTGGATGCATTGGTGATCATTTTCCAATGTTCTATAGACCCCACTTTTTAAGAAAGGAAGGAGAGAAAAAAAACAGGGAAATATAGACCAGATAGCCTTACATCGGTAGTGGGGAAGATGCTTGTGTCGATTATTAAAGATGTTATAGCAGCGCAGTTGGAAACCAGTGACAGGATCGGTCAAAGCTAGATTTATGAAGGGGAAATCATACTTGACTAAATTCTGGAATTTTTTTAGGGTGTAACAAGTAGAATGGATAAGGGAGAGCCAGTGGATGTGGTGTATCTGGACTTTCAAAAGGCCTTTGACAAGGTCCCACACATTAGATTAGTGTGCAAAATTAGAGCACATGGTATTGGGGGTAGGGATTTGACATGGATAGAGAACTGGTTGGCAGACAGGAAGCAAAGAGTAGGAATTAACGGGTCCTTTTCAGAATGGCAGGCAGTGACTAGTGGGGTGCCACAAGGGTCAGTGCTGGGACCCCAGCTATTTACAATATATATTAACGATTTAGACGAAGGAATCAAAAAAACATCTCCAAGTTTGCAGATGACACGAAGCTGGGTGGCAGTGTGAGTTGCGAGGAGGATGCTATGAGGTTGCAGGGATATGAAGGTTTTGGAGAGGGTGCAGATGAGGTATCAGAATCAGAATCAGAATCACACTTTATTCGCCAAGTATGTTTTGCAACATACGAGGAATTTCATTGGCCAGGTCAGTCATACAATTAAAAGCAACAGACTCAAAAACACATTTTAACATGAACATCCACCAGTGACTCCTACACATTCCTCACTGTGATGGAAGGTGAAATACAGTTCAAGTCCCTTCCCTTAGTTCTTCCTCAGTCGTGGGCCTCGAGCCCCCGTTGACGGGACGATCTTGAGCCCTCTGCGTCGAGGCAATTCGCTCCCGCACCGGGGGGGATGTTAGCTCCCCTGTACCGGGTGATCAAACCTCATGTCAGGGCTGGTCAAACCTTCTGTGACGTTGGAGTTCCCGACTAGCCTCTCCCGAAGACTGCGAGCTCTTGATGGTAAAGTCCGCGGTGGTCGCGGTGGGAGCAATCCCAGGCAAGGGATCGGCTCCGATGTTAAGTCTCCATCAGTTTCGCCACCTCCAACGTGACCCCACCACTTGCCACATCTTCCCATCTTCCCCCATGTCTGCCTTCCGCAAAGACCGCTCCCTCCATAACTCCCTTGTTAATTCTTCCCTTCCTCCCGTACCACCCCCTCCCCGGGCACTTTCCCTTGCAACCGCAAGAGATGCAACATTTGTCCCTTTACCTCCCCCCTCGACTCCATTCAAGGACCCAAGCAGTCGTTCCATGTGCGACAGAGGTTTACCTGCATCTCCTCCAACCTCATCTATTGCATCCGCTGCTCTAGATGTCAGCAGATCTATATCGGTGAGACCAAGCGGAGGTTGGGCGATCGTTTCGCCGAACACCTCCGCTCGGTCCGCAATAACCAACCTGACCTCCCGGTGGCTCAGCACTTTAACTCCCCCTCCCACTCCGTATCCGACCTCTCTGTCCTGGGTCTCCTCCATGGCCAAAGCGAGCAACACCGGAAATTGGAGGAACAGCATCTCATATTTCACTTGGGGAGTCTACATTGAATTCTCCCAATTTTGTTAGTCCTTGCTGTCTCCTCCCCTTCCTCGACCCTCCTGCTGTCTTCTCCCATCCCCCAGCCTTCGGGCTCCACCTCCTTTTTCCTTTCTTCTCCCCGCCACCCCCCACCCCCCATCAGTTTGAAGAAGGGTTTTGGCCAGAAACGTTGCCTATTTCCTTCGCTCCATAGATGCTGCTGCACCCGCTGAATTTCTCCAGCTTTTTTGTGTACCTTGTGTTAAGTGTGTATTTTGTTATTTTATTCTATGTTATGACTGCAAGGTATATAATTTTGTTCAGACTGAAATGTCTGAGTGACAATAAAGGATACTTTAATTTACTTTACTAAGAGCCTGATGGTTATCGGGACAAAGCTGTTCCTGAACCTGGAGGTTACAGTTTTCAGACTGTACCTTCTTCTCCATGGCAGGAGTGAAATGAAAGCATGGCCAGGGTGGGGTGGGTCTCTGATGGTGTTATCTGCTTTTTGAGGCAATGCCTCCTATAGATTCCTTTGATGGTGGAGCGGTCAGTACTTATGATGGACTGGGCACTGTTCACCACTTTTTGTAATATCCCATGTTCCTGGGCGTTCGAGTTGCTGAACCACGCCGTGAAGCAACGAGTCAATATGCTCTGCACTGGGCACCTGTAGAAGTTCAAGAGAGTATTTGTCGATAAACCAAATGTCCTCAATCTTCGAAGGAAGTGGAGGTAATGATGGAGTGACAACGACGAGTCAGCCTACAGGGAGGAGGTCCAGCACCTGGCAGCCTGGTGTGCCAACAATATCCTCGTCCTCAACTCCAAGAAGACGAAGGAAATTATTGTTGACTTCAGGAAGAACAGAGGGGGCAGACATACCCCCATCCATATAAACGGGACTGAGGTGGAGCGCGTCTCCAACTACAAATTCCTCGGGGTACACATCTCGGAGGATCTGTCCTGGTCCCTCAACACCTCCAAACTGATCAAAAAGGCGCAGCAGCGCCTTTACTTCCTGAGGAGGCTCAAGAAAGCCCACCTGTCCCCCCAGATCCCGACCAACCTTTACCGCTGTACCATCGAAAGCATCCTGACCACCTGCTTCACGGTATGGTGCAGCAGTTGCACCGCAGCGGATAGGAAGGCACTACAACAGGTGGTGAAAACCGCTCAGCACATCATCGGTGCCCCGCTCCCTGCCATGGGTGCCCTCCACCAAAAACGGTGTCTGAGACTGGCCAGGAAGATCATCAAGGACCCCTCTCACCCTAAAGCGGCCTTTTCACGGGGCGACTTGACGCAAGAGTTAACCAGAGCTTAACATCGTGGGAACCTCGTGCGATAACAGTACGGCATTCGTGGACCACCGTGGACCACCGTAGCGCTAACGGCAGGTAATCGTGTATCTTGGTCACTCGGGAGAAAATTCAAGAAAGTTTGAATTTCTCCAAGAGTGACTTGTACACTTGTGGTTGAACATTGCAACATTATATGGACGTAGTGGCCAGTGCGATATCCGTAATAACTCTTGCGGGTACCGTGGGAACTCCTGCGAACGGTGAACCCGGAAGCTGGACAGAGGGGACAGAAGGTGAGTAAAAATTGTCTTCTGTGGGATTGAATTTAAAAAATAAATAAAAATAAAGATTTGCATCCGCATATGGACATCAACTTATTCATGTTATGTGAATGAGATTCAAGAAAATAACTATAATCTTTAAAAGGGACTTTAAAAGGGACTTTACTGAAAGGTTACGCATTTTTATGGTCCGTGAGAAATTTTTCACATGTACTTCTTTGAGAGATACAGGTCGGAGTCCTCGCCGACTAGCGATCGATGCCTTTCCGAAGCAGGGCTACGCTACCAATCAATGTTGTACAGAGACCCGTGTAAGGAGTGAACTGCACATGCTGGTTTAAACCGAAGACAGACACAGAAAGCTGGAGTAACTCAGCGAGTCAAGCAGCATCTCTGGAGAAAAATAGCTGATGTTTCGGGACGAGAGACATCTTCAGACTCAATTCCGATTAGGCTGTCTGAAGAAGGGTTCCGATTCGAATCGCCACCTATTCTTTTTCTCCAGAGATGCTGCCTGACCCGCTGACTTACTCCAGCTTTTTATGTTTTTCTTCCCAGATCTGACTTACCTGCTGAGTTACACCAACATTTTGTGTCCTTCTGTGCGTATTAACCAGCATTAACCAGCGTCTGCAGTTCCTTTAGACATTACCTAACTTCAGATTTTAGAGATATAGCGCGTGGGAACTCCTGCGAACGGTAAACCCGGAAGCTGGACAGAGGGGACAGAAGGTGAGTAAAAAAGGTGGTCTCAATATCGACAAGGGAACATGTGTCCTTCGAGGACGTCCCACCTAATTGTCATTGTTGGATAATCTTTTTAACAGGAACACTTGCAGAGATGGCTCCCAGAAAATCTCAAAGAAAGGGGGTAAAGCGTGTCAGAGATGTTTTTGCCATGTTGCTCTATTCAGTTTCTATATTGTTTCAGTTTCTATATCTATATTGTTGCTCTATTCAGTTTCCCAGGGGGTCGGGGCGGGACTGGAGTTGGGAGGGAAAGGTGGGGGAGTCGAGGGAGAGGAGGGGGAGACAGATGGGGGTGTCTTCATTTACTGGCGGCGGGTGTCTGTCACTGAAACAGGCAGGTGAGATTTCACATCCACCTTGTGTGTGCCTCTCTCTCTCTCTCCCTCCCTCTTACACAGGCTGAGAGACTCTGCCTCTGTGAGTGTACGTCTCTTTCTCCCCCTCTACCACACACAGTAAGACCGAGGTACTGTGCTCAGTCCATCTGTGTCTCCCACATACACAGTAAAACATGTCTCCAAATGAGCCAATTCAACCAAGGGAGGATATTTATAGTGTGTGAAAAAAAAAGTTACATCATTTGTGTCACGTGTAGTTCACGATGTTCATTCAAGATTTAACGCGAAAGCTCGGGAGACGGACAAGCCACTCGCACAAATAACAGAAATGCCGAGTACCGTGGGAACTCTTTATCTACCCCTCGTTATATCGTGCGAGACTCGTGCTGGACCACGACCACTTCACTCTGGTGACATCTTGCGTCAACTCGCCCCGTGAAAAAGCCCCATAACCATGGACTGTTTGCCCTCCTCCCATCAGGGAGGCGGTACAGGAGCCTCAGGTCTCGAACTAGCAGGATGAGGAACAGCTTTTTCAACAACAAACTTACATTGCTGAACTCGGAGTCCCGTCGCTAGATATAGTGGCTTGCAAAAGTTTTCATACCCCTTGAACTTTTCCACATTTTGTCACGTTACAACCGCAAACGTAAATGTATTTTATTGGGATTTTATGTGATAGACCAACACAAAGTGGCGCATAATTGTGAAGTGGAAGGAAAATGATACATGGTTTTCAAATTTTTTTACAAATAAAAAACTGAAAAGTGTGGCGTGCAAAAGTATTCAGCCCCCTTTACTCTGATACCCCTAAATAAAATCCAGTGCAACCAATTGCCTTCAGAAGTCACCTAATTAGTAAATAGAGTCCACTTGTGTGTAATCTAACCTCAGTATAAATACAGCTGTTCTGTGAAGGCCTCAGAGGTTTGTTAGAGAACATTAGTGAACAAACAGCATCATGAAGCCCAAGGAACACACCAGACAGGTCAGGGATAAAGTTGTGGAGAAGTTCAAAGCAGGGTTAGGTTATAAAAAAATATCCCAAGCTTTGAACAGCTCACGGAGCACTGTTCAATCCATCATCCGAAAATGGAGAGTATGGCACAACTGCAAACCTACTAAGATATGGCCGTCCACCTAAACTGACAGGCAGGGCAAGGAGAGCATTGATCGGAGAAGCAGCCAAGAGGCCCATGGTAACTCTGGAGGAGCTGCAGAGATCCACAGCTCAGGTGGGAGAATCTGTCCACAGGACAACTATTAGTCGTGCACTCCACAAATCGGGCCTTTATGGAAGAGTGGCAAGAAGAAAGCCATTGTTGAAAAAAAGCCATAAGAAGTCCCGTTTGCAGTTTGCCACAAGCCATGTGGGGGACACAGCAAACATGTGGAGGAAGGTGCTCTGGTCAGATGAGACCAAAATTGAAGTTTTTGGCCTAAATGCAAAACGCTATGTGTGGCGGAAAACTAACACTGCACATCACCCTGAACACACCATCCCCACTGTGAAACATGGTGGTGGCAGCATTATGCTGTGGAGATGCTTTTCTTCAGCAGGGACAGGGAAGCTGGTCAGAGTTGATGGGAAGATGGATGGAGCCAAATACAGGGCAATCTTGGAAGAAAACCTGTTAGAGTCTGCAAAAGACTTGAGGCTGGGGCGGAGGTTCACCTTCCAGCAGGACAACGACCCTAAACATACAGCCAGAGCTACAATGGAATGGTTTAGATCAAAGCATATTCATGTGTTAGAATGGCCCAGTCAAAGTCCAGGCCTAAATCCAATTGAGAATCTCTGGCAAGACTTGAAAATTGCTGTTCACAGACGCTCTCCATCCAATCTGACTGGGCTTGAGCTATTTTGTAAAGAAGAATGGGCAAAAATTTCAGTCTCTAGATGTGCAAAGCTGGTAGAGACATACCCCAAAAGACCTGCAGCTGTAATTGCAGCGAAAGGTGGTTCTACATAGTATTGACTCAGGGGGGCTGAATACTTTTGCACGCCACACTTTTCAGTTTTTTATTTATTTTTTTTAATTTGAAAACCATGTATCATTTTCCTTCCACTTCACAATTATGCACCACTTTGTGTTGGTCTATCACATAAAATCCCAATAAAATACATTTACGTTTGTGGTTGTAACGTGACAAAATGTGGAAAAGTTCAAGGGGTATGAAAACTTTTGCAAGCCGCTGTATCTTTGGTCTCTCCATCCACATTGTTAACCAGTACTCTTCTTACTCTAATGTATGCTTGTTCTGTATTTTTTTTAATTTTTATTCCTATCTTGCACTATGACTATGACCAGACGCTAAACTGCATTTCGTTGTACCTATACTTGTATCTGTGCAATGACAATAAAGTTGAATTGAATTGAATTGAATTGAATTTGTGATTCCATCAATGTGTTGGGCAATGACAGATATTTAGAGATATACACTCCCAGGAACTTATTGAACTTCTCAACTAGTCTAGATGAGGTTTACGAGGATGGTATGAGGCAAGTTCGACGGCTCTGGACCTCTTCTTGCTGGAGTTTAGCAGGATGATCTCATTGAAACTTACTGAATAGTGAAAGCCCTGGATAGAGTGGATGTGGAGAGGATATTTCCAGTAGTGGGAGAGTCTAGAACCAGAGGGCACAGCCTCAGCATAAAAGGACATTATAACAGAGATGAGGAGGAATTTCTTCACCCAGGGGGTGGTGAATCTGTGGAATTTCTCCACAGATGGCCGTGGAGGCCAAGTTATTGAGCTTTCTTTAACACTTTGGCTTTTGATATATTTGCATTCTAATCATTTTCCTAATGTCCATGCCCATTATTTCATTATTATCAATACTTTGAGACATATAATGCAATAAATTAGTTCAAGCTGTTGCTAATTTTGAGAACACAAATAATTTGTATTACACAGAAAATACACAGAAAACTTTAGAAAGTTTTCCCAAGTTTTTCCATACATAGCCTAATAGAAAACTGTAAACATGTGCCATCATTGTGGTTACCTGGGAGTTTGATAGAGTTGCATTGTTTGCTTTTTAGATCACAGTTCTCCATCCTCCCGTAACTTTTGTTGTCTTTTGTATATAGAGGAGAACTGACCAATATCCTGAGAATTAAAAAACACACAAATATAATGCCGTTTCACAATGTTCACTCGTCATATTTATGAATTCATGTTGTACAAGCAGTTATTTGCAATTTTATCTCTCGTCACATATTTCCTAATCAACATTAAAACTACATTATTTCTCATATAAAAGGGCAGAGTGCTGGAGTAACTCAGTGGGTCAGGTACATGGATTCATGTTCTCCAGATATGCTGCCTGACACGCTGAGTTAGTCCAGCACTTAGCGTCCCTTTCTGTAAATCAATATCTGAAACATTCTTTCTCATATTGACATTTCTCATAAATAGCAGGAGCAAGTAGAAGTTGCTGATCCACATTAACCTGCTCTGCCATTTAGTAACATCGTGGCTGATCTGACTGTAACTTCAGATCCGCTTTCCTGTTTACTTCTTAAGCCTTTCAATCACTTGCTTATTAACAATCAATCTACCTTTGCCAATAAGTTATATAAAGGTTCTGTTTCCATCACCCTTTGAGAAAGTTCCAAAGACTCCTGACCCTGTGAGGGGAAAATAAAATCTAATTTCTATCATAAACGGGCAACCTTTTTTTTTGAAATGGTGCCACGAGAGGATACATCATAAAGTCTAAAATCAGTGAATACAAGAGTACTGTACATTCGTCCTGATGGCAGGAATGAAAGAAGAGCATGGCCAGGGTGGTGTAGGTCCTTGATGATGTTGGCAGCGCCTCCTATAGATAGGTCCCTTCGAGGTGGGGAAGAGAGTACCCATGATGCACCCGGCCGTGTCCAACAACTTTTGGAATCTCCTTCATTCCTGGGAGAGGAAGTTACCAAACTAGGCCGTGATATAGACAAAATGTGTATGAAGGAACTGCAGGTGCTGACTTATACCGAAGATAGACACAAAATGCTGGAGTAACTCAGACAGGTCAGGTAGCATCTCCGGAGAAAAGGAATAGGTAACATTTCAGGTCGGAACCCTGTTTCAGGTCAATTTCAGAGTCTGAAGAGGGTCTCGACTTGAAACTTCACCTATTCCTTTTCTCCAGAGATGCTGCCTGACCCGCTGAGTGACTTCAGCTATTTGTGTCTATCCTAGTGATGCAGTCAAAATGTCCTCTACCATACACCTGCAGAAGTGCAAGTAAGTATTCGTCGACATTGCAAACCTCCTCAATCTTCTTGGGAAGTAGTAAGGCATTGATGGGCTTTCTTCATGGCTGCATCAATATGATGGGTCCAGGACAAATCGTCAGAGATATGTACACCAAGGAACTTCAAGTTGTTGACCTTCTCCACCAACGACCCATCGATGAAGACAGATTTGAGAGTCTTCGGCCTTCCTCTTCTAAAGTCAACAATCAGCTCCTTGGTCTTACTGACATTGAGAGCAAAGTTGTTGGTCTGGCACCATTCAACTAGCAGATCGATCTTCCTTCTATACTCACATTCAACATTACCGCATGCCCAACAATGGTTGTGTCGTTGGCGAATTTAAAGATGGAGTTGGAACCGTGTCCAGCTACTCAGTCATGGGTACAGAGTGATTAGAGCAGGGGACTGAGCACACAGCCTTGACGTGGCTCTGTTCTGATGGTTATCCAGTAGGAATTGTTGCTAATTTGCAACAATTGTGGTCTGTTGATGAAGACGTCAAGGAGATCACATCCTCCGTTGATCTATTGTGGTGGTAGGCAAATTGTAGTGGGTTCAGGTTCTTGCTAAGTAGGAATTGATATGCACCATAACCAACCTCTCAAAGCACTTCATCATCACAGTCGTTAGTGCTACTGGTGGTAGTCATTGAAGTCTGTCAAATTACTCTTCTTGGTCTCCGGCATTATTGATGGCCTACTGGTCCTACAGGTGGGACCTCAGACATTAGCAACGAAATGGTGAAGATATGCGTACAAACTCCAGCCAGTTGGTCTGTATGGGTTTTGAGAACACGGCCATATACACCTTGCTTTCCGAGGGTTCACCCTCATGAAGAATCTTCTGATGTTGACCTTGGTGACTGAGATTACAATGCCTTTGGGAGCTATGGAAGCCCAAGGAGGCATATCAGTGTTCTCCCTTTCGAAGTGTGCGTAGAATGCATTGAGCTCATCTGGGAGTGATGCCTTGCTGTCGCTTGAGCTGCCATTAAGGCACGGTGGCGCAGCAGTAGACTTGCCACTTTACAATGCATTCAGTGCCGGAGACCCAGGTTCGGCCACCAGGGGCGCCGTACGATGGCAGCCTCTGCCTACAGAGGCTGTTTTTTCATCTTTTTGTTATTTTTAGTCTGTTTAAAAAGTATGTTTTTGGAGGTTTCTTAGTCTTTTTATATGGGGGAGGTGGGGAGGGAAAGGGGAAAACCGTTTCTCAGTCACTTCCTGGTCGAGGATGCGACTATTCTTCGAGTTGCGTCTTCAACCCCCCTCGCGGCCTACCATCTGGATTGGCGCGGCCTTTCCTGCCGGAGACCGACTAGAGCTTCAGCAGCGGCACAGCACTGATTTGCCAGTGGAGCAAGCGATGCCTTACCGGGGATCACCATTTGAAGCTTCGGAGTGTTGGGCCTGCTGCTTTATCATCGTGGAGCTGTGGTTGTGGAGCTTCCAGCCACGGGCAGCGCTGACCTCAACATCGTGGAGTCCTGGTGATCCCTTTGCCGAGGGCCGCCAGTGATGAATCTCCGCCCAGCTCAGCCTGTGGACATCGGGAGCCGCAGTCTCTGGTAAGAAGTGGCCAATTCGGAACTCCAAGCCGCTGAGAATGTTCCTCCGTTCCGACGTCGGAGTCCCGATCGTCCCAGTGAGAGGGCCTGAACATTGGGCCGCCCGTAGCAATGACTGCGGGGAGCTCGGGAGGCCCCGACCACAGGTGAACACCAAAGAGGAGGATGACTGAACTTTGTTGCCTTCCCTCACAGTGGGAAACTTTGATTCCGCTGTATGGGGATGTTTATGTTAAATTCTATCGTGTGTTGTGTTATTTTTTATTCATATGGCTGTATGGTAACCCAAATTTCACTGTACCAATTGGTGCATGTGACAATAAATGTAAACTTGAACTTGATCCCGACTACGGGTGCTGTCTGTACGGAGTTTGTATGTTCTCCCCGTGACCGCGTGGGTTTTCACCGAGATCTTCGGTTTCCTCCCACACTCCAAAGACGTACAGGTTTGTAGGTTAATTGGCTTGGGTTTGTACACTTGGTATAAGTGTAAAATTGTCCCTAGTGTGTGTAGGCTTATGTTAATGTGAGGGAATTGTTAGTTGGTGTGGACTCGGTGGGCCGAAGAGCCTGTTTCCATGCTGTAACTCTAAACAAAACTTCTGCTGACCATATTAACAAACATTCCCCAAACTTTTACGACTGCTAGAGAGTCCTTGGTCAGGAGGAAGATGAGTGGGTGGAGGAGAGAAAAGGAACTGGGTGACAGGGAAAGGGGGATTAAAAAGAAAGGTGTGCACATGGGGGGGAGGTGGGGGGTGGTGAGGGGGAGGTGAAGCAAATTAAACAAGAAGAGAGACGGGAATTTCCTGAATTTGGAGAATACAATGTTCATGCTGTTGAAGGTAGACAAAAGTGCTGGAGAAACTCAGCGAGTGCAGCAACATCTATGGAGCGAAGGAAATAGGCAACGTTTCGGGCCGAAATCCTTCTAGGATACCCAAGCAGCATATATGTGTAGGAAGGAACTGCAGATGCTGAAGATAGACACAAAATGAAGGAATAGGTGATGAAAGTCCTTTAAAGCTGCATCATGACATCCTGATTCAATGCCCCAACCTCTGAAGGCAAACGCACCATATGCCTTCTTTACCACTCTATCTTGTTTTTCCACTTTCACATAACTATCAGAATCAGAATCAGAATCTCACTTTATTCGCCAAGTATGTTTTGGAACATACGAAGAATTTCATTGGCCAGGTCAGTCATACAATTAAAAGCCACAGATCACCCAAAACACATTTTAACATGAACATCCACCACTGTGACTCCTACACATTCCTCACTGTGATGGAAGGCAAAATAAAGTTCAAGTCACTTTCCTTTTGTTCTTCCTCGGTCGTGGGCCTCGAGCCCCCATTGACGGGATGATCTTGACTCCCGTAGCCGGCGGCGTTGGGGCCCTCTGCGTCGCGGAGATCAGCTCCCGCATCGGGGGGAAGGTCAGCTCCCCCGCGCTGGGCGATCGAACTTCGCGTTGGGGCTGGTCAAGTCAAGTCAAGTCAAGTTTATTTGTCACATACACATACGAGATGTGCAGTGAAATGAAAGTGGCAATGCTCGCGGACTTTTGTGCAAAAAGTCCTTCCGCGACGTTAGAGCTTCCCGACTAGCCTCTCCCGACTGCGAGCTTGATGGTAAAGTTCACGGTGGCCGCAGTGGGAGCGATCCCAGGCAAGGGGTCAGCTCCGATGTTAAGTCTGCGCCCCGCAATGGGGCTCACGACCGTCTGAGGGGGCTTCCAGCTCCAACGATGGTAGGTCGTAGGGCCCGGAGAAATGATCCAAAAATTGATCACATCTCCGGGAAGGTAAGGGCTTGAATAAAAAGTTTCCCCCGATCCCCTCCCCCCTCCCCCCACATAAAACAAACCGAAGAACATTAAAACAAACTTTTAACAAACTAAAAAATAACAAAAGGAAAGAAAATACGAACAGACTGCCGGCAGGGCAGCCATCTCCCCGACGTCCCTGAGTGATTGTGACTTGCACCCTACGATTCCTCTGTACATCAATACTGCTGAGAGTCATGCTATTAATTGTATATTCCCCCTTTACATTTCACAAGTTATAGGAGTAGAATTAGGCCGTCTGGCCCATCCAGTCCACTCCCCCATTCAATCATGGCTGATCTCTGCTTCATAATCCCATTTTTCTGCCTTCTCCCCATAACCCTTGATACCCATTTAATATCCCAAAATGCAACAGCTCGCACTTGCTCAGATTAAACTCCATCTGCCATTTCTCCGCCCATTTCTGTGGCTGATCTATACAATGCTGTATACCTTGACAGCACTTCTCACAGTCTGTGACCCCAGCAATCTTGGTGTCATCTACGAACTTACTAAACAACCCATCTACATTTATATCCAACACACACACACATATTTATATATATGCATGTTACAGAAACCATCATCCTCTGTGTAAAAAAAAACTTGCCCTGTACATCTCATTTATACTATGCCCCTCTCATTTACAATATCCCCATTTGTGACATTTCTACCATGGGGTAAAGGTTCTGACTGTCTATCCTACCTATTCCTATCATAACTTTATATACTTCTATCATGCCTTCCCCCAATTTACAGTGCCCAAGGGAAAACAATCCATGTTTGTCTAACCTCTCCTTCTGGCTAATACCTCTAATCCAGAAGCATTCTGGTAAACATCATCTGCACTCTTTCTAAAGCCGCCATATTCTTCCTGTAAGGGAATGACCAGAACTGCACAAAATACTCCAAATATGGCCTAACCAAGTCCTATAAATCTGCATGGCATTTCCGTCAGGTGCACGGTGGCTCAGCGGTAGAGTTGCTGCCTTACTGCGCCAGAGACCCAGGTTCGATCATAGAAACATAGAAAATATGTGCAGGAGTAGACCATTCGGCCCATTCAATATGATCATGGCTGATCATCCAACTCAGTATCCTGTACCTGCCTTCTCTCCATACCCCCTGATCCCTTTAGCCACAAGGGCCACATCTAACTCCCTCTTAAATATAGCCAATGAACTGGCCTCAACTACCTTCTGTGGCAGAGAATTCCAGAGATTCACCACTCTCTGTGTGAAAAATGTTTTTCTCATCTCAGTCCTAAAAGATTTCCCCCTTATCCTTAAATACTGACTACGGGCGATATCTGTATGGAGTTTGTACGTTCTCCCCATGATCGTGTGAGTTTTCTCCGAGATCTTCAGTTTCCTCCCGCACTCCATGGACGTACATGTGTGGGGACCCTCTTCTCTCTCACAAACCCATCAACTTCCCCCTGATTATCCTTTCACTCATTTTAACTCGAGGTAGTTTACAGTTGTCAATTAACCTTCCATCCAGCATAGTTTTGAGATGTGTTTAGTTTATTTATTTTTCAGGTTGGAGATACAGCGCAGAAACAGGCCATTCGGCCCACTGAGTCCGTGCCGGCCAGCGATCCCCGAACAATAGCACTATCCTACACACTAGGGACAGTTTACAATTTTTACCAAAGCCAATTAACCTACATGTCTGCATGTCTTTGGAATGTAGGAGGAAAGCAGAGCACCCGGGAAAAACACACGTGGTCACGGGGAGAACACGTACTAACTCCATAACCTCTTTCAGCATCATTATCATTCTATGATTTCATTCTCTGAAATTAGCAGTCTGCTTTCACCTGAGAAATAGACTACAGAGTACCAGGACATCAACAGAGAATAACATATATTTAGGCAAACCAAAAACGACTAAATATGTTATTTGTTATATATGTATAACATATATTATATATGCATGACATATGTTATATATGTTAGGGTGGCATGGTGGCAAAGCAGTAGAGCTACTGCCTTATAGTGCCAGAGGCCCGGGTTTGATCCTCAATACGGGTGCTTGTGTGTACAGAGTTTGTACGTTCTCCCTGTGACTTGCGTTGGTTTTCTCCAAGATCTTCGGTTTCCTCCCACACTCCTAAGATGTACAGGTTTGTAGGTTAATTGACTTGTTGTAAAGGTAAAAAATGTCCCCAGTGTGTTTAGGATAGTGCTAATGTGCGGGGATAGCTGGTCGGTGCAGTGGGCCGAAGGGCCTGTTTTCGCGCTGTATTTCTAAACTAAACTACTGCAAAATACAGAATAAGTGTATATCTAGAATACTAAATAATTAAATGAGACACTATAGCAATGGGTACCACATTTTCAAAATGAACAGTTAAAAAAAAATAGAATCTAAATAAATCATCTTACCCACTGTTTTTATCATGATTGTATTGAACAACTTTCTGTCCAAACAGTACATTGTCATGATTTTGAAACACCACCTTTATTTTGGTATCAATGTTGAAGGTATACAATGCCTTCGGGGCTGCAAATAGAAGAGAAAGCAAAATGCAAAATGTAAGTAATTCTGTAAAATATTTCATCAATATAAAAGGATGCATAACAATATCATTATCATTCTATCATTTCATTCTCTGAAATTACTTGTCTGCTTTCACTTAAGAAAGAGAGTAGAGAGTACCAGGACCTCAATGGAATAACATTTAATGTAAACAATAATGTAAAATGTAAATAATTCTGTAAAGTATTTCATCACTATAGAAGGATTGATACCATCGGTTATAATTAACCGAATCAAAGTGTAGCTAAACCATAAGCAATAAACAGAGCCCCGACTACTGAATTAAGTGATTCACACGTTTTAAAAACTGCAATAATGAATCACAGTAGAGTTGCTGCCTTACAGTGCCAGAGACCCGGGTTCAATCCGGACTATGGGCGCTTGCCAGTACGGAGTTTGTACGTTCTTCCCGTGACCTGCGTGGGTTATCTCCAAGATCTTCACTTCGCTCCCACACTCCAAATACGTTCAGTTTGTAGGTTAATTGGTATAAATGTATATGTGTAAAATTGTCCTTAGTGTGTGTAGGGTAATGTTAATGTGCGGGGATCACTGCTTGGCGCGGACTCTGTGGGTCGATGAGCCTGTTTCCACACTAAAACCAGGTCTTTGCACATGCTGGAAATGTGCAAATCTAAGTGAATGCATCAGGTGCATAATCTACCCGTTGCATAGAGTGCAAATAATAGCTGCAACTTCATGTAACGTTTTTTTTAGATCGAGGATCCTGTGCAGAGGAGAAAGTGTCATCACTTGCAGTTGTTGTGTTAACTTCAGGCAGGAAGTACTTAAACCTGTCTGGCACTTTGAAGGCCATAGATGTAATATGTAAGACCTGGGAGGGATCAAGCCACCACATCCTGAATAAGTGTCAGGATCATAAAGATAAGCGTCGCAGGTTATTGAACTGTGGTCGTGTGCATTAAGGTGTATCAGGGAAGTGGAGAGTAACCCGAATAGTTTCATCTAGGAGGTAATAACTATTAACTAGTGCAATCGGTATTTTCTTTTGTTACCTTTTGTTTGAATTGTGGGCACGACTAGCAAATCTTCCCATCACTCACTACCCTTGTGAAATGCTTGTGAGATATTTTCTTGCTATAATTCCATGCTCTTTGTAACAGTACTCCTCATTTGGACTCAGCAATAATGAAGGAACAGTAATATATTTCCATATCACTGGTAGGCAAGTAGCACTGACGGTAAACTTTCCATTAGTCATCTGTTGATTGAGCAGATTGTACGGCACTTAGCCCATTAGGTTTGTTGTGGGGAATTTCCCATGTGGCCATGTAGATGCCAAAGCTGGAACTGTACTAGAAATGTTCGGTGAGACGTACAAACAGGACTGGAACAAATATCATGGGAACCACAGCCAGATTATTGTCCAGGTTGTAGGTTGTGCTGTATATGGCATTACTGGCCCACATTTCCCTGTTACACCCCCCCCATTCTCCTCCCCCCTGACACCTTCCACCCATATCTCACCGTCTAACTTTACATTTCACTCCCCCACTACTCTCCTTATCTGACAACCTCTTATCTTCTTTTTACCTCTAGCCTTTGTCACTTATTCCACCCATCTGCCAATCACCCCCCCTCAGCTGTAACCACCTATCACTTATGATAGACACAAAATGCTGGAGTAACTCAGCGGGTCAGGCAGCATCTCTGGGGAAAAGGAATTGGTGACATTTCAGGTCGAGACCCTTCTTCAGATTGAAGTCTGAAGAAGTGTTTAAGAAGGAACTGCAGATGCTGGAAAATCGAAGGTACAAAAAAATGCTGGAGAAACTCAGCGGGTGCAGCAGCATCTATGGAGCGAAGGAGATAGGTAACGTTTCGGGCCGAAACGTTGTCCATCCCCTTCGCTCCATAGATGCTGCTGCACCCGCTGAGTTTCTCCAGCATTTTTGTGTACCTTTAAAGTCTGAAGAAGGTTCTCGATCCAAAAGATGAGTCTGAAGAATGGTCTCAACACGAAAAGTCGCCTATTCCTTTTCTCCAGAGATGTTGCCTGACCCGCTGAGTTACTCCAGCATTTTATGTTTCCCTTCAGTGTAAACCCGCATCTGCAGTTCCTTCCTGCACCTTAGTTGAGTGAATCTTCTCTGAACAGCTTTCGATGTAGTTACAACCTATCTCAAAGGAGACCAATGCTATACGTAACAGTACAAATATCATAGTCATAGAGCACAGAAACAGACACTTCAACACACCCAGTCTATTACCATCTGCACTAATCCCATTTACCAGCACTTGGTCAGTAGCTCTCCATGCCGTACAAATTCAACTGCTTATCTCAACATTTTAAATGTTGTGAGAGTATCTGCCTCCATAACCCTCTCAGACAATGCATCTCACCCCAACCATCCACTGGGTGAAAACAACTCTTCCCTATGTCCCCTCTAACTCTCTCACTCCTTACCCTGAACATGTGTTCTCTCTTTATAGACATGTCTGCTATGGGAAGAAAATGTCCTACTCTCTACGATATCAATGTCCCCAATAAGTTTGTACACTTCTACCAAGTGTTCCTCGGTTGCTTCTACTGTGAGGTAAACAAACTGAGCCAGTCCAGTTCCTCCTCATAACTGAAACCCCAAGCAACTTTATGGTGAATTTCCAAAATAACACGCTTCAATGCAATCATGTCCTTTCTATGTTCTATGCTGTATTCAAGAGTTAGAGATTGCTCTTACGGTTAACAGAATCAAAGGATATGGGGAGAAAACAGGAACGGGGTACTGATTTTGGATGATCAAATTGAATAGTGGTGCTGGCTTGAAGGGCCGAATGGCCTACTCTTGCACCTATTCTCTATGTATCTACGTTGAGGAGACCAAAATTGCACACAGTATTGCGGATGTGGCTTCACCAATGTTTTTATATAGCTATACAATAGTGTCCCTGCTCTTATATTCTATGTTCCGGCTAATGAAGTCTATAATCTCTTTGCCGTCTTTACCACATGGAATGGAATGAAATACTTTATTGTCACATGTGAAATGCTTTGCTTGCATACCCAAGGTATGCAAATAACGGCCACCTACACCTACATCAGAACAGCAACTCATATTTAGCTTTGGCAACTTACAACCCAGTGGTATAAATATTGATTTCTCCAACTTCAAGTGCTTCCTCTTTCTCCATCCCTTCCCCCACCCGAGATGCATCAGGTTCCCGTTCTCAGCTAGCAAACAGTTAACAATGGCTTGTTTCCTTTATCATTACTTTTTTTGCCTATCATTTGTTCTAAATCTCTCTACATCACTGTCAATATCTCTTGTTTCCCTTTGCCCTGACTAGTCTGAAGAAGGCTCTCGACCCAAAACCTCACCCATTTCTTCTCTCCAGAGAGAAGGCTGCCTGTTTGGCTGAGTTACACCAGCATTTTGTGTCTATCTTCGGTTTAAACCAGCATCTGCAGTTCCTTCTTATCCATTACCTTATTGAACCTCTCCTTGATACGTTTCTCCTTTCCAGAATAAAACTTATGCAGTGACACTGCAATGTAATTATCTGCTGAGACTTTTCTCAGCTTCGTAAATAAAATAAATCTGTCATCTCTCCCCCTTTATGCTATTTCAAATAACGCAGTCCTGCTGTTTCTATTAGTCATAATTTACATTCAGAAAGCCACACGATTTACAGAAAATAAAAAATAAAAATGCAGGATCACTAAAACCGTTATTTACATTGAGTAAGATAATTGTGCAAACACAAGGAACTGCACATGCTGGTGTATTTAAAAAATACCTAAAACGCTGGAGTATCTCAACGGATCAGACAGCATCTCTGGAGAACATGGATAAGATACGTTTCGGGACAGGGATCTTCTTCAGATTGATCGTGGTAGGGTGCGGAGAACGGGGCAGAAAGGTGGAATAGAGGGGGGCAGGACAAAGCCTGACAAGTGGTCGGTGATAGAGTGCCCTCCAAAATGTTTGGGCCAAAGACCCATCATTTATTTATTTGCCTCTGTACTCCACAATTTGAGATTTGTAATATAAACTCACATGTGGTTAAAGTGCACATTGTTGGATTTTATTAAAAGGTATTTATATACATTTTGGTTTCACCATGTAGAAATTACAGCAGTGTTTACACAGTCCCCCCATTTCAGGGCACCATAATGTTTGGGACACATGGCTTCACAAGTGTTTGTAATTGCTCAGGTGTGTTTAATTGCCTCCTTAATGCAGGTATAAGAGAGCCCTCAGCACCCAGCCTTTCCATCACTTTTGGAAACGTTTATTGCTGTTTATCAACATGAGGACAAAAGTTGTGCCAATGAAAGTCAAAGAAGCCATTATGAGACAGTTGTATTCATGTTTCTCAGTTAGAGACATCAGCCAAACATTAGACTTACCAAAATCAACTGTTTGGAACATCATTAAGAAGAAAAAAAAGCACTGGTGAGCTTACTAATCGCAAAGGGACTGGCAGGCCAAGGAAGACCTCCACAGCTGATGACAGAAGAATTCCCTCTATAATAAAGAAAAATCCCCAAACACCTGTCCGACAGATCAGAAACATTCTTCTGGAAAAAGGCCTTGTGGACAGATGAGACAAAGATTAACTTGTATCACAGTGACGGCAAGAGCAAAGTATGGAGGTTAGTTGTATCAGCAGTTGTATCATTGATGATACAACTGCTGATGGTAGTAGCATAATGAATTCTGAAGTGTATGGACACATCCTATCTGCTCAAGTTCAATCAAATGCCTCAAAACCCATTGGCCGGCAGTTCATTCTACAGCAAGACAATGATCCCAAACATACTGCCAAAGCAACAAAGGAGTTTTTCAAAACAAAACAAAAAACATGGTCAATTCTTGAGTGGCCAAGTTAGTCACCTGATCTGAACATGCCTTTTATATGCTGAATGAACATGCCTTTTATATGCTGAAGTGAAAACTGAAGGGTACTTACAATACAATACAATACCTTTTATTTGTCATTTGAACCTCACATGAGGTTCAAACGAAATTTGGTTTCTGCAGCCATACAAAAAAAGAACCAAGACACACACCAACACAATTCAATTCACATAAACATCCATCACAGTGAGTCCTCCTCACTGTGATGGAAGGCAAAACTTAAACATATCTCTCCCCTGCACTCCCCTCTCCCCCCCATGTCAGAGTCAAAGACAGAGTCAAAGCCCCCGGCGGGCGATGTTAAATGTCCCGCAGCCATTAAAGCCACGCCGGATGATGCAAGGCCACGCACCGGGTCTTGGTGTTGGAGCCCCTGTGGGCTCTTGGTGTTGGAGCCCCGGAGGGCCCTCACAAAGTCCCGCGGCCATTCCAAGCCGCGCGGGGCGGTGATGTAGGCCCCGCTCCAGGTAATCTTCAACCCCGCACCTCGGGCGGGAGAAGTCGCCGTTGCGGAAGCCCCGAAAAGCGGTCTCCCACCAGGGACCGGCGGGCTCCTGGTATTACTGTCCACAGACCTGCGGTAGGAGCTTCCGAAACTCCGGGTGTCGGGTCACAGCAGCGCTCCACCACAGCTCCACCCGCTCCGGACTCGGCCAGCTCCGTGATGGTGAGTAAATCCGCAGCTCCGCGACTGGAGCCCCAGGTCATTCCTGTTGGAGGCCGCTCCACGTTGCAGCCCCAACGACAACGGAGACCCGACAAAGAAAAGGTCGGGTCTCCCGTGCAGGGGAAACACCTTAAAGTTCCCCCACCCCACCCCACCCACACACACATACCCCGACAAAAAAAACAATAAAAACTACATAGAACAAGACAGAAAACAATAAAAAGACAGACGGACTGCAGAGGCCGCTGCTGACAAGAGTCGCGCCGCCCACTTCCCCCCTTACTTGCCCCCAAAACAAGCATAAGCGAAAGATGGCTGCAATACAGGCCTGGCAGAGCATCACCAGAGAAGACGCCCAGCAACTGGTGATGTACATGAATCGCAGACTTCAAGCAGTCATTACATGCAAAGGATATGCAACAAAATACTAAACATGACTACTTTAATTTACATGACATTGCTGTGTCCCAAACATTATGGTGCCATGAAATGGGGAGACTATGTATAAACACTACTGTAATTTCTACATGGTGAAACCAAAATGTATAAAAATGGTCTTCATTAAAATCTGACAATGTGCACTTTAACCACATGTGATTTTTTCTATTACAAATCTCAAATTGTGGAGTGCAGAGGCAAATAAATAAATGATGGTCTTTGTCCCAAACATTATGGAGGGCACTATAAATGTGCTGCACTTTTCGTGATGTTCGAATGCATTGAAAACCTGCTACTCAGCTCTATGCTCAATCTGTTTATGTACAGTCTATCTGATGAAAGAGATACAGAGTAAAACGGGTTAATCTGTGATAGGAGTGAAGCGGATTTTGTTGCCAAATTTTGTGACTAACTACATCAGCATTTGCGAATAAGTAGGTAGATGACGTTACCAGAATAAAACTTACTCTGTTGCAATTGTAAGATTTAAGAAGATGAAATTGCGGGTATTGGAGGAATTTAAAGAAAGTAGGAAAGAACTCATGCAGGGAATTAGAAGAGCCAATAAAGGTCAGGACATGTGGTTGGCAAGTCAGATGGGATTCCCAACAGATAAATTAAAAAGAAAGGGATAACTGGGTAGGACTACTTAAGGATAAAGGTAGGAATTTATGCTTGGAGTCAGAAGATGTAGGCAAGATACTAAACTAGTACTTTGCATCTGTATTCACCAAGGATATGGAGGATAGTGAGATCAGTGTGTAGGAAGGAACTGCAGATGCTAGTTTAAACCATAGACACAAAAAGCTGGAGTAACAGTAAATCAGGCAGCATCTTTGCAGAGAAGGAATGGGTGACATTTCGGGTCGAGGCCCTTCTTCAGACTAGTTAGGGAAAAGGGAAATGAGGGATAGACAATGATGTGGAGAGATAAAGAACAATGAATAATTCTGCATATCTCAATCGGGTCCCCTCCACGCAAACCAAAATAAACCCAGTCTGTATATTCTCTCTTCATAATGTAACTGTTCCATCTCCATTCCTGCTGAATATCCTCTGCATCCTCTCCAGTCCAATTACACACTTCATCAAGTGTGACAACGTAAACAGTATACAATATTCAAGCTGTGGCCTAACCAACATTTGTAAAAACCGAAGATAGGCGCAAAATGCTGGAGTAACTCAGTGGGACAGGCAGCATCTCTGGAGAGATGGAATGGGTGACATTTCGGGTCGAGATCATACTCTCGTTGTCTAAAGGTACATACTTCAGACTGATCGTTGTATAAAGGTATATACTGAAAGGTTATACGATGCATAAAGTTTAATTTGGTTTAGAGATACAGCGTGGAAACAAGCCCTTCAGCGCACAACCTGTTCCCAGCGATCACCCATTCTATGTTATCTCACTTTCTCATCCACTCCCTACACAACAGGGGATATTTGCAGAGGCCAATTAATCTATGAAACCATAGAAATGGTACATATATCTACTGAAAGAATAAAACATTTGTTCTCACAAGCATCGTGTCATTTAATGTTTTTTATCTTCCATTCGCAGGCAATGTAGCTTCACATTACGGAAAATCATGAACTGGATAATTTTCCAGAAACATAATTCGGGGGTCATCTGTGCGCTTTAATACCTCTTCAAAAAAAATAAATCAAATGCATGCCCTCACCTCTATTAGGACTAGATTTCCTGCCAGGAAATCCCCCAACATAGCCACACTAAAGATCGTAGCCGAACTGAAGATCTTTGTATAATCCCCTACTTTTCCAATTCCCTGCTGCTGATGTTTCACTCATCAGCCTGGAATAATAACCTGTTGTTGAATAAAGGCATCACATCTGGTGGCCTCAACTCATCATCTTCAGCACAAATGGCCTACTACAATGATGGCAGGGTGGCACAGCGGTAGAATTGCTGCCTTACAGTGCCAGAGACCCGGGTTCAATCCTGACTATGGGTGCTGTTTGTACGGAGTTTGTATGTTTTCCTCGTGACTTGGTTTAGCTAATTGTAAATTGGTATAATTTGGTATAATTGTAAATTGTCCTGAGTGTGTGTATAGGATGGTGTTAGTGTGCGGGGATCGCTGGTCGGCTCAGACTCTGTGGGCCGAAGAGCCTGTTTCTGTTCTGTATCTCTAAATTAAACTACTACCTCTATTTGTTCTATTGGTTTAGTCTATTGCTATTGTATTGCTATTGCTATTGTAAAATTATCGCTCTGGAACAGAAAGAAAACATTTTACCGAGAGGCTCTGCTTGCTTTTTGTAATTATCCATACATCCTAATCTTTGGATCCCATTCCATACCTCTCCACATTGTTCTCCCCGAGTCTAGAGAATTTACTTTCTAGAGGAAGAGGAAAGAATTAATAAAGAAACTTCCCATAGATATGGAGAACCTGAAACCAGCGGAGCTCTCTTGCTAAACATGAGATTTGCGGGCTGAAGTTCAAAACGTGTGAGAAAAAGACAGGAAAGTTGGATACTATGTTTTAGTTGGTGAATAATAATCATAATAATAACAGCTAACATGTTCCGGAAAAACAAAGTAACACTTAGTTTAGTTTAGAGATGAAGCATAAGAATACTAAGTCCACACCGACCACCGATCCACTCACATCAGTTACCCCACTTTCTCACCCACTTGCAGCACATTAGGAGCATTTTTTTTAACTGGGCCAATTAATCTACAAACCAGCAGGTCCTTGAGAGTGTGGGAGGAAACTGGAGCACATGGAGGAAACCCACATGGTCACAGGGAAAGCATGCAAATTTCACGCAGACAGCACCCAAGATCAAACCCGAGCCTCTGGCGCTGTGAAGCAGCAGCTCTACCAGCTTTAAAATAGAAGTGAATTAATTCCTCTTCTGAAAACGAATTCGATTAGTTTTAGAGTCATTTGATGAATGCATAGGGGGCACCGACTGGATAGCTAAAAGGGCTAACTAAAATTCTACCACACATTTCCACCTGCATTTTATCATTTCTACAAGAATGGATGACTTGCGTTAGTTTTGCCAGCAATTCTGTAAAATTCCACTCAACATATAACCTTGATGGCAACAATTTTATAGCTTTACACCGTTTTACAACCATAGCATTATTTATTTGCAGAAAGTCTTAGATATTTGGTAGGCAATATTTTAAATCACAATTTTACGTTAATATCTTCATTTAAAAATCCAATGTTACATTCTATGCAAACGTGCTCACAATTGCCTTGCTTGATCAGTCAATAACATTCAAGATTAATACAACACAGTAAATCTGTCCTAAAATACATCCATGGATAAATAAAGTTTGCCAAGTTTTTTTCAGCCATGCAAAGAAATTTAAATATAGAGTTTTAACAAAAAATACTATGACAATCAGAAAGTCAAGCAGGTGTGTGTGCAGGAAAACAATGTTAATGTTTCCGCTTGAAGACCATTCGGCTGTTAACTGTTTCTCGTTTCACAGATGCTGCCTGCCTTGCCGAGGATTCCAGCATTTCTATTTCAGATTTCCAACCTGTCGGGTTTTATCAAGGTCACAAAATGTATTTTAAAAATACCCACCAAAGAGCAAGAAGAATAGCGTTCCTATCATTCTCTTCATTTCAGGATCAATAAATTCTGCGGTAATGACAAAGGGTAGTAATTCCGAATAGCATCACAAATGAGACTGCGTCATTTTCAAGTCTGGAAGCATGGGTAGAAGAGGCTGCAAATGAACACATGTTCTACGCACGAGAGTTTTATTCAGTTTATGCAATGTCGACTGAGCTATATCAAAACCACACGTTTCAAGAGGTGGTGCTTGAAGGATGTGGTGATCCTTTGTTCCTCAAACATCCTGCACAGATGCAGTTTCACGTTAACTAACATTAGCCAATGTTTGCAGCATTGAGAACTACAATAAAATCAATTTATGAAACATGTTCTCTCTAAAACCTCACCAATGTTTAAAATTCACCTATATTGTTAATCAAAATAAATGTCAGAAAACTATGACATTTCACTGTAATTTTTTTTTAAAAGGTGAAAGAATCCAGCAAATGAACCTAACGACAGAAAAAAACCGATGCTTGAAAGTCAAACCCAACTTTTCAAAAATGAGAGCATTTGCAACAACTAACTTCCTTTCTTTTATCATGCTAGAACATAGAACAGTAAAGTGTGTGGGAGGGAATGCAGATGCTAGTTTACGCCAAAGATAGACACAAAATGCTGGAGTATCTCAACGGATCAGGCAGCATCTCTGGTCAAAAGGAATTGGTGATGTTTCGCGTCAAGATCCTTCTTCAGACTGGGAGTGAGGGGAGAACGAAAGATATGCTAAAAGCAACAATGACCATTGAAAGGAGGAGCTCACAATGGTACATTGCCAGATGTGCAGAGTTGATAGCGAGTTATAAAATCAGTGAAACTCAACAGGACGACAGTGAAACTAGTATGACGACTAGAGTGGGGAAGTGACGGCACGAGAGGGGATGCAAGGGTTACATGAAGTTAGATAAATCAATATTCATACCGCTGCGTTGTAAGCTGCCCAAAGGAAATATGAGGTGCTCTTCCTCCAATGGAGGAGGCCCAGGACAGAAAGGACAGTGTGGGAGTTAAATTGTTTGGCAACCAGTAGTTCGCATGGGCCAAGGTGGACTGAGCGGAGGGGTTCAGAGAAACGATCGCCCAGTCTGCACTTGGTCTCGCAGATATCCAGGAGTCCATACATAGAACAGCGGATACAGTAGATGAGGTTGGAGGAGCTGCAAGTGAACCTCTGCCTCACCTGAAAGGACTGTCAAGGTCCTTGGATAGAATCGAGGGACGGGGTTTAGGGGCAGGTGTTAAATCTCCTGCGGTCGCAGGGGAAGGTACCTGGGGAGGAGGTGGTTTGGGTAGGAAGTTGAACAAGAACATGGAAAAAGACAAGGGAGGCTTTTAAAATTAGATACTGAGCTGTCACATCTGCCCTTCTATCATTCAGGAATCTTGTTATGTCTATAATATCCCAGTTCCTCAATTCAATCCATGTCTTGGGATCGTCCACTTTACCTGTTACTCCTGTAACATTTAAATAAATGCTGTTTACTCCACTGGTCTTTTCTCTCTCTTTGCCGTGCACCTGCCTGTCCTGCTGAAACTATTGTTGACCACAATATATGCGCCCAACTTCTCATCCAATTCCTTTCAGATCTGGGCCTTCCCTCTTACCAATCTGGTTTAAATCCGCCCAGGTAGCACTAGTAAATCTCCCTCCCAAGAAATCGGTTCCTCTCCAGTTTAGATGCAACCCGTCCCTATTGTACAGGATACCTCTTCTCCAGAAGAGATCCCAATGGTCCAAAAACCTGCACCAACTCCTTAACCATGCTGGAACCTTTCATGTAGCATATCCTACTTCTCCTGCCATCACTCGCATGTGACATTGGGAGGAATCCAAGGGATTACCATTCAAGGTCCTGCTTTTTAACTTATAATATTAAAGAATTGGATGTGAATGTAGGTGGCATGGTTAGTAAGCTTGTGAATTACACTAAGTGCACAGTGAAAAAGGTTGATCAACTGAGCCAATGGACCGAGGAATGGCAGGCAGAGTTTCATTCAAAAAATGTGAGGTGTTGCATTTTGGTCAAACAAGTGCGGGACTTACACAGTAGATGTTAGGGCCCTGGTTGTAGAACAGACAGGCAGGTACATAAATCCATGAAAGGTGGGACATGGGTAGACAGAGTGGTGAAGAAGTCATTTGACTCAAGCCTTCATTGATCAGGGTGCTGTGTACAGGAGTTGGGACAAAACGAAACAGCTGAAGAAGACGTTGGTAAGGCCACATTTTTTGCACCGTGTATGGTTCTGACCACCCTGCTGTAAGAACGGTGTCATTAAACTGGAAAGAGTGCAAGAAAAATGTATGAGGATGTTTGCAGGACTGGAGAGTTTGAGTTAGACGGA
This sequence comes from Amblyraja radiata, assembly GCF_010909765.2. Taxonomy (NCBI): domain Eukaryota; kingdom Metazoa; phylum Chordata; class Chondrichthyes; order Rajiformes; family Rajidae; genus Amblyraja; species Amblyraja radiata. Next base: position 3,054,722 of record NC_045983.1, on the reverse strand, counting down.
GAGGCTGGTTAGGCTGAGTCTTTATTCCCTGGAGGAGACTGACTGAAGGGTGACCTTTAAAGGTTTATAAAATCATGAGGCATAGAAACAAATAGCTAGTCATTTCCCCATGGTTGGGTCATCTAAAACTAAAGAGCATAGGTTAAAGGTGAGAAAGATTTTAAAAGGACCTGAGGGGCATGTTTTCCACTAGGATCTTAAATTAATGTTTCTCATCTGTATCCACTTCAGAGTGGATGTTTTAATTGTGGGGGAATTCAAACACTGGGATAGTGGATTCCAGAACTAATTACCTCCAAAAGGGATCTATAGTTTAGATTAGAGATATAGCGCAGAAACAGGCCCTTCAGCCCACCAAGTCCTTGCTAACACCATCCCTGTAGGGACAATTTATAATTTCACCAACCCAATTAACCTACAAACCTGTGTGCCTTTGGAGTGTGGGAGGAAACCAGAGCTCCTTGAGAAAACCCATGCAGGTCACAGGGAAAACAAACAAACTCTCGTACTTGTACTCAGGATCGAACCCGGGTCTCTGACGCTGAAGGCAGCAACTCTACCAGTGCCTCCCTATGTCATAGCAGGCTAAGAAGGTGGATGAATCCCAGGGCCTGGTGAGACGTACTCCAGGCATACAGTAGGTGCAGCCAGCGTTGCAAGCGGCAGGGAATGCGGCATGAACCGGGGGTGGTGTGGACAGCCATCAGTAGATCAGTCCACCAGTCGGTCCGTTAAAAAGGAGGATTTCCTGTGATATCAAAAAGGTTAAAACAGATGTCTTAGCAGCTTCAAATAGTGGATAATTCACAGGACATGATGGGATGTATTCCAAGTTTCTATGAGATGTAAGGAGGCAATAACTGAGGTCCTGATAGAAATTTAAACATCTTCTCTGACCACAGAAGAGATGTCTGATGATTGGAGAACAGAAAATATTGTACTTTTGTTCAAGAGGCTGGCAAGGAAAGGCCAAGTAATTAATTACAGGGCTTTGAGTCTAAAATGAATGGAAAGTGCTTAGTTAGGGGAAAAAACAGGGACACTTAATCTGAATTTGCAGAGGCAATGATTGTTTGGTATTTTTCTGCTTGGCTTTGGTAAAAGGAAATCCTGTTTGACTAATTTGGTTGAATTTTTGAAGGACAAGATTAAATGTGTCATTGAGGGCACTGTGGTTTCTGCAATGCCTACGTGCCCTCTGATCAGATCATTCTAATGGGCAGAAACATTTCTCATAGTCTACCCTTGTGATCATAATGCACAAGATACTTTAACTGTGGCCTTACCAATATTTTATATGGTTCTACTCAGGGCTGCCAACTCTCACGCCCTGGAGCAATTTCTCACGCCCTCACGCTCACGACCGAGTTCTCACGCTGAGTTCAGTCCCTGCGCAATTTGTCCTTTAGCGCCGCGTGCCAGGGATCTGTGCGGTTCGGGGAAACGCGTCAGTGGGCGGCTGTAAGTGACGTCACGCCTCTTCTCTTGGTTGGATGTGCAGCCGCCGACTGCACATCCAACCAAGCAGCCGGAGATGGAACTAACCAGGTGAATCAGTTGTAAAACCTGGGGGGGGTGTTTCGGAATGGCCATAAATTAAGTATAAATACGAGGAGTCCTCAGTAGTGTGTTTAGATCTTTTGCAAACTGTTCCCAATATGCAATATACGGGGTTTATTTCAATTCGTTTTTGCGGGGTTGGGGCAGGCGAGCCGACCTGAGAACTGCGGACAGTGCGAGTGTCCCGGGCCGTCGGAGGCGTCTGAAGCGCCGCTGTCGCAAGAGTCTCTGTGCCAAAGGGACAGACTCTCAAAGGGAGGTGGAGAGAGAGAGAGAGGGGGGAAGGAGACAGGGAGACAGTGGGGAGAGAGAGGGGGGTGAGAGGAAAGAGAGGGGAGAGACAGGGGGTGAGTGAATGGAGAGAGAGATGAGGGAGAGGGGAAAGAGGTAGGAGAAAAAGGGGGGGAGAGTGAGGTGGGAAGGGGAGAGAGAGAGAGGGGAGAGAGGGATGAAAGGGAAGAGAGAAGGAGGTGGAGAGGGTAGGAGAGAAGGAGAGAGAGAGGGGGGAAAAGGGAGGACGAGGGGGGAAGAGAGAGGGAAAGGAGAAGAAAGGGGGAAAGAGGAGAGAGAGAGGGGGGCGGGAAAAAGAGAGAGAGAGAGAGAGAAGAGGAGGAAAGAGAAGAGGGGGAGAGATGAAGAGAGGGGGAAGGAGAACGAGGAGCGAGAGAGAAGACGGGGGAGGGAGAGAGGAAGAGGGAGAGAGAAGAGAGAGGAGGAGAGAGAGGGGAGAGAAGAGGAGGGGGGGAGAGGAGAGACAGACGGCGGGGGAGAGGTGAGAGGGGAGGGAGAAGGGACGAGGGTGGAGAGGGAGAGAGGGGAAGAGAGAGAGAGGGTGGAGGGAGAGAAGGAAGGAGAAGATGACGGGTAGAGAGAGAGGGGAGGAAGAGAGAGAGGGAGAGAGAGAGAGAGTAGGAGAGAGAGAGAGGGAGGAGAGAGAGAAAGAGGGGGAAGAGAGAGAGACGAGGACGAAGGGAGGAGAGAGGAGAGAGGGGAGAGAGAGAGAGGAGAGGGGGAGAGAGAGGAGTACTCGACCGAGGTGAGTAGTAAGCGATGACGAACCAGAGCGAGTGACTACGGGGAGAGAGAGAGATGGGGCACGACCGAGTTGTGAGGAGAGAGGAGGAGTGAGAGAGAGAAGACGGGTGGACGACAGAGCGAGAGAAGGATGGAAGGAGGAGAAGACTGGGGCAGAGAGAGATGGGCTTGAGAGACAGGGAGAGTGGGAGAGGGGTGGAGAGAGAGAGAGGAGAGAGAGAGAGAGGGAGAGAGAGGGCGAGAGAGTGAGGGGATGGAAGAGGAGGCGAGAGAGATGAGGCCGAGATGAGAGGGGAGAGAGAGGGGAGAGAGAGAGAGAGAGGGAGAGAGAGAGAGAGGGGGGAGAGAGACGAGGGAGAGAGAGAGAGACGGGAGAGAGAGAGCAGAGAGGAGGAGAGAGAGAGGGGGAAGACGCGAGGAGAGAGAGAGATGGGTGAAGGAGAGAGAGGGAGAATAGAGGAGAGGGAGAGAGAGAGAAAGGGGGAAGAGAGAGAGGAGGAGCGAAGGAAAGAGAGAGAGGGGAGAGGAGGAGGGGAGCCGGGAGGGAGAGAAGAGGGCGGAGAGAAGAGGGGAGATGAAGAGAGGGAGGAAGAGGGGGAGAGAAGAGGGGGAGAGAAGAGGGAGAGAGAAGAGGGAGAGAGAAGAGGGGGAGAGAAGAGGGGGAGAGAGAGAAGAAAGAGAGGGGAGAGAAAGTTAGGGGAGAGAGGGAGAAGAGGGGGGAGAGGAGAGAAGGGACGAGAGTGAGGTGGGACGGGGAGAGTGAGGTGGGACGGAGAGAGGGGGAAGAGAGAGAGGGGGAAGAGAGAGAGGGGGAAGAGAGAGAGGGGGAAGAGAGAGAGGGGGAAGAGAGAGGGGGAAGGAGAGAGAAAGGGGAAGAGAGAGAAGAGGGGGAAGCGGAGAGAGGGGCGAATAGAGAGCGGGGGAAGAGAGAGAGGGGGAAAAGAGAGAGGGGGAAGAAGGAGAGAGGGGGAAGAGGAGAGAGGGGGGGCAAGAGAAGAGAGGGGGAAAGAGAGAGAGGGGTGAGAGAGAGAGAGAGGGGGGACAGAGAGAGAGGGGGGACGGAGAGAGGGGGGCGGAGAGCGGGGGGAGGAGAGAGAGGAGAGAGAGGTGAGTGTATGTGACTGAGAGGGACGGAGAGATGGGAGGAGATGAGACTGAGGAGGTAAGAGAGAGAGGGGGATAGAGAGAGAGGGAGAGGAGAGGAGAAGATGAGAGGAAGAGAGAGAGAGGGAGAGAGAGAGGGAGAGAGACGAGGGAGACGAGAGAGGGAGAGAGAGAGAGGGAGAGGAGGGAGAGAGAGGGGCGAGAGAGAGGGGAGGGAGGAGAGAGGGGCGAAGAGCCGAGGGAGAGAATATGAGGGAGGAGAGAGGCGGAGATCGAGAGAGGGGAGAGAGAGGGAAGAGAGAGGGAGAGAGAGGGAGAGAAAGGGGGAGAGAGAGGGAGAGAGAGGGAGAGAGAGGGAGAGAGAGAGAGAGGGGGAGTGAGGGGGAGAGAGGGGGGGAGAGGGAAGGGGAGAGAGTGAGAGGGGGAGACAGGGGAGAGAGAGGGGTGAGGAGAAACAGAGAGGGAGAGAGGAGAGGGGAAAGAGAGATGGAGGGGAGAGAGAGAGGGGGTTGAGAGGAGAGAGAGTGCATCCTGGAGTACAACCAGTGGCTGCTGGAAGTAAGTACCAAGCACTGGGTAGAAATGGTGGAAGATAGTGGACTTCAAATGGGGGTGGTTGGAGAAAGCATCCTGCTTGCCTGCTAGATTTTCACTTACTGTAACTGCAGGAAAAATGTTCCCGATGTTGGTGGCGTTCAGAACCATGTCACAGTTTAAGAATAAAGGGGGGGGGGGCAGTTAGGACTGAGATGAGAACAAACTTTCTTCACGCAGAGAGTTGTGAATCTGTGGAATTATCTGCCACAGAAGGCAGTGCAGGCCAATTCACTGGATGTTTTCAAGAGAGAGTTACATTTTATTCTTGGGGCTAACAACATCAAGGGATATGGGGAAAAAACAGGAAAGAGGTACTGATTTTAGATGAATAGCCATGATCATATTGAATGGCAGTGCTGGCTCGAAGGGCCGATGGCCTATTCCTGCACCTATTTTCTATGTTTCTATGCTTGAGTATATGGCAATAAAACTCGATCACTTGATTTTGAATCATTCATGCATGGTGGAGGTATAATGTAGTCATAGAGTGATACAGTGTGAAAACAGGCCCTTCGGCGCAACTTGCCCACACCCGCCCACATGTCCCAGCTACGCTACCTGCTTTTGGTCCATACCTCCAAACCTGTCCTATCCATGTAGCAGTCTAACTTTTTCTTAAATGTTGGGATGGTCCCTGCCTCAACTACCTCCTCTGGCAGCTTGTTCCATACACCCATCACCCTTTGTGTGGATAAAGTTACCTCTTAAAAATACAAAAAAACATTGAAATCATATTTCTACAGTGCACTAAAACATGATTTTAATACATCAAATTTCAAAAGGTTCCTACCCTTGGAGGGGGGACATCCTTCTTCCACAACCTCTCCCCACTCGGTTGCTCCACTCCCTCACCGGGTACCCCCAAGGCCAGTGGTCAGTGATCGCACAGCCTCCCCCCTTACGCTCCAATCCAATTTAAAGCATATATATTGTATTCAAGTGTAAGTTAAAAGACTCGCTGCAGTATGCACCATATTGCACAATTCCAATGGGAGGGGGACACCCTCCTCCCCCCCCCCCCCCGGTCGCTATGCTCCCTCGGGCTTGGTCTCTCGCAATTTCTCACTCCCAACTCTCACCCAATGTTGGCAGCCCTGTTCTACTTGAACCTTCCTGCACTTATATGCTGTACCGCAACTAACAAAGGCAAGTATCATACATGTGCCTTCTTTATCACCTTATCTGAAATGGCATTGAACGAGCCCAAGTAACTGACGTGCCAATGGGTGAGCCTTTTGGGACCAGTGACCGCAGAATTATATAACTAGAATTAAAATACATACGGACAAGGCTGGACCACAAATTCAAAACAGGGACAAGGCCAATTTTGATGGTATTAAACAGGAACTTGCAAAAATTGTTTGCAGTAGGTTGTTTGCGGGCAAAGGGGCAATCAGAAAATGAGATGCTTTTAACAGTGAGAGATCAAGGTATGCATGTTCCTGTTATATTGAAGAGTAAGCTAGGGGTAAGTAAAGAACCCTGGATGACAGCAGGAATTGAAGCGCTGGTCAGGAAAAAGGAGGCATGTTCAGATATGGGGAGCTGAAATCAAGTGTAAACCTGGGAGAGCTTAAGGGATTGAGAAGCATGCATAGAGTCATAGTCAAACAGTGTGGAAGCAGGCCCTTCAGCCCAACTTTCCCACACCGACCAACATGTCCTGGAGACAAACGGAGCAGCCAGAGAACGCCCTCATGGCCACAGGGAGAACGTGCAAACTCCATACAAACAGCACCCATAGTCAGGATCTAACCAGGTTTCTGGCGCTGTAACACAGCAACTCTGTGCCGCCCATATAAAGGAAATCAGGAGGATAAAAAGGGGGAATGAGATAGCTCTGGTAGATAAAATTTAGGGGAGTCTAACGCCATTTTATAAGTACATTCAAGGGAAAAAAGGTAACTGGGATGAGAATAGAGCTCAAAAATTAAAATAGACATCAATGTGCGGATCCTCCGGTGATGGGACTATTTATCCTATATTTTTACCAGGGAGGAGATGAATGGTAGGACCCTGGGGAACGTTGTAGAGCAGTGGGATCCTGGAGTACAGATACATAGTTCCCTGAAAGGCAAGGCAAGGCAAGGCAACTTTATTTATATAGCACATTTCATACACGAGGCAGACTCAAAGTGCTTCACATAAAAACATGTCATACAATAAATGAAATAATAAAATGAAATAAAATAGAAGAACTAAAAGAAAAGAAAAGCAAAATTAAAAATGCATTATAAAAAGTGCAAAAGTTAAAAGTGCAATGTAGTTAAGATTTAGCTGAAAGCTAAAGTAAACATAAAAGTTTTCAGTCTTGTTTTAAAAGTGGTCAAAGTTGAGGCAAGTCTTAAAACTTCAGGAAGTTTATTCCAGCTATTTGTTGCATAGTAACTAAATCCTGCTTTCCCATGTTTTGTATTTACTCTGGGAATCACTAGCAGATTGGTTTCAGAAGATCTTAGCGGTCTAGAAGGCTTATATAGTGGAAGCATGTCAGTGATATACTTTGGCCCTAAACCATGTAGTGATTTATAGGTGAGCAGCAGGATTTTAAAATCAATTCTCTGACATACAGGGAGCCAATGTAAGGATTTAAGAATTGGTGTAATATGCTCAAATTTTTTGGTCTTTGTTAGAACTCTAGCAACAGCGTTCTGAACAAGCTGTAGCTGCCTGACAGTTTTTTTTGGAAGACCTGCAAGGAGACCGTTACAATAATCTAGCCTACTATTAATAAAGGCATGTACAAGTTTTTCTAAGTCTTGAGCTGACACGAGTCCTCTTAATCTTGCTATGTTTTTGAGGTGATAGTAGGCCGATTTTGTTACTGATTTGATGTGACTGTCGAAATTTAAATCTGAATCCATAATGACCCCAAGATTTCTGGCTTTGTTTGAAGTTTTCAGGGACAGAGAGTGAAGGTATCACAGGTAGATACTGTGGTCAAGAAGGCTTTATGAAACAATGACCTACATCAGCCATGGTATTGGGTACAGAAGTAGGATGTTATCTTACAGTTGTACCACGTTTTGGTGAGGCCACATTTGGAGTTCAAATGTTAGTCACTAAGTTAAAGGAAAGATGTGGTCAAGCTGCAAAGGGTGCAGAGAAGATTAATGAGAACATGTGGGCCTGAGCCATAGGGAGGTTGGGCAGGCTAGGACTTTATTCCTTGGGGTGCAGGAGGCTGAGGGGTGATGATATAGAGGCATATCAAATCATGAGAAGAATAGGTTCAGAGACTGACTTCTGCAAACAAAAAGCTTAATTACTGTAAATATTTACTGACAATAATTCTAAGAATAAAATGCTTGTGTTTTATTACAAATATAGAACTTAAAGAATTCCCCAGTTAACCTCCCAGTCAGTAAGACTTGCATAAAAGTAAAAAGAAAAAATATAGTTATAGTTATTGTTTACTCACAATCATTAACTACAATAAACACTCAATAATCATTTTGAACCCATGATCAGTATGTAACATCTTGCTGGCATCATTCTTTATATTTATCATAACAACGTTTGGAAGCAATGATGGTGTTGAACAATGCAATTGATGAACAACAGCCTGACCTATGTGTTCTTATTGTCCAAGTGGCCCAATGCAGAGTGGAGAGCCAGTGAGAATGTGCCTCCTGTTGTCTATTGTCAGTAGGACCAGTAGTGGGTCCAGGTTCTTGCTAAAATAGACAAAAATGCTGAGAAACTGAAGTCAGTCTGAAGAAGGGTTTCGACCCGAAAAGTTGCCTATTTCCTTCGCTCCATAGATGCTGCCTCACCCGCTGAGTTTCTGCAGCATTTTTGTCTACCTTCGATTTTCCAGCATCTGCAGTTCCTTCTTAAACATCTTGCTAAAATAGGACTTGATACGAGTCAAAACTCAAAGCCTCGCAAAGCACTTCATCACCACGGGAGCTAGTGCTACCATTCATTGAGGCACCTTATGTTATGTTGAAGAACCTGCCCGAAGGCTCGGCAGACAGAATAACCAGGAGGGAGCTGGAGAGGTTGGGCACGAGGGATAAGGACCAGTAGGAAGGTGAACTGGGGTAATGCATCCAGCGCCTTCAGGTAGGCTGCAGGTGGCGCCCCCGGGACACAAAGATGGCCGGGCGAGGAGAGGAGAGGGATGCTCGTTTGTGGGACACTCAGCACATCGAGCAGCCTGGACTTTGGGCTTTGAATAATGGTGCTAAAATGTTGACGCTAGCATGTGTAATATATGCAAATATAATTTTACTGTGCAGTTGCATGTGACAAATAAAACACTATTGCCTATTATTAACGGCCCGGCTTATGAAAATTTAGGTTAGTAGTTTAGAGATACAGCACAGAAACAGGCCCTACGGCCCACCGAGTCCGTGCCGAACAGTGATCCACACACACTAACACTATCTTACACACATTATGGACAATTTACAATGATACCAAAGCCAATGAACCTACAAACCTGTACATCTTTGGTATGTGGGAGGCAACCGGAGAAAACCCACGCGCTCCACCCCCTACAACGCGCTCCCTCCCTCAGCGCCCCCTCCCCACACTCCCCTCAACGCCCTCACTCCCCCGTCGACGCCCCGCTCCACGCGCCCCCTCTCCCCTTACCGCGCCGCCATTGTCACCATGGCAACCGCTCCCCGCCAACACACACACACAGGACGGCAAATGGCGGCGAGCTGGCTGGCGGAGGTGAGAGAACAAGTGCACCTCTCCCAGGTCAGTGACACTTACACCGAGCCAATGCACGGAAAGTAAAATAATGCTGGGAAATATAAAGCCAAGAACATAATGGGGAAATGGTAGCATTGCAGGCAGGCCGATGTTTGTGAGTATTGCCCCCAACAAGAAGCAACGGTGCTGCCTGTCCCGCCGACTTTGTCTGTCTGTCTGTCTGTCCAAGAGGTTACGAGGAACCACGTATCTGATTGAAAACTATGATCCGAAGGAGCATGGTTGATGTAGAGCTTGAACTAAAGGACTTTTCCAAGTTCCTGGCAACTGTTTGTAACTCGATTAAGGACAGCACGGTGGCGCAGTGGCCCGCGTTCGATCCTGACTACGGGTGCTGAATGTGTGGAGTTTGTACGTTCTCCCTGTGGGTTTTCCCCGGGTGCGCCGGTCCCCCCACCCCCCCACCCCACCACACACACACTCCAAAGACGTACAGGTTTGTAGGTTCATTGTCTTTTATAAATTTAAATTGTCCCTAATGTGTTTAAGATAGTGTTAATGTGCGGGGATCGTTGGTCAGCACAGACTCAGTGGGCCCAAGGGCCTGTTTCCGCTCTAAACTAAACTAATCTAAACTAAACTGCATGAGTTTACACTGCTGTAACTCGGGTATTACCTCTCCTATAACTCCATGGTTTAGGTTTAAGTTTATTACTGCCATGTATACTGGGTACAGTGAAAAGCTTTGTTTTGCATGCTATCCAAACAGATCAGATATACCATACATAAATACAATCAAGTTCAATAGAAAGAGAAAGTGTACAGAATATAGTTCTGAGCATTGTAGCGCATCAGTTCCGTGGCAAAGTCTAATGTCCACAATGGGATAGAGGTGAATTGGACAGTACCTTAGCTTTTGGATTGCCAAATCTCTAGTGGGCGGCGCGACCCACGTTGCAGTGGCCTCTGCGGTCTGTCTGTCTTTTTTTAATTTTTGTCCTGTTGAATGTATAGTTTGTTGTGGTTTTTATATTGTTTTTAGCTGCGTATTTGTGGGGGAAACTTTTAAATCTCTTCCCTGTACGGGTGACCCTGTGGGGTCTCTGTTCTCGTTGGAGCCTAGCACCGTGGAGCGGCCTCTAACCGGAACGCCCTGGGGGCTCCTGTCGCGGAGCCTGCGGACTTGCCATCGTGGGGCTGGCCGGCTTCGGAGCGTGGAGAACTGTGGTGGATCGGAGGCACCAGCTGCAGGCCTGTGGACAGTGCCATCGGGAGCTCGCGGGTCCCTGGTGGGAGGTCGCTTTTCGGAGGTCCCGCAACCGCAACTTCCAGAGGGACCTGGGTATCCTAGCAAATTAATCACTGAATTTTAATATCTAAGTTGGTCTATATCCTCACCTCAGTTGTAAGGCTCACTGGGATGCAGTTCCATCCAATCTTCTCGTATCATAAAATAGCAAAGATGCAAAAATCTCAGTCATGATCACAGCAATCTCCCCTCTTGCCCAATGCCAGAATCATTCGGCAGGTCAGCCATCATCTGTGGAAAGAAAAGGTGATCTAACATTTCAAGTTGTGTGTTTTACTTGGAGTTGAGAAGGATGAGGGGTGACCATAGAGTGATACAGTGTGGAAACAGGCCCTTCGGCCCAACTTGTCCACACGGGCCAACCTGTCCCAGCTACATTAGTCCCACGTTTAGTCCATATCTCCCCAAACCTGTCCTATCCATGTACCTGTCTAACTGTTTCTTAAATGTTGGGATAGTCCCTGCTCCAACTACCTCCTCTGGCAGCTTGTTCCATTCACTCACCACCTTTGTGTGAAAAAAATCAGTGACCAGATAAGGGAATATATAATTACAATTGCAATAGATAAAAACATATAAAAGCCTCTAACGCTCAAGAGAAAACAATCCAAGTTTGTCTAACTTGTTCGTACAGCTAATATACTCGAATCTAGGCAATGTTATGGCAAATCTTTTTTGCACCCTCTTCAAAGCCTCCATATCCTTCCTGTGTGGTAACCAGAACTGCACACAATTATCCAATTGTAACCTAACCAGTGCTTTATACATGAATTGTTAGTAATTACATTCAATGTGTAAGAAGGAACTGCAGGTGCTGATAGACACAAAAAGCTGGAGTAATTCAGCGGGGCAGGCAGCATCTCTGGAGACCGAGGACAGAAAGATCTGTGTAGAAATGGGAAGGAGAATTTAAGTGTCCAGCAACTAGGAGATTAGGTTGGTTCACGAGGGCTGAACGAAGGTATTCTGCGAAACGATTACCCAGTCTGTGTTTGGTCGCGCCGATGTATAAGAGTCCACATCTCAAGATTCAAGAGAGTTTATTGTCATGTGTCCCAGCACAACAGAATATAGTAGGCATAAATAAATACAGAACAGGAGAGGGAGAGGGAGAGAGAGAGAGAGCCCTTCCAAAGCCACAATCACGTCCTTGGTTTCACTCGTCTTGAGAGCCACGTTATTGTACGTGCCTGGGAGAGGGTGGTTTGGGTGGGAAGGGATGACTTAGGGAGTTGCGGAGGCAACGGTCTCTGCGGAAGGCGGAAAGGGGTGGACATGGGAAGATTTGGCTAGTTGTGGGATCCCATTCGAGGTGGCGGAGATTTCCAAGGATTATGTGTTGCATGTGACGGTTGATGGGGTGGAAGGTAAGGACTAAGGGGACTGTCTCGATTAGGGGGAAGGGGAGCAAGGGTGGAGCTGCGGGGTTCCGAGGAGACACGAGTGAGGACCTCATCTATGATGGGAGAGAGGGGAACCCACGTTCCCTAAAGAATGAGGACATCCCGCATGTTCTGGTATGGAAAACCTCATCTTGGGAGCAGATGTGGCGTAGACGGAGGAATTGGGAGTAGGGGATAGAGTCTTTGCAGGAAGCAGGGTGGGAAGAAGTGTAGTCGAGATAGTTGTGGGAGTCAGTGGGTTTTTAATAGACGTCAATCAATAATCTATTTCTTGTGATGGAGACTGTGATCAGGAAAGCGGAGGGAGGTGTTGGATATGGTCCAAGTAAATTTGATGCAGGATGAAAATTGGTAGTGAAGTTGATGAAGTCCATGAGTTCTGCATGGGCGTAGGAGGTAGCATCGATGCAGTCATCAGTGTAATTGAGATAGAATTCGGGTATGGGGCCAGTGTACGCCTGGAACGGGATTGTTTAACATACCCTACAAAGAGGCAGGCCTTGCTGGGGCCCATGCGGGTGCCCATAGCTGCGCCTTGGACTTGAGGTAGTGGGAGGAGTAAAAGGAGAAGTTGTTGAGGGTGAGGACCAGCTCTGCTACGCGGAGTAGTGTTAGAGGGAAATTGGATGGTTCTGTGGAAGAAACAGGGCTTTAAGGCCTTTCTGGTGGGATATGGTGTGGAGTGATTGAATGTCCATAGTAAAGATGAGGGAGTGGGAGCCCTGGAAAGCAGAAGTCATTAAAGAGACGAAGGGCATGTGAGGTATCTTGGACATAGGTCGGGAGAGATTGGACCAGGAGGCAGGAGGAGATAGGATAGAGTTGAGGTAAAAACGGGGCTGGGAAACGATAAGGTTGGAGGCTGTGGAAGGCAGACAGCCAGAAGTGATGAAATCAGTAATAGTGTTTGTGATTAAGACCTGGTGCTCATCTGTAGGATCATGGTCCAAGGAAAAGTAGAAGGAGGTGCCTGAGAGTTGTCGCCTGGCCTCAGCCCAGTAGAGGTCAGCACGCCAGACTACCACAGCACCTCCCTTGTCGGCGGGTTTGATTATAATGTCAGGATTGCTGCTGAGTGAGCGGAGGGCTGTATGGGGGTGAGCTTGGAGTAGGTAAGAGGAGTGGGAAAAGTTGAGACAGTTGATGTCACGCTGGCAGTTAGAAATAAAGAGATGTAGAGAGGGTAGAAGGCCGTTCTGCGGAGTCCAAGAGGAGGGAAACCGGTGGATAAGGGGTCATCACTGGGTGGTGAGGACTCCTTCCCATAGAAAAAGGCGCGGAGGTGACGGAAGAAAAGCCCTACGTCGTGGGGGACCCGGAACTCGTTGAGGTGGTCGGAGGCGAATGTAGGTGAGGCCTCTGTTGAGGACAGACTGTTCCGAATCAGAAAGGGGGAGGTCAGGGGGGATGGTGAAGACACAAGGGTGGGGGATAGGGTCAGAGGAGGGCCGGGGAGTGGACAAAGACCAAGGCTAGATCTGGTGGAGGGGGCTGGTGGGTGTTCAGAGAGGAAGGTGGCGTGAGGACTATTGTGTGGGTGATCGGGGTAACCTGGTTAAAAGAAGGGAAGGGGAAGTCCCATCATTACCGAGGTTCCCTGTAGGAGTGGGGGAGCAGTAGGACCCAGCAGAATCAGACCACGTGCTGTTGGAGTCTGCAGCATGGAGGCTGTGGGCCTGGTGCTGAGCCTGGAACTCGGGTGAGGCGACGGCTCCAGCCCACTGGTGGGCGGTGGAGAGGCGATGGTCGGCAGGTTTGCTGGTGGAGGTCCTTGTGGGGCAGGAGTAGAGATACGGGTCGGCGGCAGCAGCATCGGTGGCCCCGGGGAGACAGTGAAGGTCGGCGGTGGCCGCAGGGAGACGGTGAATGCCGGCAGCTGTGGCAGTTTTGGTGGTCTGGGCCTGGGTGTGGATCTGGCGTTGAATGAAGTACAGTTGAGGTCCTTTGCAGGTGTAGGTGAATGAGGCCCGGAGCTGTGGGAGAGTCAGAGTGAGGGCCTGCTGGTGCCGGCGTATAGCTGCCAGTGTAGAAAACAGAGGACAGAATGTGAACTGTTGTGAAAAGCAGCAGATCGACTGTCTTTACCTGTAATCCGGGTTGGGTCCAAACTGGGATGTCTGGAACCGGAGCTGGAATCCCCAAGGTAGAAGATGGAGGCACAGGCAAGCACTGAGAAAACACACGTGGCTGTGGTAGTGAGTCTGGGTATTCAATGCCCTGACCGATGAAGGCAAACATGCAGATGCCTTCTTTACCACCCTTTCTACCTAACCTCAGTGAGAGGGAATTCAATATTAATACCCCACCAACAAGGAACTGTACATAAACACCCTCCTCCCCATGAGAGGGCATCAGGTACAGGTATCAATGATAGACAGAAAATGCTGGATTAGCTCAGCGGGTCAGGCAGCATCTTTGACGAAAAGGAATGGGTGACGTTTCCGGTCGAGACCCCTCTTCAGACTTCTGAAGAGTCTGAAGACGGGTTTCGACCTGAAACGTTACCTATTCCGTTTCTCCACAGATGCTGCCTGACCCGCTGAGTTACACCAGCATTTTTTGTCTATCTTTGGTGTAAACCAGCATCTGCAGTTCCTTCCTATAGGTATCAATATCACAGAGAGGAAATGAAGTATGAAGGTATCAGTGTCTTGTCAGAAAGTACCATGTAGCAAAATACAAATCCCAAAGACCTGTGTATTGGTAGTAGTAGGCCCCCTTCGGTCATGACTGACCATGGGTGATACATCCTAGTTTGCAGGTGATGTGTGGTCGGATGCAAGCCTGGGCGATGTCATATGGCTGTTGCCCATGCAGCACGTCCCCCCTCCACGTCACTGTTCGATCCAAAGGAACAGTTTGGCACCAGCGCCGTCGCAGGAGGTTGTAAAATGACAATAAATTGTATTGTTGTTGTATTGTTGTTGTTGTAGACAACGACGAGCCATTTCCATGTCCGGATATGGCCACAAGGCAGTGGAGGTTTTAAATCAGAGTTTTCCCTCTCCTAGCTGGACTGCCTTCCCAGGCTGACGAGCCACATCTGCCTGTGTATTGGTACCATGGTAACAACTATATATTTTTTAACATTGTGAAAGATTAAATGATGTTGGTCTTCAGGACGTATGGACATGACAGGCAAATGATACACTGGCCTTTATTGAAAGAGGGTTTGAATAAAAGAACGCACTCCTGCTCCAGTTATTAAAAAGCGCTGTGGGACAAACCTGGAATATTGTATGCAGATTGTTCTCCATGTAAATAAGAATATATTTGTGATGGAGTGATTGAAAATAAATTTTGGCAGATTGATTCCTGTGGGGGCAGGTTTGTCATATGAGGAGACATCAATCAGGAGGGGCCTACATGCTCTGAGGTTTAGGAGAAGTAAACATAACAAACTTCTTAAGACAGTTCGATAAGGCAAATGGAGAGTTGATGTTTCTCCTGAATGGTGTCTGGAACCAGTACTCACAATCTCAAAATAAGTGCTGGCTATTCAGCACAGTATGTGAAGAAGGTGGTCAATCTTTGGAATCCTCTGCCTAAGGGCTGTGGGTTCACAGTCAACACAGGTCAATAAATGTTTTGAATATTAGGAAAATCAAAGAATACAAGATTAGTGGGTATGTGTGCTGAGGTAAAATATTCTAACTTATAGAATGGCAGAGGAAGTATGAGGGGCTGAGTGGCCCAACCTGCTCTGGTCGTTAAGTTCTTAAGTTTAAAAAAAATCATGAATCCAGTCTCCAGTAATGAGCAACTGAGATATAATGTACCAGTCATAGGAAAGCTTGTGTCAATACCGCAGTGATGGGGAATTGTGTGGTAATGCCTCAGTGAAGAAGAACAAGCTATTGACACAACAGTGATCCTGTGGCAACTTACTCACCTCCGAACACACCAAAGCCGTTCCATCATCCACAAGGCTCAAGTCATTGATATGATGGAATACTCTATTTGCCTGGATGAGTATAGCTTCAAGAAGCTCAATGTAACACCATTCAGAACCATTCATTCACTCTACACTGATACACAACTGTAGCAATTCGACAAACTCTTAATAACACTTTCCTAACCCACAACCTCTTCCAGCTAGAAAGACAAGGGCAGCATAAGCATGGGAATACCATCACCTGATAATTTCACTCTAAGCCACATATCATCCCAACTTGGAAATATATTACCATTTCTTCTCCGTCGCTGGGTCAACATTCTGGAATTCCCCCGCTAACAGTATTATGAGTATACCTCAAGGACCACAATTGTTGAAGGAAGCAGCTCAACCCCGCCTTCCTAAGGCAATCAGGGATGGGCTATTATGGGCTATAATATGCTGCCTGACCCGCTGAGTTATTTCAGAACTTTGTGTCTTTATATGGGCTATTAAATGCTAGCTAGGCTTGCCAAACCCACACCTATTGAATTAATAAAACAAAGCGATAGGATACTTGTATTACAAAATAAAAGACACAAAGAGCTGGAGTAACTCAGCAGGTCAGGCATCACCTCTGGAGAACATGGGTGGCTTGGTATTATTACCCTATGATATGAAACTGTCTAGCTTCCCCAGTAAACCATGTATAAAATCCATCTTAAACCATGTATCAATACCATCACAACAGATCAGGTCTGTTTATCCAGAGTAGGTCAGGTCGGGGGAGTTCCCACCGCCACGGGTGCCATGTAATCCCGTGCTACCTGCTCCAAGGTCGGATAGTCGGCGACTAAACCGTCTCCCCCACCTGGTTTGCCAGATGAGGAGGGCGGCTGTGGACCCCCAGCAGGACCAAATAACAAGACCTGTCAAAGGGCGGATGAGCTCCGAGCGAGCCAACGGTCATCCACACTTCAGTAGAAGTTGCAATCACTGTCCTACATAGCATTGTAAGGCACCGTGCCCGTTGATGTTTTCAATGAGGATGATGACAACAGAGACCATGTATTAATAACCAACTATTTAACAATCCTTCTTTAAGAACCAATTATCAGAATTGCAATGAAAAGTAATAGGATATCAATAAATTATCAATATTCCATTGAAAGTGTACCAGCCATCATGATCATATCAAGCATAATAGGGTTCTGCCATATAACGTTTGAATCCTGATAAGAGGACATTGCATCACTTGCTTTTACCAGTAGTCATACTACAATGGTTATCGCTGAGTTTATTCTTGAATACTTTTTCTTGTAGGTTTGGCAGGAGTATAGCAAAGAGCTGTTTGATGTTGTGCTCCAGCAATTAGCGGAAGGACACGTTGATTTCTTCACTGATTTATCTACATCTGAAAAAGCACTTTTTGTAGACCGAGCTGCCAAAGCAGTCAATGGAGGTAAGTCAATGTGAAAGGAAAATTAAGTAGATAGTCATGGGTCATGCAGCATGGAAACTAGCCCTTGAGCCCTCTGTGGTTCTTGTCAGCCATCATGTATCAATACATCACATTTTCCAGCACCTGTCCTATAGCCCAGTGCTCATCTAAATACATTGCAACTGGTCTGCAAGTCTCTGCCGCCATCTACCCCTCAGGCAGTAGAAAGATGTAGAGGCTTTGGAGAGGATGCAGAAGAGATTCACCAGAATGTTTTCTGGATTAGAGAGTATTAGCTATCAGTAGAGGTTGAACCTGTACTCCTCGATCCTTCTGCTCTACAACACTCTTCCGAGCCCTGTCATTCACTGTGTAGAAGGTGTATACATTGGTTTGACTTCTAAAAAGATTTATGATATTCCAGGACTCGAGGGTAAGGTTGGACAAACTAGGGCTTTACTCGTTGGAGTGTAGGAGGATGAGGGGTGATCATATAGAGGTGTATAAGATAATGAGGGGAATAGAAAGTGTAAATGCACAGAGTATTTTATCCACAGGGGAACCAGGAGACATAGGTTTCTAAGAGGGGAACGATTTAATAGGAACCAAAGGGGTATATTTTTAACACAGATGGGTATATGGAACGAGCTGCCAAAGAAGTAGTTGAGGCAGGTACTATAAAAATATTTAAAAGACGCAGACAGGTATATGGTCAGGAAAGGTTTAGAGGGCTATGGGCCTAACACGGGCAGGTAGAACTAGTGTAGACGCGGCATCTTGGTCGGCATGGACGAGTTAAGGGCCTGTCCCACTTTCCCGAGTTATTCACGAAATCGCCTGAGTTAATCATGAATTCTCCCGAGTTTTCAAACTCGCAGAATGTTCGTAACGAGTCCGTAGATATATCGTAGGCGCTCGTTATGCTGGCCGTAGGTATTCGGGGCATCAGGTAAGTCGGGACATTTTTTCAGCATGTTGAAAAATGTCCACGAGTAAAAGAACAAAAGCACCGAGTACCTACGGCTGGCATAACGAGGCGCTATGATATATCTACGGACTCCTACGGACTCGTTACGAACATTCTGCAAGTTTGAAAACTCGGGAGAATTCGTGGTTAACTCAGGAAAGTGGGACAGGCCCTTAAAGCCGAAGGGACTGTTTCCATGCTGATTGACTGAGCCTTTAACTCTATGATGGGTGTGACATCTCATGCGGTTTCATCACCCTAATTTCCGAAATGTTAAATTCTATCCCCACCAACTGTTGTGCAGGTGGAGAGAGGAAGAAGCTGCTTGAGTACAGTAATTTATAATGTGTACATCGTAATTGTAGTCCAGTTCGTAGTGTGAAGCTGACTCTGAACTCGTAAAAAATGGAGAAAATAATTAAAGGATTGTAATTAAAATTGTGTGTTATTTAATGTTGTAATCTAAAATTGAAGAGAGCTATTCACAGTGGTTGCATAGTTCACATTATCATAACAATAAAATCTAGATAATATCGGATATCTCGATGAATATGAGAAGAAAGAGCGACATTGCTCTGAATAGTTTGGCTCTCTCCATTCTTAGAAATATGATACAAGACCAGTGACTCGCAACCTCGCAGCTTCAGGGACCTTCAGGGCTGATTTCAACCTCGGGTACTGTCTGTATGGAGTCTTCAAGTACACCCTGTGTCTACCTGGGATTCCTACAGTAGTTCCACATCCAAAGATTAGCTGATATGATACGATACAATAGAACTTTATTTATCCCAAGATGGAAATTGGTCTGCCAAGAGTGATAAAACACAACAAGATACTGTATCGTGCAACTACAGGTGCACAACCTTTTATCCGAAAGCCTTGGGACCAGACACTTTTCGTAATTCAGAATTTGTCGGTCTTCGGAATGGAATTTTTTTAGCGTAGATTTTAATGGCTGGCTCAGTGGTAGAGTGCTCGGCTCATATCCGCAAGGTCACGAGTTTGCGCCTTGATCCCGGCAGTTACTCGAAGAGTTTGAGTCTTCAATGTCGTTTTTTCTTGCAGAATAAATGTTTGTATGAATGCAGTGTAGGAGAGGTGTACTGACTGTGTGGGCAGAACTTTGGAAGTGATTGCCCACCAGTCTAAAAAGCCGCTGTGTCTCCCTGTCCCTGGGATAGCAGGGGGCGATCAAACAGCACAATACCCCCCTCCCCCTCCAACTCCAGAGGAATCCGCTCCCCGATGGGCCGCTACGGCGACAAGTGGCAGTTTGCCCACAACCCGAGCTGCGCCCCCTCATCCGTCACCCCAAGAACAAGACGTACCTTGCACACCATCAGCTTCTGCCCCTACGTGTTCTTCTGGAGTTGGAGCGGGGCTGGGCTGGAGTTGCTGCTGGCTGTGGGTCTCTGGGATCTCCGTGCTTGCAGTGGGCCTGGGGGTCGGTGTCCCGTTGGTCCTGACGTCTCCGGCCACCCCCCTGGACTGGAGCTGAGACTGGGAACTGTACCGCCCTTGCCCCCTTCCTCTGCAACTGCAAACAACCCAACTCTCCTGCAAGGGCGGTACAGTTCCCGGAGGATGGCAGGTGGCCGGAGACGTCAGGACCAACAGGAACCCGCTCCGCGAGCCACTGGCCGGACGCCTCTTCCTTGGCTTTAGATCCAGCCCGCTGCTCAGGCGCTAGCGGGCTGGGCTCGGCACGGTGTCGGGATAGCGGTGCGCCGGGTAAGCGGTCCTACCGCCTTGTTGCTCCCTGTGAAAGAAAAAGCCTCGAGCTGCGCCCCGTCATCCGCAACCCAGGTTCCTCTGTAGTTGGAGCGGGGCTGGGCTGGGCTGCTGTTGGCTGTGGGTCTCTGGGATCTCCGTGCTTGCAGTGGGCCTGGGGGTCGGTGTCCCGATGAGGGGGCGCAGCTCGGGGAACGGCTTCTGGTGGTCCTGACGTCTCCGGCCAGTTTGCAATTTTCCTCTGGAGTTGGAACGGGGCTGGGCTGCTGCTGGCTGTGGGTCTCTGGGATCTCCATGCTTGCGGTGGGCCTGGTGGTCGATGTCCAATTGGTCCTGACGTCTCCGGTGACTGTCACGGTCCTGCTGCAATCGCCGACGTGAAGACAGTGCAAAGCCCCCGCGCCGGTGCAATGGGCTGGAGAGGGGAGGGAAGGGGTCACACACATGGCCGGGAAGCAGAGGGGTGTAGGTGGGGTGAAACTGACTCACGATACACTGTGTATCGTGACCGTGGGAACTTTTTAACTCAGCAGGCAGGCAGCAGCAGATTGTCAATTATTAACCCTCCCGCGCAATATACCCTCACCTTCTCTTTTATGAATGGGGATTTAGTTCCCCTTTCTTCGAGGACCGACCGGAGGTTCCGCTGTCACCTCTGCAGGCCGCCCTCGGTGAACGTTTTCAAGGACCTTTCTTCAAGGACCGAAAAAATGGCCGCTATTCGGAGGTTTTCGTTATTTGGATGTTCGGATAAAAGGTTGTGCACCTGTAATCAGGAAATTAAAATGACGAGTGGAAAGTCCAGGATTGGGGATATGCAAAGATGGGGGGGGGGGAAGGGAAGGGGAGTCAGTCTACCCCATGACAGAAGGAGGAGGAGGAGTTGTACAGTTTGATAGCCACGGTGAAAAATGATTTTCTGGGACGTTCTGTACTGCATCTTGGTGAAACCAGTCTGTTGCTGAAGGTGCTCCTCAGATTAATAGATAGGCTATTAATAGGTTGATAGGACAATAAGCTTGTGTAAATTGTTCCTTACTTTAGGTAAGTGGCAAAAGGATTACAAGTGGGAGATAGTGGGCATTACAAGATAATAAATTGCAGGACTAAAAGGGAACAAGATCGAAGGGAATTGGATTGGTGTGCTGGGAGCCGACTTACATTTAAATAGCTGAGTGACTTTTAGCTGAGTCTCACGGTGCGAGTTGACACAAGAGGTACCCCGAGTTAAAACTCGTGGTAATATCGTACGATTAACGTACGGAACTCGTGGACGCAACTTAGAGACTCGTGGCGCTAACCGCAGGTACTCGTGAAACTTGTCAACTCTTGCAAAAAATCAAACATGTTTAAAATTTTCCACGAGTCAATTTTACTCTTGTGGTTAAGAATTGAAACATTTCAACTCGTTGTAAGAACGTAGTGGCCCGTGCGTTTACCTTAGTGTATCGTGAGTCTACCATGGGAACTCTTTAACTCAGCGGGCAGGCAGCAGCAGATTGTTGCTCCCTTCAGTTTCCCAGGGGGTCGGGACGGGACGGGACTGGAGTTGGGGGGGGGAAAGGTGGAGGGGGGGGGGATGGGTGGGTTAGGTGAGCAGGACAGTGGGGTTGTTTGCAGTTGCAGAGTGAGGGGGCAAGGGCGGTACAGTTCCCAGTCTCAGCTCCTGTCCAGGGGGGTGGCCGGAGACGTCAGGACCAATGGGACACCGACCCCCAGGCCCACCAGGCCCACTGCAAGCACCCAGAGACCCACAGCCAGCAGCAACTGCAGCCCAGCCCCGCTCCAACTTCAGAAGAACCCGCTCCCCGATGGGCCGCTACGGCGACAAGTGGCAGTTCGCGGGGCGCAGCTCGGGCTGTGGGTCTCTGGGTTCTCCGTGCATGCAGTGGGCCTGGTGGGCCTGGGTGTCGGTGTCCCGTTGATCCTGACGTCTCCGGCCACCCCCCTGGACAGGAGCTGAGACTGGGAACTGTACCGCCCTTGCCCCCTCCCTCTGCAACTGCAAACAACCCCACTCTCCTGCTCACCTAACCCGAACCCTGAGCTCCGTCTCACAACAATCTGATGTGCACATCCGTCCACATTCAAAGATTTCATCTCCCATCTCCCCGCAGTGTGTAGACATGGCAGTAAATTCAATTAAAACATATCAAACCTGTGTGTTTCAAACAAATCATAAGTAAAACTGCTCTGGCACTGGATGGTGCGCATTTTCCCTTTGTAGGTCACATCAATAGATGCGGCCGCGCTGAATTCTATCTTTAAAACAAAGCCACAGGATGGAGATGTCTTATTTAACACTGTTGCTTATTAAAACATAACACTCTTGCTTACTAAAACAAACCTTCAATCAGGATTGGCTCAAGAGTAACTCGGGAGACGAACTTGGAACATCGCAGAAATGACAAGTAAATGGCAAACTTGTCATACCCGTGGGAACTCGGTTAAACTCTTGATCATACACTTGCAATCTCGTACACAACCACGAGTCTTTCACTCGGGGTACCTCTTGTGTCAACTCGCAACGTGAGACTCAGCTTTTTATGTCCTAATAAGCATGTCAGTATCATTAGTCAGAAAATGGTGTTAGGTAAACTGTTGGGACTGAAGGCAGATAAATTTCCCCCTTTCTGAAAATTACACGGTACCAATTTTGAACATTTTCTAATTTCGATAAAATAAAAGCAGAGATTGATGAAAATACTAGATAAAATAAAAACAGAGATTGATGAAAATAGGTTGGGCAAAATTGTGAAAGGAGAAACAGAACTAACATTTCAGGTCTATGACCCATCTCCAGAACCTAACTTTGTTCATTTTCTGTCTCTACAGGAAGTATTTATAGAGCACTTGTTAGTCGGATCAATTCTGCATTGGAGGAACAATTTGGTAAACGACTCAGTTATAAAATGCATGAAAGCAAATCCATGCGGACAAGGACAGAGGCATTTGGGAGTCGTATCCAGGATGGCGTGGTGGGTTTGTTGCATTTCATAGCATGCATTTCACTATGTCCATGTTGTGGTATCATCAATCTGTACATGTGTAGATGCTAGAAAACTGAAATAGAAACAGTGAATGTTATAATTACCCAGCAGGTCAGGTAGTAATAGAGATAGTTAACATATCAGATTTATCAGCTTCCATTCATTCATGACATTTTTCATACCATCCTGATTATTGTAGTCCATTAATTACCAAGTTGAATCTCATTGGCAATTTAATGACATTACCCATTCATTTTTTTCACTGTATTAATTCAAGAAAATGTTGTAAGTAACTATTTTTGAAAGTTTGTTACATCATCGCATCCTAATCTGGAAGAATTGATGTATGTAAAATGACAATTTTATTTTTAGTTTTCCATTTCTTTCCTGGTTCGTCTCATCTCCATAACTATGTTTGGTGATAATTTGCATTTAGTTTTCTCTGCAATCATTACTAGTAAACCTAATTATCAATATTGGAACATCTAGCACTAAGCCCATTGGGAATTCCAACAACGCAACAAAGTTGGTGTTGCTTTCTCTCCTTCAATGAGGTTCACTGTCAGCATGAACCCAATTCCTCATGGAAATGGAAGAAAATGCCTTTTTATGTTCAGCACTGGCTGCTCAAATTCAGCTGTTAACATGAAGACAATACTGAAGCCGTGCTATATGACAGATTAATGTATGGCTAAGGAGTTGGTGCAGGGGGCAAGGATTCAGATTTTTGGACCACTGGAATTTCTTTTGGGGCAGAGGTGACCTGTATAAGAGGAATGGGTTGCAACAGAACTGGAGGGGAACCAATATCCTGCCATCCTGGCAAGCAGCTTTGCTAGTGCTGCACAGGTGGGTTTAAAGTATATTGGCTGGGGGAGTGGAAACAATGCAGGACTGAGACAGGTTAGAGGCTGGAAATCAGTATGGATTGTAGTGAAAGAAAGTTCCGTGGACAGACTAGGCAGGAGCACGACAGGGAACAAGGAAGTAGACATGGAAGGACTGTTGGATTGAATTGCACATTATAATGCGAGAGGCCTGACAGGCAAGGCGGATGAACTAGGGACATGGATAGGTATGTTGTAGCCATTACAGAAACCTGGTTAAGAGAAGGACAGGATTGGCAGCTTAATGTTCCAGGGCACAAGTGTTACAGGAGAGACAGATGGGGGTAAAAGAAGAGGGAGTGTTTTGTTGATTAAGGAAAATGTCACAGCAGTAGTCCGAGATGACATTACTGATGGTCCGTCCTGTGAGTTTGCATGGGTGGAGGTGAAGAATAAAAAGGAGGTGATCACCTTGTTGGGAGTGTTCTGCAGGTCTCCAAACAGTGGGAATTGGAGGAACAAGTATACCAAAACATTTCAGGCAGCTGGAAGGATAATATGGTAGTCATAATGAGAGATTTTATCATTCCCAATATGGACTGGGAGTTTCATAGTGCAAAAGGCTTGGATGGGGTGGAATTTGTGAAATGTGTCCATGACAGTTCCCTCAGGCAATGTGTAGAGTGCCTTACACGGGAAAGGACAAATTGAATCTACTCTTAGGAAATTGGGAAGAGCAAGTGATTTAAGTTTTTGAGGAGTTGCCTTTTGGGACCAGCATTGAGTTAGCTTTAAGATAGCTATGGATGAAGACAGGGGGTGCCCATGAGTTAAAATTCTGAGTTTGGGTAAGGCCACCTCTGATGGTTTTAGACAAGACATTTATCTGGATGGACGATGAACCCCAGTGTTTCAAACAAATGTTTGGTAGCTAAAACTGCTGATTTAGCTAGTTCCAGGGTTTCCCCACAATTAATATATCATCAAGATATGCCATGACAATATGTTTTTGTTTCCTAAGTATTGCCAAGGCCGGTTTTAATATCTTGGTAAATAGTCTTGGGGCTGATGTTAACTCATTAGGCAAGCTTTATATTGCCATAGTTGCCCCATCCAGTTAAATTTTAGGTATCGACGATGATCCCTATGTATGGGTACTGAATAGTTTGCATCTTTTAGATCGATGCATGCCATGAAGTATCCCTCAGAAACTAATTGTTTGGCAGTAACAAATGTTTCCATTTTGAAATGAGTATACTTTACAAAAGTATTCAGTTTTGTTAAGTCAATAATGATGCGACATCCACCATCTTTTTTGGTTTTCGTAAATATATTGGATACAAATTCTAAAGAGTCATGTGCCGACCTCTCTATTACACTTTTGGCATATAACCTCACCAGTTCTGCATGTCCTTCCAACTTCTCCTGTTGTGAGAGTACAAACTTTCGGTTAGGCACCTATTGAACTGGTGGCATTCCGTTTTGGATGAACTCCATTTCATATCTCTGAATACTTAGTAGTATATATTTATCAGTGGTAATAGACCTCCATGCCTCCCAAAACAAGTGTAACCTTCCCCCTGTTAGTACAGATCCTACACCTTTTATGTTCTGGAAGGAACCAGACCCACCTACCTCCATGGTTACCAGTGGTACGTTCACTTCTTCGGCTTCTGCCTCTTCTGCGGGCGAGGCGCCGGAGTGCGGGGTTGGCGCATTTTCCATGAGGGTCCCTCTGAGCCTTGGCCTAAAAAAGACCTTTGTAGTTGCTGCGCGGCCCTCATGCTTTCACCAGCATCCTGGTGTCGATGCCTGCTGGTGGTTGCATAGGGGTGCTGCTGTCTGGAGTGGGTGGTCTTGCTCGTTCCTGATGACGCCCTCATGAGCCCGACGGCTTTAGACTCTTCATCAAGCTCTTTTACCTGTTTAGACAAGTTTCCCCCAAACAGCAGCATCTGTGGTTGTGTTGCAGCTGTTTTACACAACCCTGCAAATTTAGGGTTTAGAGCAGGTTTTATGGCGGTTTCTTAAGCAATTGATTTCATACTGGGTATTGCAAAGCAATGCCAGTGTGTCCTGCTGAGTGTCCGTCATCTCAGTATCAGCGACAGAACGAGCAAACGATGTTATGCCCGATGTCAGAAGTTTTAGAATCTTCTGTAGTTTGACCTCCTGGGCTCTTATGCCAGTCCCAATGTACCCCTAGATCGCACTGTTTACTGCAGGGACATTTAACGAAATGCAGTTCTCAGGAGGCATATACTTCTCCGTAGTTTCGTTAACTACCTGTTCCTGCAGAGGATGGAAGGACAGGTAGTCGATGCTGGCCACCAGCTTGGTCTGCAACGGTTGTCCCGATTGCGGTGGTACCACAAATTTGGTGACCACTCCCAGCAGCTCTTTAGGATCCTGCACCCCCAGCACACTGCCGGTTTCTTCAGCCATGTCCCCTGCTTCAGGACCAGCCCAGCCCTGGCCCGCAATGCTCCCCTCTGTCGAGGGAGATGCATTGGACAACCCTGGATAAGGTGCTGTTATGGGAGTGCGATGACGCCCATAGTGAGCTTGCTCCATCTCCCGGAGCAAGTCACGTTGGAGCATTTGCTCCATCAACTGCTCCATGCGGGAGAGGCGGTCACCTCCACTGCTCACGTGACTCCGAAATAAAATACCAGAGCAAAAGGACGCTACAGGCTTTTGGCTGTTGAGTAGAGCTACTGCTTGTGGGGAAAAAAACCTGTTTTTATATCTGGCTGTGCCGGCTTTGACAATCCGGAGTCGCCTTCCAGAGGGAAGTGATTCAAAGAGTTTGTGGCCAGGGTGAGAGATTAGTTCAGGCAGATCTTTTGCGACTGGCATAGACATGATGGTCACCTCTTGGGTTGTGTTTTCTTTGAGTCTGTGAGGAATTATATCAAACAGAAAGAAACGCAAAGTAAGGAAATCATATTGCTTCAATGAACCAAGTTAGTAGCTTTTTGGAAGCAAGGTTAACTTTCGATAAATATTTCTATCAGCTTATGAAGGTTTTTTTTTAATTTTTCAGGTTTCTTTATTACAGAAGTGGCCAGACATGAAATCCAAATTGCATATTTTGTTCAACCACAGTTTACCACCAGACTTGAGGAAGCTCACTTGGAATCTTTATCTGTCCAACACAAAAGGTAGGGGAAGGTAAATCTTTCCAAGTCAATGTTTCACAGGTGGAAATTCTGTAAAACATATCTGCTACAGGAATATCTGCTGAAAATCTCAGGACATTTATTCATACAACAAGAGTAAATGTTTCTTGTCTTGATGCATTTTAACAAAGTAACTGATCTACTGTGCATCAGAAATGTTACGCCCTCGTCTCTGTCCCCTGTCTACCCCCACTCTGGTGTGTACCCACTTCACACAGCATCTCCCAAGCCCCCAGTATTTATGTTCATTTCCCCTCCTTTGCACGCTCATTTCCCATCCCTAGGTCCCATATTTCCCTTCTATCCCCCTCTTTATCCTCTCCTGTGCCCCCATCCACCCATATCCCTCCCTCTGGCTTTACATTTCACGCTCTCTCCTCATTTAACACTCATTTGTCTCCTTTTCACATCTTGCCTTACTTACTCCACCCATCTGTCCATCACCCCACCCTTAGCTATATCCACCTATCACTTGCCAGGCTTTGCCCACCCCCACCTTTGCTTTTCGGATTTCTCCCACCTGCTTCATCAGTCTAAAGAAGGTTCCCTACTGGAAACGTCATCTGTCCATTCCTTCCCACAGATGCTGCCTGACTCGCTGAGTTCCTCCAGCACATTGTGTTTTGTAGTCCATGGGCCAGAGGGGCCTACCGTGCACCCCCCCACATGATCCTACTTCTTGTGTTTCAATTTGTTCATTAGTATCTCTTCTGTCGGAAAAATGATGTTCCCAAGAAAAAAAACATTGTCTCAGCAACAGGTGATGTGCCTTCAAATGTGACCACAATTGACTACTATCCTGTGATCAAACATCCCATCACGGAATTTAGTACAGTTCAAGAGTGTTTACGAGCTTCTGAAGAAGCAAGTCATGAGGTTGGCCAAGAATATGTAATTACAACATTCGACTTGAGTGTCTGCATGAAGGCATATCCTCTCATGTGGAGTCATCCTGCAAAGTACAAGAAACACATTGTGTTGATTGGCACATTTCATGTCATTTGTGCAAACTTCAAAATGCTTGGAAAGAAAATGGAAGGATCTGGACTTCAGGATGTCCTCATGGAATCGGGACTCATGTCTGCTGGTTCTATGAAAGGTATTATGACAGGAAAGAACTATGACAGAAGCCTGCACTGCCACAAGACGATGGTGGAGTGCTTGGAGAGGCTCCTTCTTGATGAATTCCTGTCTATGGCTGAAAAAGATGCGGTGCTGTCCGGTATACCAGAGGAATCAAAGGGCATCTTTCAAGAGATAATCCGATCGTCAACAAAGCAGGAACTTGCTGAAGTCATGGCCAATGCAGATCTCAACACATTGATGGAGTCGTATGAGAGCTTCAAAGCTGATGTTCGAAAGGGATCTCTCGGGAAGACTGCACAATTTTGGTTGTCGTACATGGATTCTGTGAGGATTGCTCTCTCATTAATCAATGACTGTGAAAGAGAACAACTTTCCGTTGTACTTGCACTGTCTGTTTCTTATGCCTGGTCTCTTCTTCACCTTTGGTGGTCACAATTACTCCCGCTATCTGACTTACCTTGCTGTGTTCTTGGCAAACATCGAAGAATCACATCCCGGTGCCCTGGCTTTCCTTGAAAGTGGTGCCATCAGTGTCGCTAGGTCGTTCATACCAGGAAACTGATGTGCTGTTGACAAAACGATTGAGGAGACGATCATAGAAACACAGAAAATAGGTGCAGGAGTAGGCCATTCGGCCCTTCGAGCCTGCACCGCCATTCAATATGATCATGGCTGATCATGAAGCATAGCAAATCTCAAGGTGGTGGTAGTGGTGTTGGGCTCTCTGGCATCTTGGAGAATCACATTGCTTATCAGAGATGGGTTCGAACTTCAATGGAAAGGACACACTTTCTCTCTGCAACTCTCAGCCTCGCAGACATGACTTCTGGTACCAATCGCGGTTGCAAACATAGAGATCAACAA
The DNA here is from genome assembly GCF_010909765.2 of Amblyraja radiata. Lineage (NCBI taxonomy): Eukaryota > Metazoa > Chordata > Chondrichthyes > Rajiformes > Rajidae > Amblyraja > Amblyraja radiata. The sequence continues at coordinate 3,026,084 of NC_045983.1, read as the reverse complement.
ACAACTGAGATAAGGAAAAGTGAGGCATGTGTAAAGAAAGCCATTGATGCTATAAAGAGCTTCCTGAATCCTTTTGACGTAGATGATGAATGGTGGCCGATTAGGAAAGGGGGAGATGCAACGAGACCTGGGTGTCATGGTACACCAGTCATTAAAAGTAGGCATGCAGGTGCAGCAGGCAGTTAAGAAGGCGAATGGTATGTTAGCATTCATAGCAAAAGGATTTGAGTATAGGAGCAGGGAGGTTCTACTGCAGTTGTACAGAGTCTTGGTGAGACCACACCTGGAGTATTGCGTACAGTTTTGGTCTCCTAATCTGAGGAAATACATTCTTGCCATAGAGGGAGTACAGAGAAGGTTCACCAGACTGATTCCTGGGATGTCAGGACTTTCATATGAAGAAAGACTGGATAGACTCGGTTTGTACTCGCTAGAATTTAGAAGATTGAGGGGGGATCTTATAGAAACTTACAAAATTCTTAAGGGGTTGGACAGGCTAGATGCAGGAAGATTGTTCCCGATACAATGCAATACCATTTATTGTCATTTGAGCCTCAGTGAGGCTCAAACGAAATTCTGTTTCCACAGCCATACAAACAAAGACAACCTCCTAGACATACACACAATTTAATTCACACAAACATCCATCACAGTGGACCCACTGTGATGGAAGGCAAAGTCTTTTCTCTCCCCTGTTCACCACTTCTCTCACGATGTCCAAGCCCCAGGCGGGCGATGATAAGTCCCACGGCCATTTTAGGCCGTGCCGGGCGATTTACGACCCCGCTCCCGGTCCAAAAGTCACAGAGTTGGCGCCCCCGGCCGGCACTGGAATGTCCCACGGCCATGAAGCCGTGCCGGTCGTTCCAACCCCGCGACACAGGCTGGAGAAGTCGCGTTGCGGGAGCTCAGGGAAGCGGTCTCTCTCGCCCCCCGGACGCGCGAGCTCCCGATGTCCCAGTCCACCGGACCTGCGGCTGCGTTGCTGGAGCCTCCGAGCCCCAGGAGTCGAGTCGCAGTAGCGAGTCACCACCGCTCCCCACGCTCCGATGCCGGCCAGCCCCACGATGGTGAGTAGTCCGCAGCTCTGCAGTCTCCCGAGCCCCCGGGTCGTTCAGGCTGGAGGCCGCTCCACGGTGCTAGGCCCCAACGACAACGGAGACCCGACAGGGAAAAGGTCGGGTCTCCCGGACAGGGAAGAGATTCTAAACGGTTTCCCCCTCCCCCGCCCCCCACATATACGCATTTAAAACCAGTATCAAAAAACACCAACACTACATTTAACTAGACAAAAAATAAAAAAAAGACAGACAGGCTGTAGGGGCCGCTGCAACGGGTGAGTCGCGCCGATTCAATAGTCCAGAACAAGGGGTCACAGTTTAAGGATAAGGGGGAAATCTTTTAGGACCGAGATGAGGAAAACATTTTTCACACAGAGTGGTGAATCTCTGGAATTCTCTGCCGCAGAAGGTAGTTGAGGCCAGTTCATTGGCTATATTTAAGAGGGAGTTAGATGTGGCCCTTGTGGCTAAAGGGATCAGGGGGTATGGAGAGAAGGCAGGTACAGGATACTGAGTTGGATGATCAGCCATGATCATATTGAATGGCGGTGCAGGCTCGAAGGGCCGAATGGCCTACTCCTGCACCTATTTTCTATGTTTCTATGACAAGACTGGGTTGTATGTACTCTCTTCTGGTGCACGTGTTCCGGCTGAAGTTGAGAAATATGTCATAAAGGTCCTTTCCACAGGGAAAGAACAGAAAGAGAAGTTCACCAGAGAACGACTTGAGAAAAAGACAGCATTCTCCGAACCCATCAAGAATCTGAGGCTCAAAACCATGGCAGAAACAAAGAAAAGAGTGAAGCTGAAAACATCTGAACAAAAGGTTATAGAGTACAAGCAACAAGGAGATATTGCTTTTCAACTGATGGTCAAAGCACAAAGTTCTGGCAGTCACCTCAATCTAGGGGAGATTATGAAGTACTCTCTGACCCCTGTACCCTACTCCGTTGATACATCAGACAACGTCTTTGCAAAAACTGATAAATCCAAGGGCCTACACTACCTATTGAAAGATGTAGACAACTCACAACCTCCTGCCAGTAACAAGACATTGATAGCAGAATGCAGCATTGCCATCATCCACTATCTCAAAGAGATTCCTGCAAACTTCAAAGAGATTGGCATCAAAATCTTCAATGCATTGTCATCTAATGATGTAGTCTTCAGTATCGAGATGTGCAAACCAGATTCAGTGAAGTCAAGTGAATGGACACGGCGTGGGTGTGCAGAGAAGAGAATAATCAAAGGAGAAAAGACCAAAAAACCAAGAGATTGGAAGCAGTTCTTGACCAATGATGAGAACAAGAAACAGCTCATTGAACTTCTTCTTGATGTGTGGAGTGAGCATGACATTGCAAAGAGGCTACACGGAAGGAAGGTGACTTCTTACTTCTCACTTCTCAGAATGGGAAAGAGACACTGCAGTCTGAGATTCAATCCCTGAAGTCAAACCAAGAAGAAACAGACTTGCGAGTCATCCGATACTGCAACTATGACAAAGAGCAAGAATATGACCACGTACAAGTCAAAAGCCCAGACAGCGATATATTTTTCATACTGCTTCAATATGCAAACAGTATTCAAGACACCACAGTGTTCTTTGACATAGGGAGAGGCAAAAGGCAAAGGCTGATATATGTCAGCCATTTTGTAAAGCAGTCCTCCTCAGAATACTGCTCAGCATTACTTGGACTGCATGCATTCTCAGGCTGTCACTCAACGAGTGCCATCAAAGGAATCGGCAAAGTCAAGCCAATCAAACTGATGCAACAGCGTAACAAATTTGTGAAACCTCTGGCAGAGCTTGGTGATTTTCATAGAGTTGAAGATGATATGGTCCTAATTTAGTGGATTTTTTGTGTATCTTTGCTAAGAAAGACTCAATTGCAAGTACCAAATTCACAGAACCCAAGAAATAAGGCAAAGTGTGAAAAAACACAATTTTGACAATAAGGGTTAAAAAAAACATGGTCCAAATTAGTTTTTTTTCTTGGGAACATAATTTTTCCGACAGAAGAGATACCAATGAACAAAATGACACCAAAGAAGTAGGATCATAGGGAGGTGCACGGTAGGCCCCTCTGGCCCACGGACTATTGCTGTTGTTCCAGGAATTAACTTAATGAGTCTTCTCTGCACTGTTTCTAAGGCAAGCCCATCCCCAGGCAAGCCCATCCCCAGGCAAGCCCATCCCCAGGCAAGCCCACCCCCAGGCTAGCCCACCCCCAGGCTAGCCCACCCCCAGACTAGCCTACTGTATATTTCCTTAAATAAGAAGTCTGAAACTGGATGCTGCACCCCAGCTGTGGTTGAAAAGCTCTGCATGGTCAGCAAGACTTCTCTACTTTTGTATCTCATCCTAAATTCTGACCACACATACATGCACACTTTCTGTATATGATACAGTATTAACCCGATCTCTCTGAACATAATGATAGATTAAGATTGCACAATGTAAATATTCTGCTTTTCTATTCTTCCCACCAAAGTGGATGGTTTCACTTTTCTTACGTATCCTTTTCTTACCCATTTCATTTAAATATTCATTTTTCATTAAACTATTCATTTAACAATTTGATTTAACTATTCATTTACGTTTCTATAACTGTTTGCAGTTTTGCCCTCTTATATTCATTCCACCCTTGTACCATTAGCCATCTTGGATTCAGTATAAAACTAAGATCAGCACTGATCCTTATGATGCAAACCTGGTTACGGTTGGTCCATCTTAAAATCTTTATTGCCACGTGTACCTAAGTACGGTGATTATTTTGCATATTGTTCAGTGACAATCCTACTCTACATTAGCACAATCGTACTAAGTAAGATAGTAGATCACACCACATCAGCACACAAGAGTTTCCACACTTTTAGTGCCATCTTGTACCCTCCAAGTCCGAATTTCTTTTTAAATCTTAGAGCCTTAACTTGGCTATAAAGACCCATTGTCTGGACGACAGCATTTGGTCGGAGTCGCAGGGTCGACCTGACCAGGTGATGTGTCGCTGTCCTCCATCACTGCTCCGTGCCACTGCAGGCCACATCAATTCCCAAGCTCAGCCACTTTGGGCCCCAGACAACTGCAAGGCCGACTCCACTGACTCGATCGGCAGTTATGGGCCTGTCCCACTTAGGCGACTGCAGGAAACTATGCTTAAGAAGGAACTACAGATGCTGGAAAATCGAAGGTAGACAAAAATGCTGGAGAAACTCAGAGCGGGTAAGGCAGCATCTATGGAGCGAAAGAAATAGACAACATTTCGGGTCGAGACACTTCGGGTCGAGCACCAGGCCACTATCACTGACTTCATCACTTCCGGCACCCTGCCCTCCCATCCTCCAACCTCATCGTTCCCCAGCCCCGCACGGCCCGATTTTACCTTCTCCCCAAAATCCACAAACCTGACTGTCCTGGCAGACCCATTGTTTCTGCCTGTTCATGCCCCACCAAAATTATTTCCACATACCTCGATTCCATCCTATCCCCCCCCCCCCCACTGGTTAAATCCCTCCCTACCTATGTTCAAGACACCTCACACGCTCTTCGTCTCCTCCATGACTTCCGTTTTCCAGGCCCCCATTCCCTCATCTTCACCATGGATGTCCAGTCACTCTACACCTCCATCCCCCACCAGGAGGGTCTTAAAGCCCTCCGTTTCTTCCTCGACCGCAGAACCAACCAATCCCCATCTACTGATACTCTCCTCTGCCTAGTGGAGCTAGTCATTACCCTTAACAACTTTTTGTTTGACTCCTCCCATTTCCTCCAAATCCAAGGCGTAGCTATGGGCATGCGCATGGACCCCAGCTATGCCTGCCTCTTTGTAGGGTACGTCGAACAATCCTTGTTCGATGCATACCATGGCCCTATCCCCGAACTGCTGTAGCTTTGGGAGCAACAACAGCAGCAGCAGGAGGAGATTAGCAAGAGATACGACTGATTGGCTCTAGCCCAAGTGGGAGGAGAGAAGTGAGTCAGTGCTGGGAAAACAGCTGAAAACTGAGGAATTTGGTTTGTAAATTGGTAAATCAGGCAATTTATCAGTCAATTTAAGTAAGACTGCTCTTAGGGAGCGGCAGTGAGTGAGCGGCCTTGTGAGTAAAGTGTGAGTCTTTGGCTCGAGAGTCTTCGGAGAGGAGGCTGAGGAGAGGAGACTACGCAAAACACTGCAGAGGGAGAGACGAAAGAAGAAGATGTCAGGCAAGCTGATTCAGTGTGATGCTTGCAGTATGTGGGAGGTCAAGGACACCGCTGGTGCCTCTGGCTGCTACAAATGCGAAAAGTGCATCCAGGTAGAGCTCCTGAAGGGCCGTGTTGGGGAACTGGAGAAGCAAGTGGATGACCTCCGGTTCGTCCGAGAAACGGAGTCGTTCCTCGACAAGTCCTACAGTACGATTGTTACACCTAAGGTACTGGAAGAGAGAAGGTGGCAGACAGTGAGAACGGGAGGGAAGCATGGAATGCCAACGTCCCCGGGGGTTGTACCTCTTGTGAACAGGTTCACCCACTTAGAAGCTGTCGGGACAGAAGAGGTGTTTACACTGGGCGGCGGACTGGCTTGTGATGCGAATAGGGCTGTTGAGCCAAAACCAAAAAGGCCTAAGGCAGGCAACGCCATTGTAGTAGGAGACTCCATTGTGAGAGGTACGGACAGGGGTTTCTGCGGCAACAGACGGGATGCGAGGATGGTGTGCTGCCTTCCTGGTGCCAGGATCCAGGATGTCACGGACAGAGTGCAGAAAATCCTCAAGGGCGAAGGTGAACATCCGGAAGTGGTAGTGCATGTCGGCACAAACGATGTCGGAAAGAAGGGGATGAATATTCTGCAGCGTGACTTTAGAGAGCTCGGAAAAATGCTGAAAAGCAGGACCTCCAGGGTTGTTATCTCCGGTTTGCTTCCAGTTCCTCGTGCTGGCGAGAGCAGGAACAGGGAGATACGGGACCTGAACGTGTGGCTGAGGAACTGGTGCACGGGGCAGGGATTTAGATTCTTAGATCACTGGGATCTGTTTTGGGGTAAGGGGGAACTGTACAAAAGGGACGGATTGCATCTTAACAGGTGTGGGACCAGCATTCTGGCAGGCAGGTTTGCCACTGCTACACGGGTGGTTTTAAACTGAATAAGGGGGGTGGGGTGTCGAATGGGCTAGTGGAGTTAAAGGAAAAGGGTTTCTTAAATGTGTGAGCGTAGAGACAGAGGGGTGTAAAATGAGGGTAGAAGCAATAGGTAGCAAGGTGAAAAGTAAAAGTGGCAGGCCGGAAAATCCAGGGCAAAAATCAAAAAGGGCCACTTTTCAACAAAATTGTATAAGGGGTAAGAGTGTTGTAAAAACAAGCCTGAAGGCTTTGTGTCTCAATGCGAGGAGCATTTGTAATAAGGTGGATGAGTTGAATGTGCAGATAGCTATTAATGACTATGATATAGTTGGGATCACGGAGACATGGCTCCAGGGTGACCAAGACTGGGAGCTGAACATCCAGGGATATTCAATATTCAGGAGGGATAGAGAGAAAGGAAAAGGAGGTGGGGTAGCGTTGCTGATTAGAGAGGAGATTAACGCAATGGAAAGGAAGGACATTAGTTTGCAGGATGTGGAATCGGTATGGGTAGAGCTGTGAAACACTAAGGGGCAGAAAACGCTGGTGGGTGTTGTGTACAGGCCACCTAACAGTAGTAGTGAAGTTGGAGATGGTATCAAACAGGAAATTAGAAATGCGTGCGACAAAGGCAAAACCGTTATAATGGGTGACTTCAATCTACATATAGATTGGGTGAATCAAATTGGCAGGGGTGCTGAGGAAGAGGATTTTTTGGAATGTATGCGGGATAGTTATCTAAATCAACATGTAGAGGAACCAACGAGAGAGCAGGCTATTTTAGACTGGGTATTGAGTAATGAGGAAGGGTTAGTTAGCAGTCTTGTTGTACGTGCCCCCTTGGGCAAGAGTGACCATAATATGGTTGAGTTCTTCATTAGGATGGAGAGTGACATTGTTAATTCAGAAACAATGGTTCTGAACTTAAAGAAAGGTAACTTTGAGGGTATGAGACGTGAATTGGCCAAGATTGACTGGCAATTAATTCTAAAAGGGTTGACGGTGGATATGCAATGGAAGACATTTAAAGACTGCATGGATGAACTACAAAAATTGTTCATCCCAGTTTGGCAAAAGAATAAATCAGGGAAGGTAGTGCATCCGTGGATAACAAGGGAAATCAGGGATAGTATCAAAGCGAAGGATGAAGCGTACAAATTAGCCAGAAAAAGCAGCATACCAGAGGACTGGGAGAAATTCAGAGACCAGCAGAGGAGGACAAAGGGCTTAATTAGGAAAGGAAAAATAGATTATGAAAGAAAACTGGCAGGGAACATAAAAACTGACTGCAAAAGTTTTTATAGATATGTGAAAAGAAAGAGATTAGTTAAAACAAATGTAGGTCCCTTGCAGTCAGAAACGGGTGAGTTGATCATGGGGAACAAGGATATGGCGGACCAATTGAATAACTACTTTGGTTCCGTCTTCACTAAGGAAGACATAAATAATCTGCCGGAAATAGCAGGAGACCGCGGGTCAAAGGAGTTGGAGGAATTGAGTGAAATCCAGGTTAGCCGGGAAGTGGTGTTGGGTAAATTAAATGGATTAAAGGCCGATAAATCCCCAGGGCCAGATAGGCTGCATCCCAGAGTACTTAAGGAAGTAGCTCCAGAAATAGTGGATGCATTAGTAATAATCTTTCAAAACTCTTTAGATTCTGGAGTAGTTCCTGAGGATTGGCGGGTAGCAAACGTAACCCCACTTTTTAAGAAGGGAGGGAGAGAGAAAACGGGGAATTACAGACCAGTTAGTCTAACATCGGTAGTGGGGAAAATGCTAGAGTCAGTTATTAAAGATGGGATAGCAGCACATTTGGAAAGTGGTGAAATCATTGGACAAAGTCAGCATGGATTTACAAAAGGTAAATCATGTCTGACGAATCTTATAGAATTTTTCGAGGATGTAACTAGTAGCGTGGATAGGGGAGAACCAGTGGATGTGGTGTATCTGGACTTCCAGAAGGCTTTCGACAAGGTCCCACATAAGAGATTAGTTTACAAACTTAAAGCACACGGCATTGGGGGTTCAGTATTGATGTGGATAGAGAACTGGCTGGCAAACAGGAAGCAAAGAGTAGGAGTAAACGGGTCCTTTTCACAATGGCAGGCAGTGACTAGTGGGGTACCGCAAGGCTCAGTGCTGGGACCCCAGCTATTTACAATATATATTAATGATCTGGATGAGGGAATTGAAGGCAATATCTCCAAGTTTGCGGATGACACTAAGCTGGGGGGCAGTGTTAGCTGTGAGGAGGATGCTAGGAGACTGCAAGGTGACTTGGATAGGCTGGGTGAGTGGGCAAATGTTTGGCAGATGCAGTATAATGTGGATAAATGTGAGGTTATCCATTTTGGTGGCAAAAACAGGAAAGCAGACTATTATCTAAATGGTGGCCGACTAGGAAAAGGGGAGATGCAGCGAGACCTGGGTGTCATGGTACACCAGTCATTGAAAGTGGGCATGCAGGTGCAGCAGGCAGTGAAGAAAGCGAATGGTATGTTAGCTTTCATAGCAAAAGGATTTGAGTATAGGAGCAGGGAGGTTCTACTGCAGTTGTACAGGGTCTTGGTGAGACCACACCTGGAGTATTGCGTACAGTTTTGGTCTCCAAATCTGAGGAAGGACATTATTGCCATAGAGGGAGTGCAGAGAAGGTTCACCAGACTGATTCCTGGGATGTCAGGACTGTCTTATGAAGAAAGACTGGATAGACTTGGTTTATACTCTCTAGAATTTAGGAGATTGAGAGGGGATCTTATAGAAACTTACAAAATTCTTAAGGGGTTGGACAGGCTAGATGCAGGAAGATTGCTCCCGATGTTGGGGAAGTCCAGGACAAGGGGTCACAGCTTAAGGATAAGGGGGAAATCCTTTAAAACCGAGATGAGTAGAACTTTTTTCACACAGAGAGTGGTGAATCTCTGGAACTCCCTGCCACAGAGGGTAGTCGAGGCCAGTTCATTCGCTATATTTAAGAGGGAGTTAGATGTGGCCCTTGTGGCTAAGGGGATCAGAGGGTATGGAGAGAAGGCAGGTACGGGATACTGAGTTGGATGATCAGCCATGATCATATTGAATGGCGGTGCAGGCTCGAAGGGCCGAATGGCCTACTCCTGCACCTAATTTCTATGTTTCTATGTTTCTAACTCTACCTCCGCTACATCGACGACTGCATTGGTGCTACCTCCTGCACCCATACAGAACTTACTGACTTCATCCATTTCACCACTAACTTCCATCCAGCACTCAAATACACCTGGACCATTTCCGACATTTCCCTACTAGACCTCACTATCTCCATCGCAGTTGACACACTATATGACTCCCATGGCTATCTGGACTACACTTCTTCCCATCCTGCTTCCTGTAAGAACATCCCCTACTCCCAATTCCTCCGTCTATGCCGCATCTGCACCCAGGATGAGGTGTTCCAAACCAGGGCATCGGAGATGTCCTCATTCTTTAGGGAACGGGGGTTCCCCTCTTCTACTATAGATGGCTCTCTCCAGGGTCTCTTCACTCTGCTCTCACTCCCCACCCCCCACTCGTAACAAGGGCAGAGTTCCCCATGTCCTCACCTTCCACCCTACCAGCCGTCACATACAACAAATAAACCTCCGACATTTCCGCCACCTCCAACGGGATCCCACCACTGTCAACATCTTTCCATCTCCTTCCCTTTCGGCTTTCTGCAGATAACGTTTCCTCCGTAACTCCCTGGTCAATTCGTCCCTTCCCACACAAACCACCCCCTCTCCTGACACTTTCCCTTGCAACCGCAGGAAATGGTACACTTGTCGCTTTACCTCCCCCCTTGACTCCATCCTAGGACCCAAGCAGTCTTTCCAGGTGCAGCAGAGATTCACCTGCACCTCCTCCAACCGCATCTACTGTTCTAGGTGTCAGCTGCTCTACATCGGTGAGACCAAGCGTAGGCTTGGCGATCGCTTCGCCCAACACCTCCGTAATAACCAACTGTTCGCAATAACCAACCTGATCTCCCGGTGGCTCAGCACTTCAACTCCCCCCTCCCATTCCGAATCCGACCTTTCTGTCCTGGGCCTCCTCCATGGCCAGAGTGAGGCGCACCGTAAATTGGAGGAGCAGCACCTCATATTTTGCTTGGGTAGTGTATGAACATTGATTTCTCCAATTTTAGGTAGTCCCTGCTTTCTCCTTCTTTCCCCTCCCCTTCCCAGCTCTCCCTCAGCCCACTGTCTCCGCCTCTTCCTCTCTTCTTCCTGCCCTCCCCCCACCCCCACATCAGTCTGAAGAAGGGTTTCGACCCGAAACGTTGCCTATTTCCTTCGCTCCATAGATGCTGCCTCACCCGCTGAGTCTCTCCAGCATTTATGTCTACGCAGGAAACTATGCGGTCGCCACATGATCGCGAGTGGTTGCCGGGGAGTCGCCTTCTTGGTCGTGAGGAGTTCCCGCATTCTGGGAACTAGTCACAGCCTCATTATGTTGAAAAATTAGCGGCGACCAGAATGAAGCAGCTATGAAGAGTCGTAAGTGGGTCGCCAGGAGGTCCTAGTGGGTTGCCAGGAAGTCAAAGTTTCTTGTAGGTTCTTGTAGGTTGTAGCCGGTGCTGACCGGTGAATTTCATTGGCTCATTGGGGAAAAAAAACGTAAGCAGTAGTTTTCAGAACCAAGGATAAACGACCGGTAATGTTAAATGTCCACCGCGCTTCACAGCCGTGTATCTCTGGCTTCTTCAAAGTTGTCTCCACTCCTTCCCTCTCCTTCTCTCTCCTTCTCCCCCCTTCTCTCCCCTTCCCCCATCCCCACCTTTCCCCCCTTCTTTTAAAGGACTTACCATAGCCGTATTAACTACAGCGCCAACCTTCCCGTTCATTGCTGTGTGTGTCTGTATCACCTTGGCTTTGCACCGTGTGAATTTCACTCAGACAGTGCTCCCCCCACTTGCCCTGTCCTCCGCCTGCATAACGGGCTGGTGATGGAAGCGATTCGTGTGTGTGTGTGTGTGTTCCATTTTGACAGTCGCCATTCCAGTTGCCGGTTTTTCAGGTGACTGCCGGCAGTCGCCTGAATAATCACGAAAGTGGGACAGGCCCATTACTCTAATTTCAATGTCTTCTCATTTCTGCCTTTCTTTCCCATCATACGAAGCTTCAAATCATGTGTCGTATAATGTATTTCTCTGCCAGTAACAGTAATTGCACTACTGTTAACTGTGAGGAAGTCTAGACCAGTGGGTTTTAGAAAATAGCAGTTCCTTATTTTGTAGTGATATGTTTTAGTTTTATTTTGAGATACAGCATGGAAACGTGCCTTTTGAACCACCGATTCTGCGCTAACCAATGATCATCCATACACTAGTTCTATCCTACACGATAGAGACAATTTACAGAAGCCAATGAACCTACAAACTTGTAAGGCTTTGGAATGTGGGACGAAACCGGAGCACCCGGAGAAAACCCACATATGGTGACTTTTGTGCATTGCACCGCAAGGTCACGGAGAGCATGCAAACTCTGTACAGTCAGCACCCATTGTCAGGATCGGCCCCATGTCTCTGCTGCTGAATGGTGGCAACTCAACGGCTGCGCCACTATGCTGCATGTCTTTAGTTGCGGTCGACAGAATAGGGCAACTTTAATGTAACATTTGACACAAGGAGACCTATATTTTCCCTCTACTCTTGATGCTATGAACTGATTCCCCCTTGCATTGAAGATTATACCAGGGTTAATCTGCAGATAATGAAATGAGACCAGATTGCTGTACCATCACGGCTGCGAAGTGCTGGACTTTGGAAGGTATATGAAGGGTGATAAATCTTTAGGGACTGATCAGATATATCCGAGGACACTGTGGGAACCTGGAAAAGAAATTGCAGGAACCCAGACGGTGACTCTATTTAAGAAGGGTTGCAAGAAAAACTCTGGGACTATATACGAGTGAGCCTAATATCTGTGGTAGGTAAATTATTGGAGAGGATTCTGCGGGATAAGATAAATATGCATTTTGATAGCAGCAGATGTTAGATTGGCAACGTGGTTTTGTAGGTGGGAGATCATGTCTCACGACTTTGATTTTTAAAAAAAGAAATAACCAAGAAGGCTGATGAAGGCAAGCACGCGGGCAGGCGAGGGGGGCTGAGCCGGAGGAGGAGAGGACTGATAGAGCTGAGAAGGCAGAGACCGAGGCATGCGAGGAGCGGCGGGTGGAGCAGGAGACTGCAGTGGAGGAGCAAAGGTGGTGGCGGAGGCTCGTTGACGAGCCGCAGGTGTTGGCGGGACCGGCGGTAGACAGTACCCGCATGGTCAACCAGATAGGACCTAGGCGAGCCTGCGGAGCCAACGACGGTGGCGAGCCTGGAGTGACCGGAGGGGGACTGCATGCGGACGACTTGACCGGGGAAGAGGCGCGGAAGGGGGCGGCAGGACTTATCATGGGAGCGCTTCTGGACCTCGTGCTTAAGGGCAATGCGTTCCTGGACAACAGCGGGTTTGAGGACGGAGGGCATGAGGGATCGCTGGGCCACCGGGATCGGGGGCCTGGTGGTGCGAGACATGAGCCGCTGAGCAGGGGAGCCCATGGCAGGGTCGCGGGAGATGTTGCGAAGGTTAAGGAGGGCAAGGTAAAAATCGGAACGAGACAAGCGACAATGTTCCAGCAAGTCCTTTGCACTGCGGACGGCGCGCTCGGCAAGACCGTTGCTCTGCGGGTACTCAGGGCTGCTGGTGTCGTGGCGGAAGTTCCAGCTGGACGCGAAAGCTCGGAACTCGGCGCTCGCGAACTGGCTGCCATTGTCCGACTGCAGGCTGGCCGGGGAGCCGAAGGTAGCGAAGTGGCGGCGCAGCTTATCAATAACGGCCAGGAAGTAGGGCACGGCACCAGCCGGCAAAGCGGAACGACGGTCGGGCCAGCCCTGCTGGATGACGGCAGCAAGCTGTTGCTGGGCAGGATCACTGGCAGTGTGCTGGACCAGGGACTGCATCTGCTGTGAAGGGACAATATTAACATTGAGCACCATCAGGTCAGACATCTCATAGGGGTGGCGATCGGTGGACGTCAGCGGTGCGCGGGATAGCGTGTCGGCCACGAACATGTCTTTGCCCTTACGATAGACAATCTCGAACATAAAACGCTGGAGCTGCAGCATCATGCGCTGCAATCGGGATGAGGCAACATGGATCGGCTTGTTGAGGATGGTGACAAGCGGCTGGTGGTCGGTTTCGATGGTGAAAGTGTTGCCCAGAATGTAGTCCTTGAACTTCGAGCAGGCAAACACCACAGCCAGCAACTCCTTCTCTATCTGAGCATAGCGCTGCTCGGCCTGGGTCATGGTGCGGGACGCGTAGGAAACAGGCAGCTGCAGGCCGTCGTGGAGCTGCAGACAAGCGGCACCAAGCCCGAACTGAGAGGCGTCGCAGGTGATGACAATGGGACGCTTCAGGTCAAAAAATTTGAGTGTGGGGGTACTGATCAGTCTGGAGTTCAGGACGTCGAAAGCTTTCTGGTGTTGAGGGAACCAAGCCCAGGCAGTGTCCTTCTTAATCAAGTCCCTCAGCTCGTTGAGGTCGGGGATGAACTTCCCCAGGTAGTTAACCATGCCCAGGAAACGTTGCAGGCTGGGCACGTCAGTGGGTGAAGACATCCCGGAGATTGCAGTCGTCTTCTGCGGGTCGGGTTTCAGCCCCGAGTCCGTAAATACATGTCCAACATATGTGACCTCTGGGACGCGGAATCGGCATTTCTTGGGGTTCAATTTCAAGTTGATCTTCCGGGCCCGGTCCAGGACTTGGCGGAGGTTGAAGTCGTGCTCAGCGACGTCCTTACCATAGACCAGGATGTCGTCAACGATGATGGCACACGGTAGACCGGCGAACAGTTGTTCCATTGTCCGTTGGAACACCTCGCTAGCAGAGTTGATCCCGAATGGCATTCGGAGGAACCGGAACCTGCCGAAGGGGGTGCTGAAAGTTGTCAGGTAGGAGGACTGCACATCGAGCGGTATCTGCCAGAAGGAACTCTTGGCATCGAGAACAGAAAAGATTGTGGCCGGGCCAACCTGTGCAGCAACGTCCTCTACTGTTCGCATGGGGTAGTGCGGGCGTTTGATGGCCAGGTTCAGATCTTTGGGGTTGATGTAAATGCGTATCCTGCTTTTGTCCTTTTTCGCGGCAACAACCATGGTGGAGACCCACCGGGTGGGTTCGCTCACCGCCTTCAGGATGCCCATTGTTACCATGCCATGCAGCGTCGATTCAACTTTATCCTTCATGGCGAAGGAGACACGGTGTGGTGGACGGATCACTGGCTCGACCTTGCGGTCGACAACAATCTTGTAGCTGCAGGGCAGCTCGCCCAGCTCGTCGTCAAAACGGTCAGGATATTCGATCAACGGGTTCATTAGGGCCTGCACCTTGTGGATGTCACGGTGGAAGGAGACTAGGCCCAAGTCCTGGCATGCTTGGATGCCCAACAGGGTGATGCAGTTGGAATCGAGAAGATAGAAAGTGAGGGGGCGAGTGGACTCCAGTATCCAGTGCAGAGTTGCCTTTCCCACAGGAACGAGCACCCCTCCCCCGTAAGCATGCAAAGTGGAGCGATCAGAAGTAACTTGCTCATTAGCCCTTATCTTCCTGAAGAGGCTTGTTGACATTACATTTGCGACCGGCCCAGTATCAATCTTCACGGTGAAGGTCGAGTTGTTCACAGTTACACGAACTGAAGGGTCCGTTATCAGAGCAGGTGCATCCAACAGTGAAAATATGCTTGCCTCCCCCTGGGAGGAACCCGAGTCAGACATAGGGCGTTCGTCAGGCTGGTTCTGGGAACCGAGCGCGCTATCAGCTTGCACCAAGTTGTTTAACATAAGCCGTGGAGCAGCAACAGGCTTCCCACGGGAACGGCAGGCAGCAGAGAAATGGTTCAGTTTCCTGCAGTAGTTGCATGTTTTACCCAAGGCAGGGCACACATTGAATTGATGAGTGGCAAAGTTGCAATTGGGGCAACGCTGCGGGGTGCCTCCCCCTGGAGCAGTGCCGGACACCCGTGGTCGTGGCGGGGCAGTGTACCGCCGACGGCTAGCAACGCTGGCAAAGTTAATACCGCCGAGGTGACAGCTTCGGCCAGACGGCAGGCGTGCATAGCCTCGTCAAAAGACAGGTCGGGCTTCCGCAAAAGTTCAGCCCTCAGCTTTTCATCGCGTAGACCATAAACCATAATGTCCCTGGTCAGTTCGTCGGGGGTCAGCGTGCCAAGGCGGCACCACCTGGCCAGGTGTCGCAGCGCAGCAACGTAATTCTCAATAGATTCACCCGAGTTCTGACGCCGCCCGAACAGTTTAAAACGCTCTAAGATGCAGTTAGAGGGGATGTCGCACATCGCGGTAAACTTAGCCAATAAACATACCGGGTCCCGAGCAGTTTCACCCGCAGCGTAGACGAATGATTCAGACCGTTCCAGGGCATCGGAACCATCCAGGTTGAGAAGCAGAGAAGCTTTGACTTCAGGGGTGGCGGCAGGATGGGCGATTGTGACATAGTGGTCGAAGTCACGTCTAAAGACATCCCAACGATGGGCAATGTCGGAATCGAAAACAAGCACATCGGGCTTGCGGCAAGAAGTGGCCATAACGAGGAAATAGAGAAAGGGAACGGGAAACTGGGGCAAAAGTAAATAAACAACCGATAAACAGGAGGCGCAAGGGTAAGAGATATGACACCATGTAAAGAAGTGTCATCAACACACTGTAACTTTACTTCGTTTATTCATACTGTAACATACTGTAACATTACAATGAGCACTAGCTGTACGTGGTCTGTCACGGGAACTAGAGAGAGAACAGTGGGTGGGGAGGTTGTAATTATACTTGTGATATGGGGAGTGGTTAGTAGTGGTGAGGTAACTATATTAAAGGTACATGCACATGTCATCTACAACACGGGATCCAGGGAAAGCGACCTGCTTTGATACAGAATTGGCTTCACGGAAGGAAGCAGAGGTGGAAGGTTTTTACAAACTGGAAACCTGTGACTATTGGTGAGCATCAGAGTTCGGTGCTGGGCTGTGGTTTATACCAACAATTTAGATGAGAATTTGCAAGACATGATTAGTAAATTTGCTCATGTTGTGGCATTGTAGACAGTGAAGGGGGTTATCAAAAATTACAGCAGAAACATGATTAACTGGACAAGTGGACTGAAGAATGGCAAATGGAGTTCAATGCAGATAAGTGTGTGGTGCTACATTTTGGGGAAGTCAAACCAAGGCAGGACCTTCACTGTGAATGGTTTTGTCCTGGGGAGTGTTATAGAGCAGAGGTATCTAGGGGTACAGGTGCACAGCTCCATGAAAGTGGGGTCACGGGTAGATAGGATAAAAATAAGTTTAATTTGACACCTAATTCACTTTCATATCTTCAGTATTAAAAATGTTATGGCCATTTTCATACTGAAATTAGCATCTTGTTCCCTATTGTTTTTCCATTGACTTAACTCAAAAGCTGTGATCGAGGACAGTCAAAAGCTCATAACGTTCTTAAAAGTTAAGGGAACTGAATGAAATTTTCAGTTACTATAGATTGAAGCATTCTGAAACAAAAATGAAACAATCTTACTTGGATGACCTGAAATTAAAGCATATAATTAGTTAGTTACCTAATTGTAGCTAATTACAAATTCAATTACTAGATCTAAACATCTATCCATTTCTTAAGAAAAGGTTAACATTTTTAAATAGCTTAAGTGTCCAAATAACATTCACACAATAATTCACAATATAACATGATTTTTAAATCTCATTGTCATGAAGTTATAGGCCAAATGGAAGGAATTTAATGTTTAATTCCCGTAAATTAATGGGAATTTTAATCATCTTGCGAGTGGGTTTTTGTGGAATGCGATTGATTGGAACGTTGCGGTTGCAGTGAATTTGAACCCCATATTGGCAGGAAAAACACTGCTGGTTTGTATGGGGCCATAATCACATTTTCGCCAATGAAATTTGGATTAAAGTCATCCTAAGAAGCAAGTTTATATGTAAAATAAACGACTTACCTTATGTTTTGTCCCCTACGTGAGATCCGTCCCTTTGTAGTCGTTGACGGCGTTAGAAGTAGCTTTTTATTTTACTCCAGGGATTAAATTGTCCCGTGATTTATTTATTTTTAAACTTCCGAGAAATGAAGTCGGAACGATTTTTCTGCAGCAGCTGAACAGAAATGCTGGAGTAACTCAGCGGGTCAGGCAACATCTCTGGAGAGAATGAATGGGTGATGTTTTGGGTCGAGACCCTTCTTCAGATTGATGATATGGTTGATGTTGAATTGTTTTCACCAGTAGGGGAATCATGAATGTGGACATAAATGCAAAATCAAGTGCTGGTCATTGAGGTGGCAGACATGTCTTTCCACAGAGGATATTGAATCTGTGTAAATCCCTGGCTGGAGACGGTGGAAGCCAAATCATTGGATATATTTAAGTTGAATATTTGAAAACATTAAGGAATGGACGGTTATGAGGAACTTGCACAGAAAAGAAGTTGAGGCCAGCACAGATCAGCCATGATCATATTGAATGGTTGGGGAGGCTGAAAGGGCATGGTGGCCTGCTCCTGCAATTTTCCTTTTCAGTAGAAAAGTTAGGAGGATGCAATAAAGTCTTGAACAGTTTTAAAAGATAAGTAAGAGCAAGGGGATTTGGGGTAAAAATGTGCAAACATTGCACGGGCATGTTAAGACTACGGTTATCCTTTCTGTGGTTAAATCTTAAAGATGAGATCTGTTAATTTGAGATGTGAAAATCACAAATAACTTTAAACTTTAGATTAGAAGGAATCGGCAGCCGACCAAGATAACAACTTCCTACTCTGTAGCAGAGCTCGTTTGCATTATTCTTTTCATATTTTCATTTCGACATTCCCAGGTTTTAAGAAATGCCCATGTATACATCACAGAATCAAATAAAACAAATAGCAGTGAAAGATTTTTTGTCCCCCGTGGTAATGCTAACTAAAACATTGAATTAATTAGGTTGATCACATTTTCCACTTCTTGGTACAGATCCTTGCTCATTCAAAAATGTAATAGGTACCCGAGGGGTAACCTTTTCACACAGATGGTGGTGGGTATCCGGAATGAACTATCAGAGTAGGTAGTGGAGGCAGGTACTATAACGTTTGGACAGGTATATGGATATGAAAGGTTTCAAGGACCAAACATAGGCAGGCGTGCCAAGTGCAGATGGGGCATCTTGGTCAGCATGGGCAAGTTGGATTGAAGGGCCAGTTTCTGTGCTGTATGACTATGCCTCTACCTGTAAATCTCTAGCTCTTCCTTTCCAATGTTATCATATCCTTTTAAAGTGGTGACCATGCATTAAATGATACTATGATTGTGGTCTAACTGCAAAACACAAAGTGCTCAAGAACTCAATGGGTCAGGCGGCATCTATGGGGGGGGGGGGGGGGGGGGAATGGACAGACAACATTTTTGGTCAGGACCCTTCTTCAGAGGAGTCTGAACACGGGTTCCAACCCGAAACGCCATCTGTCCAGTCTGAAGCAGAGTCCTGATCCAAATCGGTTGTCAACAGAGGCCTTGCCTTACCACAACGAGTTCCAGGACCACTTAATGTAGAAGTCTTCTCCCATTAACTCTGTCACCGGGCCTTTTACGATTGTAAGTTCTCCACTCATGTGATGACCAAAGATCAAGATCTCTTCTCTTGGGCTCCCCCTGCTGGCCTTCTACCCTCTTTGTATCTTTATTTCCGAATGTGACATCAACCATCTTGACTTCTCTAGTCCCTGTACGTATTCCAATCTCGCCCCCTCTGAACGCAGAGCCCTCCACTCACTCCGCAACAATCCCAACATCGTTATTAAACCCGCCGTTGTAGTCTGGCAGGCTGACCTCTACCATGCTGAGGCCAGGCACTAGCTGTCGAACACCTCCTCTGACCTACCCTTTGACCATGACCTCGGGAATGGACACCAGACCATCTTTTCCAATACTATTTCTAATCTCATCACCTCTGGCAATCTCCCCTCCACAACCTCCAACCTTATCGTGCCCCAACCCTGCACCACCTCTTTTAGCTCCTCCCCAAAATCTACAAACAAGACTGCCCTGGTGTTTCTGCCTGCTTCTGCCCCAGTTATCTCATCTCCACATATCTTGATTCAATCCTATCCCTCCTTCTCCAGTCGCTCCCCCACTACATCCAAGACACTTCACACACCCTTCAACTCTTCAATCCCATTGCCTCACCTTTACCATGGACATCCAGTTCATTTACACTTCCCTCCCAGCCATGAAGTTCTCAATGCCCTCCAGTTCTTTCTCGAACAGAGACCCAATTAATTTTGCTCTACTATTGCTCACCCTTAACAACTCTTTAGACTCCACACACTTTCTCCACAACACATCATCCTCCGATATTTCCGTCATCTCCAATGTGATCCTACTACCAGTCACATCTTCCTATCTCCACCCCTTTCCGCGTTCCTCAGAGACTGCTCCCTCCACAACTCCATGGTTCACTCATCCCTTTCGACCCAAACAGCCCGCTCCCCAGGTACTTTCCCCTGGCACCGCAGTTCCTCCCTCACCTCCATCCAGCGATCACAGCAGCCTTCCAGGTGAGACGGAGGTTCACGTTCACCTCCTGTACACCGGCAAGACCAAGCGTGGACTTGTCGACCATTTCACCAAACCATTACTCATAGTCCACAAAGGCCTACCTGATCGTCCAGTCACTAACCATTATAACTCCCCTTCCCATTTCTGTCCTAGGTCTTCTCCATTGCCAGAGTGAGACCACACACAAACTGAAGGAACAGCGCCTCATATTCTGCTTGGGTAGCTTACAACCCAACAGAATGAACATTGAACTCTCCAATATTAGGTAACCTCTATCAACCCACTTTCTCCCCCAAAACTCCTTTCTTCCCACTGCCCCTTGTACTCCACCTGGACTTGCACGTATTTCTCCCCTCCCCCTCTACTTGCTTCATAATTCGCAAACCTTCAATCTTGTCTCACACCTTTTCTTTCATCACGGACCCTTGTCCAACCATCTGCCTTTCAAACCCCCCTTCCCTGTGTTCACCTGCCACACTTTTCCCTGCCACTCCTCTCTCCAGCATTCTTCAATCCCCCCCCTCCCAACTATAATCAACCAATCCGAAACGTCGCCTATCCATGTTCTCCAGGGATGCTGCCCGACCTGCTGAGTTACTACAACTCTATATTTTCCTGATCCAAAACATCACCTGGGAATCTTGTCAACACATATAAGATCCTGGCAGACATTGACAGGATGGAGATTGAAATTACATTTTCCCTGTTATCTAGAAACGGACGCCATAGTTTCAGAATAAATGGTCATCCACTTAGGACAGACTTGCCGGCACATGTCATAGTCTCAGCAGGTTGCTGAAAATTTTCAAAATGTTGAATATCCAGTGTCGACCAGGAAAAGGTACGACTCTTTGGGTGGGAGACTACTCACGACCAAACAGGTGTCACCCCGCAACATGTTTGGGGTGACGCCCGTTTGGTCGTGAGTAGTCGCCCAAAGAGTCGTACCTTTTTCTGGTCGACACTGGATTTTCAACATTTCGAACATTTTCCGTGACCTGCAACTATGATGGATGCCGGCAAGTCACCGAAAATATCACGTACGTGGGACAGGCCCTTGAGAGGAAGAAAATGTATTTTCAGAGAAGACTACATTTGGAATTGTGTACCTCAGGAAGCTGTGGATGTGGAGTCATTGAATATATTCATGGAAGAGACTTACAATCAATTCTATTAAAAATAATGTGAAAGGTATGGGGAGTGCATGGGCAAATTAGGTTGACACAAGAAGCATCATCGTATTGAATGGTTAATCCTCAGTAACAAAAATGATGTTTAGATCACTGAACTCAATCAGGACCTGGAACATAATTCATTTACTCTACAAGTACTTTGCGGACAGTCAGACTGTGGAGAATACGGGTAACATATATTGTCAGGATGTGTAGGAAAGAACTACAGATGCTGGTTTAAATCGAAGGTAGACACAAAATGCTGGAGTAATTCAGCGGGACAGGCAACATCTCTGGAGAGAACGATTGGGTGATGTTTTGGGTCGAGACCCTTCTTTAGACTCTTTGGAGAGGTTAGAGTAAGTAAGGGGAGTGGAAATGTTGAGGCAGTTGATACCCAGCCGGCAGTTGGAAATGAATAGGTAGAGGGCCATGCGGAGGAGTCCAAGAGGAGGGGGTCTGGTGGAGATGGGAGAAGGGGTCATCACTGGATGGTGAGGAATCCTTCCCATAGAAAAAGGTTTTGGGAGAGTTGTCATCTTTGTGAAACTAAATGACTTTTTCCACAACCTTTTTGGCACATCCTAATTTTAAAATCATATTTAGCCAAATGCGTCGATAAACGGGTAGAATTTCAGTATTTGAACAGTACAGGTAGTACTTTTAGTTAACTAATGCTTCTTTTTTTCCTCTGTAGTGAGAATGGAATATCTTTCCTGGCTATCTCTAAACCTTGCCCAGTCCAACACTGACAAAGCGATATTCCTGAAATGTGAATCTCTGCTGTCTTCAGAGCCAACTTTCAAAACTCTCAGTGAAACAAAATGTAAGTCATTCTTGAGAGTGGGGACACTTATTGTTGGAATAATATAATTACGCAACATTTTCCGACATTTTATGAAAGATTATAGATTCAGTGTTATTTTCTATCTCACGCTTCCTCACGCTATCCCCATCTCAATTTATCCATCTCTGTCGTATCTGCCACCAGGATGAGGTTTTCCATTCGAGGTCCAATTCCCAAACAGGCTTTTCTGTCCTGGGTCTCCTCTATTGCCAGAGTGAGGCCACATGCAAACTGGTGGAACAGCACCTCATATTCTGTGGGGTACCCTAAAACCCAATGGTATGATCATTGAATTCTCCAATTTCAAATAATTAGCCAACAATATCCACCCCCTTTTATTTTTCTTCCCTATGCACCACCACCTATATCTCCCACTAACCTGCCTCCTTATCCCCGCCCCGTGTTCCCTTCCACTGATTTATCTTCCTCTGGCTTCACATTTCATGCCTCTTCCATCCTTATTTCACACCTTTTGCTCTCCCAATCTTTGACCCAATTCCTAATCAAAACCCCCCTCATCTATACCCATCTGCCAGGCTTTGTCCCGCCCCACTCTGCTTCTTCCCCCCCCCCCCCCCCCCCCCCATTACAAACAACCTGCTGAAAGGCCACCTCCCTGTGTTCTGCAGAGATGTTCTCTGTCCTGCTGGGTTACTTCAATACTTGGTGGGGGTTTTTTTATAAACTGTATCTGCACTTCCTTGTGCCTCCCACTTTCTTCATAGCCCCTTCAAATTATTTTCTCTTAACTGCCTGTCTAATTGTCTCCTGAAGCCCTGATTGATTAGGTTTCCACCACTCCAGGTAATGAATTTCATATGACGACTGACAGTTAGATTAAATTACATTTATTTCAGTACAGAAAGACGCAAAATGCTGGAGTAACTCAGCAGGACAGGCAGCATCTCTGGAGAGAAAGAATGGGTGACATTTTGGGTCGAGACTCTTCTTCAGACCAAGTGGCCTGCCAGTTAAGGCAGATTTACTCAACCCATATGTACATGTGTCTGGGACATTATGGAAACCTGACTCAGGCAGCTTAATATTGCAGAGCACGTGGTACTGGTGAGATAGGGGTGGGGGTAAAAGAGGATGGGGAGTTGCTTTACAGATTAAAGTGAACTTTCTGGCTGCAGTCCATGATGACATTACTGAAGAATCGTCCATATGAGTGAAGGTGAGAAATAAAAATGAGATGATTCCTTAGTAGGGATTGTATTAAAGGCCCCCAAATAGTCAACGGAAATTAGAGGAGCAAATAGGCCAGAAGATTGCAGCATATTAGGATTGTCATAGTATGGGACTTTAACTTTCCTAATATAGATTGGGACTGCCAGAGTGCCAAGGGCTTAGATAGGGTATTATGTGTTTCCTCGGATAATATGTAGAAGGAAAAGCTTGACCTACTGTTGGGGAATTGGGGTGACTGAAGTGGCAGTGGGCGAGTCTTTTCGGTCCACATTTCCATTAGCTTTAAAATAGTTATGGATAAGGACTTGAGCTGAGCTACGTTAAAGTTCTAAATTGGGGCAATGCCAAGTTTGAAGGTTTAGTTTTAGAGATTCAGTGTGGGCTCGGTAGACCAAAGGGAAACACCCCCTTTGGTCTACCGAGCCCACACTGACCATCGATCATCCGTACACTCATGTTATCCCACCTTAGTATCCTACACACTAGGCTAATTTCCAGAAGACAATGAACCTACAAGCCTGTACATCTTTGGAATGTGGGAGAAAACCAGAGCACCCAGAGAAAACCCACACTGTCACAGGGAGAACGTACAAACTTCACACAGACAGCACCCATAGTTAGGATTGAAACCAGGTCTCTGGCTCTGTGAGGTAGCCACTGCCATCGTATTAGACAGGAGCTTACAAAAGTTGGTTGGAGAAGACTGTTTACGGGCAAAGGGACTTACGGAGGATGCTTTTCAAAAATGCGACAGTGAGAGTTCATGGTATGCATATTCCTGTTTGAATGTAAAGCAAGAAAGGTAGGAGTAAGGAACCCTGGATGACGAGAGAAACTGAGGCCCTGGTCAGGAAAGAGGAAGAGGCATGGGTCAGATTTTAAATTTTAGTTTTTAGTTTTTTTTTAGTTTTAGAGATACAGGCCAACCAGCAATCATCACACATTAACACTATATACACACACAGGGGACAATTTACAATTATACCAAGCCAATTAGTCGACAAGGTTTTGGCAGCTGGGATTAAGTGTACCCCTAGAAGAGTATAGGGGATTGATGAACATTCTTAAGAAGTAGATACAAAAAGCTGGAGTCACTCAGCGAGACAGGCAACATCTCTGGAGAGAAGGAATGGGTGATGGTTTGGGTCGAGACACTTCTTCAGACTGGTCTTAAGAAGGAAATCAGGAGGACATAAACTGGGCACGAGACAGTTCTGGCAGGTTAAGGAGAATCCAAAGAGATTTTCTAAGTATAATAACCATATAACCATATAACAATTACAGCACGGAAACAGGCCATCTCGACCCTTCTAGTCCGTGCCGAACACATAATCTCCCCATGTCCCATATACCTGCGCTCAGACCATAACCCTCCATTCCTTTCCCATCCATATAACTATCCAATTCATTTTTAAATGATAAAAACGAACCTGCCTCCACCACCTTCACTGGAAGCTCATTCCACACAGCTACCACTCTCTGAGTAAAGAAGTATAATAAGGGATAAAGTTTAATGAGAGACAGAATAGGAACCTTGGGAACCTATGTGTTACGCAGCAAGGGATGGGCAAGGTCCTCAATAAATATTTATCCACTTTTTATCATGGGGGAAGATATCAAGATGGCAAAACTTTGCAAAAGTTCATGGAGCAAGATATCTTGAGAACAGTCTGTATTACAGGTCCAAGGTGTCCTGACTCAGGTAAATATTTCAACGTTAGACACGGGTAAGGTTACAGATGACTGGAGGGTGGCTAATGTTCTAGCTAAAGAGGGTGGTAGGGCCCAGAGAGTGCTGTAGAGCAGAGGGATCTAGGAATACAGCAACATCGTTCTATGAATGTGGTGTCACAGGTAGATAGGTTTTAAAAGAAGGCTTTTGGAACATTTCATCAGTGAGGGTATTGCATGGAGGTTGGACATAATGTTACAGGTGTCCAAGACGTTGGTGAGATCGTATTTGAAGTATTATGTTCAGTTTTGGTCACCCTGCTATAGGAAGGATGTTATTAAGCAGAAAAAAAGTGCAGAGAAGAATCATGAGGATGTTCCCAGGAGTGGAGGACCTGAGCTTGGGAAAGATTGGACAAGCTAGGACTTTATTCCTTGGAGCACAGGAGGCCAAGGGATGATCTTATAGAGAGAGGTGTATAAGATCATGAGGGGAATTGATAGGGTACATGCAGTCTTTTACCCGGAGTAGGAGAATCGAGAACCAGAGGACATCGGTTTAAGGTGAGGATGAAAAGATGTTATCAGTCCAAAACTCCAACATGGATAAGTGGTTTTGAATCGAGGCTTTGACTGGTCAGGCTGAAAAAGTGATTCAGTATAGTTTAGCATTTGAGCAGAGTTTTTAATATGATCAGGTTCATTATGGATGGAAGGTAGGAGATTAGTCATAGAGTTATACAGCATTGAAACAGGCCCTTTGGCCCAACCAAATTCCTACCCCCATCTGTCCATTCCCTATCTCTGTAATCACCTCCAACCATACAACCTCACTGGCTTCAGTTCTCTCCGACCTCTTGTTTTAGCTCTTCTATTGGTTGGACACTCAGTACACTCAGCTGCCTCAGCTCTAGGATTGACAATTTCCTTCTCGAATTATTGCTCTTTTCTTCATTTTATTTTCTCCCTTATGCCTGCATTATTGACCAGGGTTTTAATCATTTTACCTACAATTTCTTTATGTAGATCATTGTCAAATTTTGTTTGTTTACACGAGGTTGTGAAGCAACTTGATCCATTTTACAACATTAAAGACGCTATATAAATACATCAATGTTGTTTTGGAAGTATGCTAAATCTATGCCAGTCATTGCACCTCAAACCATTGTTTGTGTTGGTCCAAGTCCATACGTTTTAGCAATTTTATTATTGAATCATGAATGTGCTTACAGATGCGGCCAAGATCATGAGTAATGTCCTGTCTTACTACCAGAGGATTCAACACTCCAGCGATTATCTTTCAGAAGCAAACTATCTCCTGCTGGTTCCATTGGTACAGGTCTCCTTAGCAGCAACCACTCTCAGTGCATTACTCAATGTGCCTAGTACTCAGTTGGTCGAAGAATATGTAACATTCATGGAGTGGTGGAAGAGAGAACTGGTTAATCAGGTATGTTCCTAGAAAAGAACACCAGATTTTCTTTAATGCTTACTTTCTAAAGTAAGTAAAATCAACCTGTGATGCCTTTGGCTAGGATATTGATGATGCCACTAAATATTAAGAAAATTACAGAAGCAAGGTTATCGGAGTCTCAAACTGAGCCAGAATTTATTGATTTTTAGCCAGGGTTTCTGCAGAAAACTGCCAGCTAACTGCATTGCATGGTCAGCCTGTTCCTGATTCCTAGGTCTTTGCATTCCCACAAAAATGTTAGAAACTAGTTGTAAGTCAGATGAAAAGATAAGTGGTATGTTTACATATTTTTCTTAATCTTAATGTTATACAGCCAGGACCTTCGCCTCAACTTGCCTTGATCTAGGTGCCCCATCTAAGCTAGTCCCCTTTGCCTGTATTTGCCCCATATCTCTCTAAATCTTTCCTATCCATGTACCAGTCCAAATGTATTTTAAACGTTGTTATTGTACCTGCCTCACTATTTCCTCTGTATTCATTTCCGTAAGTTTTATTGATAAGAACAGACTACAAGATATACACCAATAGGATAATCTATGTAACAGTAGGAAAGGAAAGAAACATATCGATTGTTTTTCTGCACGTTCAATGTGTGAAATAAACTTTGGTCTCTTCTGACGACCAGAGAGGGGAGAAGAGAATGACCGGGATGTGACTTAGGTTATCTGCTTTTCCAAGGCAGTGTGAAGTATGGGTGTAGTCAACAGGGGAGGGGCTGGTTTGTGAAATGGACTGGCTACGTTCACAACTCCCTGCACTTTCACATTTCACGTCTATGATTCTCACTGTCCACTCACTCTCACTGCCCCCGCATCCTCCTGACTTGCAGCACCTCTTGTTCCATTCACCATGTCCTCAGTGTTTCTCCCCACGTTTTCCATTGATCTAAAAAATCTCCCATTCTATTCTTAAAACCATTTGAGCCTCCCTCTGATTGATAAGGAGAATGTGTTTTATTTGAGGGCACAAGTGAGCATCCAGATGATTGAGGAAGAGGCCCTGGTGATGTGTGCAGGCAGACCAGATCTTCATTCCCTGGGCCTGATGGGCACAAGAGCTGTAGGTTGTGCATCACCGTTTTATATTTACCCACGAGGCTTTAACAACTTAACAACTTAATAACATGAGCAACATAATAACTTAACATCTAATCTGAAAAATGACACCTTCAACAGAGCAGCGCCCCAACAATGCTTCATTGTTCATGTTATAGGAGCAGAATTAGGCCATTCAGCCTATCAAATCAACTCTGCCATTGAATCGTGCCTCATCTATCTCATCCTCTCAACCACATTCTCCTGCCTTCTCCCCGTAACCCCCGACGTCCGTACTAATCTAGAATCTGTCAATCTCCGCCTTAAAAAATATCCATTGATGGCCTCCACAGCTTTCTGTGGCAATTAATTCCACAGATTCACCACCGTCTGACCTCCTTTCTATTCTTTTATTCTGAGGCTATGACCTCT
Source organism: Amblyraja radiata (assembly GCF_010909765.2). Lineage (NCBI taxonomy): Eukaryota > Metazoa > Chordata > Chondrichthyes > Rajiformes > Rajidae > Amblyraja > Amblyraja radiata. The sequence goes on along the minus strand of NC_045983.1, from coordinate 2,998,483 downwards.
GGTTCTAGGCTCTCCCACTAGTATCCACTCTACCCAGGCCTTTCACTAGGGTCGGGTACTTTTCGGCGCCTCCGTTTTGGAGGGTTAGGGTTAGCGTTGGGTCGGGTACTTTTCGGCGCTGCAAAGGAAACGATCTGCTTCAAGTTTTCAACTTATTTCCTTCCCTATGGCACATTAGCACAGTCTTATGTCAGTGCTAATGCTAAATACATATGACAAAATAAATTCAAGAGCATGCTGTAGTGTGAATAGAAAACATATTAAATGAAATGCAGGTCAGTAAATTTTGATGAACTTTCTAACACGTTAAAAACCCCCATCGGCCATCCCTCACGAAAAGCAGTCCTGAATGCTAACCCTAACCCTAACACTAACCCTCCAAAACGGAGGTGCCGAAACAGCGGTTTCACTATTCGGTAAGTTTCAATGAGGTGTCCATCCTTCTAAACTCCAGCGAGTATAGGCCCAGTGCCATCAAACGGTCATCATTTTCAGCATGTTTTTCTTTTGTATTTGAGTCTTTGGTGTGGAAAAACTGGAAGTACTCAACATGTTAGGCCACATCCGTGGGAAGAGAAACAGAGTAAGCGTTTCAGGGTGGAGACCTTTTGTTAGGTCTCGGGCAAGTTTTTTACAATGTGGCGGGTGGAAGGAGCCACCAGAAGAAGTGGTAGATGCTGGACAACTACAACGTCTAAAAGACAGACACATGATAGAAAAGGTTTAGAGGGATTTGGGCTAAATGCAGGTAAACAGGACTAGCTTGGGTAAGCTTCTTGGCCAGCATGGACAAGTTGGGCCGAAGGTCTTGTTTACATGTGATTCAATTACTTTATTTCCTGCATCCGTGGATTTATTTGATTTTCACTTTGGAGTGAAACTTTGAATACATAACTCCTAATTGCTAATATAATGCAAATATTAGAGCAGTGCTATCATATATGTGCAGGAAGGAACTGCAGATGCTGGTATAAAGAGAAGATAGACACAAAAAGCTGGAGTAACTCAGCGGGTCAGTCAACATCTCTGGAGAAAAGGAATAGGTGACGTTTCAGGTCGAGACCCTTCTTCAGACTTGGCTCAGTAAATCTATTGGCAGATTAAGCCAATTTTCAGTGAAGTGGAAGTGCGTGGCCCATTTTTGCAGTCTGTTTATCGTAAACTGAGCTTTCCAACCAATGAATAGAAAGTGAAAGAGATACAAACAGGCAGTTAAAATTAATTTCCACTTTTGCTAGTTTCTCTTTTGTAGATTATAATGCCGTTTCCGCAATCACCTCTTTTTAGTTTTAAAGGTCAAATTTGCCAATGTATTTTTGCAAAATCTTTGTTACTTACTAAGCAAACAGGATATGAAGAAAGAAGTGGTGAAATACTGAACCAGGCTCGCCAAACTGGTAACAGCAAGATGCAAAATTATCTCTAACTTTGTTTAGTTATCAGATTAGGTTTTAAAATGTCAATATATTTCTGTAATGCAGGCTTTACAGAAATCTGGGGACTTCCTGTAAAAGAACTAACAGGTTCAGTATTAATTCAGAGATTAATTCACTAATGCCACCATAATAGATCATATCGGAGCAGCACAGCACAAGAACAGGCCCTTCGGCCCACAATGTCTGGGCTGAACATGATGCCAAGATCTCTTATCTATCTGCTATTTCCCTCCATTTCCTGCATATCCATATGCCTACCCAAATCCAAATGCACGACTCCTTTAAATGTTGCCCCTCTTACAAAACTATTCAAGTCTGTCCAACCTCTCCCTGTAGCGAATACCCCCAATCCAGCCATCATTCTGGTAAACTTGTTTAGGAAAGAACTGGAGATGCTGGATAAATCAAAGGTAGACAAAAATGCCAGAGGAACTCAACGGGTGAGGCAGCATCTATGGAGGGAAGGAATAGGTGACGTTTCGGGTCGAAACGTCACCTATTCCTTCTCTCCGTAGATGCTGCCTTATCTGCTGAGTTCCTCCAGTATTTTTGTCTACATTCTGGTAAACTCCCTCCTGCACCCTTTCTAAGGCCTCTGCATTCTTCCTGTAATTATACTGAAATTATACAACAATACTCCCAATGTGGCCTGACCAAAGTCCTTTGAAGCTACACTATGACTTCCTGATTCTTATACTCAATGCCCTGACCTTTAATAGCAAGCATACCATATTCTTTACCACTCTATCTACTTGTATTGCTGCTTTCAGGGAGTTATGGACTTGGACTCCAAGATCTTTCTGCACATCAGTGCTATTAAGGGTCAAGCCAATTATTATTGTATATTTCCCCCCTCACATTTGACCTCCCAGTGCAACACCTCACACTTGCTCGGACTAAACTAGCTGCCATTTTTCTCCACCCATTTCTGATTTATATCCTGCTGTATAATTTGATAGCCTTCCTCGCTGTCCATCATCCCAGCAATCGTGATGTCATAAGCAATGTTTTTAAGAAACATCTAAATAAGGACATTAAAAAGTTGATGTAGGGGGTAAGTCACTGGGCTCCTGAATCCTACACCCCCTTCAATTTGATCGTGGCTGAGCTGCCCCAGCCTTCATCTCCTCTTCTGTGTCAGTTCAATTGAGCCATCAAATCCTGGACCTTTCCAAAAATGATCTACTTCCTCTTTAAATACTCTCAATATTTTAGCATTTACAATGCTCCGTGACAGCAGTTCTGGAGGTTCACTCACCTTTACAGGATGTTCCTATGCGTTTCAGTTTTAAATGACTAGCAACTTATTTTGTATCCCTGCCCTGTCGTTTGAGATTCTTATACTTGTGGAAACATCTACCCTGTCATATCCTCCAACGATGATATATGTTTCTATAAGATCACCCCCTCACTCTTTTCACACCAAAGAGTATAGATCTAAGATATCAATATAAATAAGTGAGTCATTAAAATGGGGACACAAGAAACAGCAGTTGCCAGAGTCTGGAACAACAAACAATCTGCTGGAGGAACTCGGCATTGGATGATGGTGGAGGGTTGTTTAAGTAATTAAAAGTCTGTGAATAGTTGCGTATCACAGGGGTCAAGAGTTTTTTATTGTCGTATGTCCTGAAACAGAACAATTACATTCTTACTTGCAGCAGCACAACACATATGTAAACATAGTACTCTGTAAACCCATAATAAACTACAACAAAAAAGTTCAGTATATGTATTTAAAAAAAATAGACAAATAAACCAGTGCTGCGACCCTTGCTATTCGTCATATACATTACACCAAGGCAAATTCCATGTGTACATACTTGGCCAATAATCTTATTCATTCATTCATTCATATGAATGTCGGAGCTTTGATTAGTAAGTTTGCAGATGAAAGGAAATTCAGTGATGTTGATGACAGTGAGAAAGATTGTTTTAAATTGGTGTGGCCATCTGAGCTGACTGCCTTGAGTGGCTGTAGCTACAGTGGACACACTATGGTGCATCCATGCTGCAGTGAGCATCTTAGACAGAAGCTTTAATGAGGTGGTCACACTAAAAATGCAGGCAGCAGGTAGCTGGGTGATCACTAAGAAAGGTTGAGGGAGTAAGCAGGGGTTTCAGGATTCCCTGTTGTCATTCCCTAAGTTTTGAATACCTGGAAAGGAGACCAGCAGCAGCTTTTTCATTGTACCGCTGCTGGCAAATTAATTTAACTTGCACTTTATGTGCAAGTGACGAATAAAACTGATTGATTGATTGACTGATTGAAGCCAGATCTGTGGTAGAATGACTAACTTTGATGCTCAGCGAGGCAGGGTGCAGACAAGGGGCGGCATGGTGATGCAGCGTTAGAGTTGCTGCCTTACAGCGCAAGAGACCTGGGTTCGATCCTGACTATAGGTGCTTGCCTGTACAGAGTTTGTACGTTCTCCCCTGAACCACATGGGTTTTCTCCGGAAACTCTAGTTTCCTCCCACACTCCAAAGACGTTCAGGTTTGTAGGTTGATTGGCTTCTGTAAATTATAAATTGTCCCTAGTGGGTAGGATGGTTGTAGTGTGCGGGGATCACTGGTCGGTGCGGACTTGGTGGGCCAAGGGGCTTGTTTCCATGCTGTATCTCTAAACTAAACTAAAGGAGACATAGCATTAGGAGACTAGATAGTGGATAAACAAGAGTTTTTGAGGCTGTGAACAAGACTCCGTGTCAGTGCAAGGTACAAGGATGTCTACGAGCAGTTACAGAATATTCCCAGAGGGCAGGCTGAGCAGCCAGAGGCTGCGGACGACGTAAGTAGAGAAAGAGATGAGGACCTGCAGACTAACAATAGGGGGCTCGGCAGGAGGTTAAAAAGAAAGACCTGAAAGGTTGTAATTGTTGGATTGTTCCCAGTGCCATGTATGATTAAGGGTAGGAATAGGTGGAAAAGGCAGATAATGAAGCTGAGGAGCTGGTGCAGGAGGGAAGAATTCTGATTCTAGGCCAAATGGAATCTCTTCTGGGGCAGAGGAGGCCTGTACAAGAGAGATGGATTGTACCTGAACTGGATGAGGACCAAGATCCTGGTAGAAACATTTGCAAGAGCTACTCAGGAGAGATTAAACTAATCTGGCAGACAGGGTGCTCATGAAGGTGGATAAATCCCCCAGGACCTGATGGATCCACAGTATCCCAGGTTGTTGAGAAAGCCTTGACAAAGATCCTTGTATCTTCTCTAGCCACAGGCAAGGCCCCGGAGGGCTTGAGAGTAGCTAATGTTGTCCCTTTATTTAAGAAGATTTTATTTAAATACCCCAGTGAGCCGAATAGGGTCTCGACCCGAAACGTGGCCTATTTCCTTTGCTCCATAGATGCTGCCTCACCCGCTGAGTTTCTCCAGCACTTTTGTCTATCTCCGGTGAGCCTCATGTCAGTGAAAGGGAAGTTCTTGGAGAGGATTCTTTGGGATATTATTTACTACCATTGGGAAGAGAATGAGTTAATTAGGTACAATCAGCATGGCGTTGTACATTACAGGTCGTGTCTTACTAACTTGATCGAATATTTGACAAAGAGACGAAGGTGATCGATGAGTGGATGTTGTCTACATGGATTTTGGTAAAGTCCTCTATGGTAGGCTGATCCTGAAGATTAAGATGCACAGGATTAGCAGTGACTGGATTCAGAACTGACTTATTGAAGACCGAGAGTAGTGGTGGAAGGACAATATTCAGGCTGGAGGTCTATGACCAGTCGTATTCCACAGGGATATGTGCTGGAACCTCTGCAGTTTGTGATATATATAAATGACTTGGACATAAACATAGATGGATTGGTCAGTAATGACACCAAGATTGCTGGTGTCACTGACTGTGAGGAAGGCTGTCAATGTGTACAGCGGGATATAGATCAGCTGCAGAAATGTGTGGAGAAATGGCAGATGGAGTTTAATCCGAGCACGTGTGAGGTGTTGCACTTTGGGAGTCAAATGTAAGGGGAAAATATACAATTAATGCATGAACTTCACCAGCATTGCTGTACAGAGGGATTTTGGGGTCCAACTCCATAACTCCCTGAAAGTGGCAACACAAGTAGATAGAGTGGCAAAGGCATATGTTACGGTTGCTTTCATAGGTCGGGGCATTGACTATGAGAGTCAGGAAGTCGTGATGCCTTTTATCGGACTTTAGTTAAGCGTATTGGAGTATTGCATGTAGTTCTAATGGCCCCATTACAGGAAGATGGAAACTTCAGAAAGGGTGCAGAGGAAATTTGTCAAACTAATGCCTGGATTTGGGGGTATGACTGGTTTCTCTGGAATGCCAGAGGTTGCTGGAGGGCCTGATAGAAGTTTTTTTAAATTATGAGAGGTATGAGTAGGATAGACAGTGAGAACTTTTTTCGCAGGTTGGAAAATCAAATACTAGAGGGTATAGGCTTAGGGTGAGAGGGGCAAAGTTTAAGGGAGATTTATGAGGCAGTTTTTTACAGTGAGTGCCTAGAATGTGCTGTCGCGGATGATAGTTTAGTTTAGTTTAGAGATACAGCGCGGAAACAGGCCCTTTGGCCCACCGAGTCTGCGCCGACCAGCGGTCCTCACACACCAACACTATCCTACGACATGGGGCAATTTTACCAAGCCAATTAACCTACAGACCGTACGCCTATGGAGTGTGGGAAGAAACCAGAGCTCCCAGAGAAAACCCATGTAGGTCACGGGAAGAATGTACAAGCTCCATACAGACAGCACCCGCAGTCAGGATCGAACCCGGGTCTCTGGTGCTGTAAGGCAGCAACTCTAGCCCTATGCCACCATGCCGATACTGTGCCGCCACCATTGAGGCAGATACGATAGTGGCATTTAAGAGACTTTTATTTAGGCATATGGATATGTTGGGAATGGAAGTATATAGATTATGTGCATGCAGATAAGTGTTGGTCTTGGCATCATATTCGCAGAGACATTGTGGGCCAAAGGGGCCTGTTCTTGTGCTATGAAGTTCTATGTTCACTGGAGTGCTACCATTAAACGTCAATATGTAATCACAAAGCACTCAAAAACGTGGCACGACTCAATTGAATTTCTAGATCCTGACGTCATTGTTGTAACTAGTGTTCTTGGCCATATCGTCATAGGAACATAAACAGCAGTCACCCATGCAAAAACAGAGGCTCAAGTACAACCCTTATCTAATATCAAACAAAGAAAAGAATAGGACTGGTTTTGGAATGTATTCCAATGTCCTTAGATTTTATTGGTATTGAAAGTATGATAAAGGATTCCATGTGCACAAATAACTACTCAAATTAAGTAGTTATGTAGTAGATTTGGTGTTAATTTAGATTGACCATATAAATAGGGAAGTTTGATAGGCCGGAACTTGCTGCTAACTCAATATCTGTAATGGTCATAATAACTATATTTACATTCTGTTACAAGTTCTGAAACTTGATATTATTAAAGCTCCAAATTATTTATAAACTAAACACGAACCGACAATCAGGTTTAGAAATGTTTCAGAGGAGAGAATAGATGGGCCAGCAATGTCTCGGAAGCACATGTAGTGTTATTGAGCAATTGATTTGAACATACTGAGGTTTGTCATATAAAACTGAGGTTTATCAAATAAATAGATGGTCAGCTGAAACTGCATACAACTCCAACATCTTGTACATAGCCTATTCATCAAGTAACAAGACTATGTACATGTTATTTATGAATGAGAGTGACAAACCCTAGAACAGGTGCTTGAGTTGTCCTTTGTCATGTTGTACTCCACAGATGCCCGGCAGTTCAGCAGATGACAATTTGTTCGAAGGAATGGCAAACATGCTCGATGAAAAGGATAAAGAAGTGTCTGCCATAATTCAGAAAATCTACACTCAGCAAGCAGGTATGTTGGATATACATAACTCATGCAAAATATATTCCTTTATTTTCTGGATTTCTCTTCTTCCCCTGAAGCACTGGACTTTATCCCCAATTTTAATCCGACAGCACGTTTCCCATGATTTATAGAGTAGGCACAGAAATGGGCCCTTTGGCCCACCTTGTCCATGCTGATCTTTTTGCACTTTCTACACTAGTCCCATTTGCCTGCATTACATTCGTATTCATCTCATACTTTCATGGAATCATACATGTGGAAGCAGGCCATTCAGTCCACCCTGTCCATGCCTAACAGTGAACACCCATCTGTATTAACTCCATCTTCCAGCACTTGGCCCATAGCCATCTGTATGTGGGAGTTTCAAGTGCTCGTGAATGCACCTCGACTTCTGTTAGAGACTCTGCTTCCACCACTCTCTTAGGCATTCCAGGTAGTCACCACTAACTTGGTCAAAAAGATCCCCCTCGGATCCCTTCTCTTGTATCTATGTCTAGCTACATTTATCTTTGATAAGGGAAAACGTTTCCTGCAGTCTTTAATCCTCGTAATTTAATATCCCAATCTTGTCCCATCTTCACCTTCTCTGCTTCAGTGAAAGCAGACCGAGCCTCATCAGTCTCTCCTCAGAATTGAAATGCTCCAGCCCCAAACAAGATCCTTGTGAATCTCCTCTGCCCTCCCTCCATTTCCTGCACATCCTTCCCATCGTGTGGTGACCAGACTTTATGCAGTCTTCCTCCAGATGAGGACTGGCCGACTTTTATAAAGTTGGAGTATAACATAGAAACATAGAAAATAGGTGCAGGAGTAGGCCATTCGGCCCTTCGAGCCTGCACCGCCATTCAATATGATCATGGCTGATCATCCAACTCAGTATCCTGTACCTGCCTTCTCTCCATACCCCCTGATCCCTTTAGCCACAAGGGCCACATCTAACTCCCTCTTAAATATAGCCAATGAACTGGCCTCAACTACCTTCTGTGGCAGAGAATTCCAGAGATTCACCACTCTCTGTGTGAAAAATGTTTTCCTCATCTCGGTCCTAAAAGATTTTGCCCTTATCCTTAAACTGTGACCCCTTGTTCTGGACTTCCCCAACATCGGGAACAATCTTCCTGCATCTAGCCTGTCCAACCCCTTAAGAATTTTGTAAGTTGCTATAAGATTCCCCCCTCAATCTTCTAAATTCTAGCGAGTACAAACCGAGTCTATCCAGTCTTTCTTCATATGAAAGTCCTGACATCCCAGGAATCAGTCTGGTGAACCTTCTCTGTACTCCCTCTATGGCAAGAATGTCCTACCTCAGATTAGGAGACCAAAACTGTACACAATACTCCAGGTGTGGTCTCACCAAGACCCTGTACAACTGCAATAGAACCTCCCTGCTCCTATACTCAAATCCTTTTGCTATGAATGCTAACATACCATTCGCCTTCTTCACTGCCTGCTGCACCTGCATGCCTACTTTTAATGACTGGTGTACCATGACACCCAGGTCTCGTTGCATCTCCCCCCTTTCCTAATCGGCCACCATTCAGATAACAGTCTACTTTCCTGTTTTTGCCACCAAAGTGGATAACCTCACATTTATCCACATTATACTGCATCTGCCATGCATTTGCCCACTCACCCAGCCTATCCAAGTACCTTGCAGCCTCCTAGCATCCTCCACACAGCTAACACTGCCCCCCAGCTTCGTGTCATCCGCAAATTTGGAGATGTTGCATTCGATTCCCTCGTCCAAATCATTAATATATATCGTAAATAGCTGGGGTCCCAGCACTGAGCCTTGCGGTACCCCACTAGTCACTGCCTGCCATTGTGAAAAGGACCCGTTTACTCCTACTCTTTGCTTCCTGTCTGCCAGCCAGTTCTCTATCCACATCATTACTGAACCCCCAATACCGTGTGCTTTAAGTTTGTATACTAATCTCTTATGTGGGACCTTGTCGAAAGCCTTCTGAAAGTCCAGATATGATACGTCCACTGGTTCTCCCTTATCCACTAATAGTTACATCCTCGAAAAATTCTATAACATTCGTCAGACATGGTTTACCTTTCCTAAATCCATGCTGACTTTGTCCAATGATTTCACCACTTTCCAAATGTGCTGCTATCCCATCTTTAATAACTGACTCTAGCAGTTTCCCCACTACCGACGTTAGACTAACTGGTCTGTAATTCCCCATTTTCTCTCTCCCTCCCTTTTTAAAAAGTGGGGTTACATTAGCTACCCTCCAAACCTCAGGAACTACTCCAGAATCTAAAGAGTTTTGAAAAATTATCACTAATGCATCCACTATTTCTGGGGCTACTTCCTTAAGTACTCTGGGATGCAGCCTATCTGGCAATGGGGATTTATCGGCCTTTAATCCATTCAATTTACCCAACACCACTTCCCGGCTAACCTGGATTTCACTCAGTTCCTCCATCTCATTTGACCCCCGGTCCCCTGCTATTTCCGGCAGATTATTTATGTCTTCCTTAGTGAAGACAGAACCAAAGTAGTTATTCAATTGGTCTGCCATGTCCTTGTTCCCCATGATCAATTCACCTGTTTCTGACAGCAAGGGACCTACATTTGTTTTAACTAATCTTTTTCTCTTCACATATCTATAAAAGCTTTTGCAGTCAGTTTTTATGTTCCCTGCCAGTTTTCTTTCATAATCTATTTTCCCTTTCCTAATTAAGCCCTTTGTCCTCCTCTGCTGGACTCTGAATTTCTCCCAGTCCTCAGGTAGGCTGCTTTTTCTGGCTAATTTGTACGCTTCATCTTTTGTTTTGATACTATTGCGGATTTCCCTTTCTTGTATTCAGTTCTCAACTATTGAAGGGAGTTTACCTTACGCCTTCTTAACCACATTATCAACCTGAGCCGTCACATTCAAGGATCTTTGGCCTTGTACACCATGGTCCTTCTGATCCTCCACACTCGCTAGGACATTACCTTTCATGTTCTATGTCCTCGCCTCATTATACTGAACTTAAAGAAAGGAGACTTTGAAGGTATGAGATGGGAATTGGCTAGGTTAGACTGGCAAATTATACTTAAGCTCTCTTATGCGGCTGTCCATTAAGGCAAGTGACAAAGGTAGAGTTGCCAACAAAACAACCGGTAATGGAAATCGTTAACACATTTGATAACAGGAACTATAGGCAGAATATTAAATATTCTATTAAAGAATATTTAAAATCTTACCACGTGATAGGTAAACTGACATTAATAAGTTAGCATTTCCATTGGCATATCAACCGCTCAATCATATAAAGAGTTATCGAGTTGTACAGCATGGAAATGGGCCCTTCGCCCCAACTTGTCCATGTCGACCAAGATGCCCCATCTAAACTTTCCATTTGCCACATTTGGCTCATCTCCCTCTAAACTTTTCCAATTCCTGTCTTGTCTTTGAAATGCTGTTATAGTATCTGCATCAATTACCTCATCTGGCAACTCATTACATATATCCACAACCTTCTGAGTGGAAAGTTGCCCCTCGGGTTTATATTAAATCTTGCCCCTCTCACCTGAAACCTATGTCCTCTGGTTCTTGATTCCCTTATCCTGGGTAAAAGACTCTCTGCATTCGCCCTCCCTATTCCTCTCCTGATTTTCTCCACTGCTATAATATCACGCCTCAACCTCCTATGCTCCAAAGATTAAAGCACCACTCTGTTCAACCTCTCCCCATAGCTTAACACCAAGTCCTGGCAACATCCTTGTAAATCTTCTTTGCACTCCCTGCAGCTTAATGACATTGCTCCTGTAGCTGGATGACCAGAACTGACACAGTACTCCAAGTGTGGTCTCATCAAGATCTTGTACAACTGTCCCAACCTCTATACCCAATAGGTACACAAAAATGCTGGAGAAACTCAGCAGTTCCTTCTTAAACACTCTATACTCAATACCCTGACTGTTGAAGGCCAGTGTACCACCCAATCTACCTGATACAGTCTATGACCATTTTTGGAGTGATTACAGAAGCTAGAACAGGGCAAATGTACAAGATAAAGGTAATCAAGAGCCCAAGACAAAAGAGGCATTTTTATTGATTTATATTTGTTTTCCTCTTTAGGGAACCAATCCAGGCAAGATTTACTGAGAGGATTACAGAGCCTTCTCAATCCAGTGATCAGTACTCTTTTTGTGGGTAAGTCCAGGAGACTTCATGATATTTTCTTATTTTTAATGCATGACATTTTCTGTAAATATATCTGTGAAGTAGGAAAAAGTCCTACTTCCTCCATCAACTCAGTTGCCACATCTACTAGCTGCCATGGTATCAATGGAGATCATAAAAGCATTACCAATAGGAGCAGGAATAGTCCGTGTAGTCAAACCTACTGGTTTAAGGTGAAAGGGGGGAGATTTAAGAGGGACCTAAGGGGCTACATTTCACTCAGTAGAAAGTCGGTTTCTGGAATGAGGTGCAAGAGATGGCCTAAAAGTAAATAGATTTGACGATATTTGAACAGATAAGGAAGGATTTTGAGGCTCTTGGGCAAATGGAACTAGCCCACAATGTCAATTTGGTCGGCATGGACTAGCTGGGCCAAAGAGCCTGTTTCCATGCTGTACAGCTCTATGACTATTGGTTTAGGAAAAATACCATTGTTTAACTGGGAAAGCAAATCAGTTAGTCAGAAATTTATGACAAAGAGGCTATTTGGTTAATGTGTGTAGGATCATGATGCCAAATTTATATTAGCCATATTGCCTGTATGTGGTCTATGTCCCTCAGTTCCATGCCTGTTCATGTGCCTGTCTAAATGCTTCTAAAATGGTGCTGCAGTATTGGCTTTCATCACCTTCCCTGACAGCACATTCCAATTATTTCATCTGAGACTTAAAGTACTTGAGCGAGTGATATCTGTTTCAACGAGAGAACAGTGTACCAATCCGAGTCTCCATCTTATCTTGCGAAGCGCAACGCAGTCACCAGATTTTTGTTTGGAAATTAACTACATTTTAATACCTTTTTGATAAACTGTATTCACCAGTATAAGGTATAAGTATAAGTATAACAGTATAAATAAATGAATAAATTAGTACCTGTTTTGATCTTATGACTCTGTCCATCAATCAGAGTGTAAAAATAACAAATATTTTTTTAATGGTCATAATTCAAGGATCTGAAAGAACTGATTGTGTTTATAGGATACCTGAACATGGAAACATTGCTGTACGTTTGGGATCAGCACATCATTGGCCTTGGTCATCCTTCCTACAACTGTCTCCCAGCGTTCTGCCTGGCCTTTATTCTTTTGCTACGAGAACATTTACAAATTTGCAAAACGGTATGTAAGGGTTACTGCAGCTACACAGCTGATACATTGTGAATTTAAGAGATATTTGCAAATGTCTCCTTAACGGTATTGAACTGACTCACAAACACGATGGAGTAAACTTTCTGAGGAACTCTCCTCGGAGTTCGAATGAACTGTAAAGTAGCCATGTCACCTCAGCCTATTTTCTGAAGAGTTATGTTTGTTGTTCATTTGCACAATGTGGGTGTCAGTGGAAAGGCCAGCATTGATTCCCCCAATCTTAACGCAGATAGGGAAGTGATGATGAGTTATTCTCTTGATCGATTACATCACAGTATTATTTCTGTAACATATGCCATATAAATGCCTTGCGAACCACAGAGTCATAGAAACAGGCCCTTCGGCCCACCACATGATCTCATGCCCATCTTTACTACCTTATTTACTTTCTGGATATATTTGGAAGAAGCAAATAAAAAGGGAGACGTGGCCAGTATACTAGTGACACATATACATAGGATTTTATGGTAATATTATTTTTTGTTTGCAAGTTATTTTCTATAATGTGGTAGTGACAGATCCACAAATCTATAATCTGAATGTTCTGAAAGATGATGTGGAAATCAATTATTTCTTTGATATGAATTTGTAGATGCTGATTATAGCCAGAGTTATAATTCAGGTTTCCCAGTACTTCCTCAATACCTTACTAATGAACCATTGTTAATGCGTGTACATTCATCTATTTTTTAAAAGGTTTGTATACATTGCTGGTAAGGAAGTCTCTGAGGTAAGGCAGAGGAACTTAAAGCATGTTTCAGCCCAGGTGATTGTGATAGAACATAGAACAGTACAGTACAGGAACAGGCCCTTCAGTCCACAGTGTCCCCGCCAAACATGATGCCAAGTTGAACTAATCTTCTCAGCCTGCACACAATCCATATCATAGAACATAGAAAGGTCTGTGCCAAACATGATGCAAAACTAAACTAATCTTATCTGCTTGCATATGATCCACCCGCTCCATTCCCTGACATGCTATATCTAAAAGCCTCCTAAACATCACAATCGTATCAGCCTCCGCCACCATTCCTGGGAGGGTGTTCAAGATTCCCACAATCCTCTGTATAAAAAAACTTGCCCCGCACATCTCCTTTAAACTGCTTTCCACCCTTGGAAAAAGTTGTACCCTGCGTACGCTTCTCCAGCCAAACCATTCCTCTGCTCACTTGTTCAACTGATCAAGTCCTGCTGCACCTTTAATAACCATCTTCCCTTTCTACAATACCACCCACCTGAGTGTTATCTGTAAATGTATTAATCATGTGTTTGTACGTTCCAATCCAGTTTGTTGATATCGTTGGATGGGCAGGAGCAGAAATCAGGGTGCTGGCTTGTGAAAGAGATTGCGGTTCAGGGGCCATGGTTTACCTTTATTATTGTTGCATTGAAAAGCTTTGTTATCCAAACAAATCAGATATACCACTGCATAAATTCAAGCAAGTCAAATTCAAGTGTCAAAAGATAGAGCAAAGGAGAAGATACGGAGTGCAGAATATGGACCTCAGCATTGTAGTGTATCAGTTCCAAAGACAAGGTCTCATGTCCTCATTGGGGTAGAGGTGAATCAGATAGTACCCTAGCTTATAGATGGACCGTTCAGAAGACTGATAAACAGGGAAAGAAGCTGTTTCTGAGTGTAGTGGTGTGTGCTTTAATGTGAGTCAGAAAGTCGGGGCTCCAGTGGCACAGTGCTGATTTGTTGGCCCAGGAGTTTGGAGATGAATTTGGATGGGATTATGGTGTTGACGGTGGTAATCGATAAAGAGAAGTCCAACGTAGGTGTCCTTGTGGTCTAAGTGTTCCACACCTGAGTTTAGGGTCAGGGAGATGGCGACTGCCGTGGATCTATTGTGACTTTAAGCAAACTACAGTGGATCAAGGCTGGCAGGGAGGCTAGAGGTAATGTGTGCCATCAGTAGTCTCTCAAAATACTTCTTTTAGTTTTGTTTAAAGAAAAAGCACAGAACCAGGCGCTTCGGTCCACCGAGTCCACGCCAACCTGCAATCCCCGTACACTTACACTATTCGACACACACTAGAGAAATTTACAATTATAACAAAGCCAATGAACCTACAAACCTGCACGTCTTTGGAGTGTGGGAGGAAAATGGAGATCCCAGAGAAAACCCATGCAGGTCACGGGGAGAACGTATAAACTCAGTACAGACAAGCACCAGGATCAACCCTGGGTCTCTGGCGCTGTAAGGCAGCAACTCTACTGCTGCACCATCGTGCTGCCCATGATGGTTGATGCAGAGCTATTCGACGGTAGTCATTAAGGCGCGCTACTTCACTCTCAGGAAGGCCAATCCTACATCTGCCACAGTAACCGTTGGTGCAGGTGCACCGAGACTGGTTGGGTATGTGTCATCCTTTGTCTGCCCTTCTGTACAAAGCGGGTGTAGAATCTTTTGAGTTCATCGGGTAGGGAGCCATTGTGGCCAGTGATTCTACCTGATTTCTCTTTGTAGCCTGTTATAATGTGTTAGCCTTGCCACAAGTATCCTTGTCAACCCCTATGGACTCCAGATTGGTCCTGAATTCCTTCTTGGCATCTTCCATGGCTCTGCAAAGGTTGTTGGTAGATTTCTTGTAATGCTTGGGATTGTTTGTTTTAAATGCTGCACACTTAAATTCACTATCAATCATCAATTAATTCCTCTCAAGCCAGGTGATGTGGATGCAGTTCTAAGATCACACGCTGCTGAATTGACAAGTTTACAGTTTCAGAAAGTGATCAAAGAGCATTTCTACTCAAACCTCTACAAAAGTTTAACCAAGCAGAACACTGATGTATTTATGGCACTGGACTCAGACCAAGGTGAGTTCTCATGGATCCTGATCATTTTCACATGCCAATTGCCCCTTCAAACGGCAAAGAAATTTGTTTTTATTAAGTTATGAAGAATTATTGGATTGGTGTAGAGTTGCTAAACTTTTTAGACTGGGGTACATCTCCAGAGGAGTTCTGATGATAAGCCTGAATGTAATGAGTTTGTTTATTCGAACCTAAAATTCTCCCTCTATGATATTGTGTCAACTTTGGGGTGTACAGAGAAGGTTCACCAGACTGATTCCTGGGATGTCAGGACTGTCTTATGAAGAAAGACTGGATAGACTTGGTTTATACTCTCTAGAATTTAGGAGATTGAGAGGGGATCTTATAGAAACTTACAAAATTCTTAAGGGGTTGGACAGGCTAGATGCAGGAAGATTGCTCCCGATGTTGGGGAAGTCCAGGACAAGGGGTCACAGCTTAAGGATAAGGGGGAAATCCTTTAAAACCGAGATGAGAAGAACTTTTTTCACACAGAGAGTGGTGAATCTCTGGAACTCCCTGCCACAGAGGGTAGTCGAGGCCAGTTCATTGGCTATATTTAAGAGGGAGTTAGATGTGGCCCTTGTGGCTAAGGGGATCAGAGGGTATGGAGAGAAGGCAGGTACGGGATACTGAGTTGGATGATCAGCCATGATCATATTGAATGGCGGTGCAGGCTCGAAGGGCCGAATGGCCTACTCCTGCACCTAATTTCTATGTTTCTATGTACCATTGTGTTTTTGATTTTCTGTTTTTGGATTGAATTCTGTTTTTAATTTGTTTCTCTGTGATGTCTTTATTACTTATTTTATTCTGATTATATGTTTTTATTCCTATTAATCTATGTAAGGTGTCCTTGAGATGTCTGAAAGGCGCCCATTAAATAAAATGTATTATTATTATTATTACCATTGGATTCATTGTTTGCTGTCACTCATTTTGCAATTCCAACCACAACAGTGTAACAAATATCGACAAGCATCTAAACATCAAGTCAAGTCAAGAGAGTCAGCACAAGAGAGTTTATTGTCATGTGTCCCAGAAAGGACAATGAAATTCTTGCTTGCTGCAGCACAACAGAATATTGTAAGCAAAAATACAGAACAGTTTAGATGAACAGTCATTGACTTGCGGACAGAACCGAGCTGCCAGAGGAGGTAGTTGAGCCTGTTAAATAACAGCATTTAAAATCCACATAGACAGGTACATGGATAGGGAAGGGTTAGAGAGATGTAGACAGTCTGTCTGTCCCTTCCTTCTTTGTTGTTTTAATACTCTGTGTTAAATGTATGTTTTTAGTATTCTTTATCTTGTTTTATATGGGGGGTGGGGTTGGGGGAAACTTCTTTTAATCTCTTACCTCGACGGAGTTGCGATTTTTTTCCATATCGTACCTCCGTCCGCACTGCGGCCTAACATTGAGGAGTTGGCAGCCTCTGCTGGAGACCGACTTCGGGAGCTCCAACCGCAGGAGCCTGCGGACTTTAACATCGTGGAGCTCGCGATCTCTGATTAGAGACCGACTTCGGGAACTACAAGCCGCAGGAGCTTCGACCGCCCTGATCGCGGGAGCTTCGATCTCCCCGATGCGGGGGCTTCGATCACCGGCTGCGGGTGCTTCGATCGCCCCGACGGATGGCTCGACTGCCCCGACCGCGGGAGAATAAAGAGGAAGAAGGTTGGACTTTATTGCCTTCCATCAAAGTGAGAAACGTGGGGAATCCGCTGTGGTGGATGTTTATGTTAAATTTTACGTAGTTGTGTGTCTAGTTGCTTTTTGTTTTAGTATGGCAGTATGGTAATTCGCAGATTACTGTAGCTAAATTGGTACACATGACAATAAAAGACCTTTGAAACCTTTGAAATGCCGGCAAATGGCTTAAATGGGGCATCTTGGTCAGTATGGATGTTGAACCAAATAGGATGTTTCCGTGCTGTATGACTATGACTCTTCTCCTAGCTAACACTTGCTAATCAGTCAATTTCCTTGTGAATCTCCAGATGTGGTCTCAACAAAGTTTTATACAGCTGCAACGTTCCTTCTGGACGTTTATACTCAACACTCCAACCGATGAAGAAAATTATGGGTAGCGGGTCCCATAATTACAACGCAGACCGGAAGTGGTCAAGATGAGAGTTTTAGTAATAGTATCGATGTGTGTGTAAAAATCATATGTCAATAACATTAATAGCACATCAATACCATTTAATGTTAAATATCAGGAGAGTTTTTAAAGAGATGGTGGTAGATGCCAAGAGCACACTGCCAAAGGGAGGTGGTAGAAGCAGGTACATTAGCAATGTTTATGAAGTATTTACAGACACATAAACAGGCAGGGAATATAGGGATCAACCAATTCATAGATGGGTTCAGTTTTGATGGGCATCATGGTCAACACAGACATTATGGGCCGAAGGGCCTGTATTTGTCTGTATTCTTCAATGTTCTATGGATAGTTGTCATGAAGATAGCAGATTGATATAATAAAAGAACAATATTCAAAGAACAGTACACTTGCTCTGTATAACCATATAAAGGAATGCTGTTTAAAGTATTTAGAGAGAAGTTGGAAAAAAGTATCTATTCAACCAGATTTGGGGGTCTGCAGTTTCCTGCCTCAAGGGGTAGTGGATTCATAAACCTTCACCACCTGGCCTAGTACAAAGGACCACAACCTGTCAAGTTATGACAAATTACATTCATCTACATTGTTAATCAATAAGGACACATTAGCCCAAATGGTCTCCTTCTCTGCCATAATTGTTTTATATTTATACATTTTTATGAACTGCAAGGAATAGTACGAAGCTGCATTTACCATTTTGTTGGTAAATAAACAGCATTTTATACCAGCTGTAATTCAAGCAGGTTTTTATAAATTGTACTTTGAATTTCTTTTCAGAAAAAGTTCTACCTGCATGGACTCATCTCTTCAGA
Source organism: Amblyraja radiata (assembly GCF_010909765.2). Taxonomy (NCBI): domain Eukaryota; kingdom Metazoa; phylum Chordata; class Chondrichthyes; order Rajiformes; family Rajidae; genus Amblyraja; species Amblyraja radiata. The sequence goes on along the minus strand of NC_045983.1, from coordinate 2,980,088 downwards.
AATCATTTGCCATATCGATCCCAACCAAAAGAGAGGCAACAAGCCAGGTAATGATACAACATATGTACATACCGTCAGATCAGCGGTGCAGGAGGTGTGGCTAGTGGTGGGAGCCTATTGTAGCTGGTGGAATGAAGATGATGATGTGCTGGATGCAGGGACTGATAAAATGAACGGTGAGGATTAGGGGAATTCTATGTCTAGTCTGTCTGGGAGTTGGAGTGAGAGCAGGTGTGAAAATGGAGGAAGTGGGTGAGATCACGGACAACCGTAGTGGGTGGGGGGGGGGGGGGGCATTCCCTGTAAATGGAGGGCATCTCGATGCCTGGTATTCTGGTGTGAAAGGCCTCACCTCAAGAACAGATGTGAAGAGATGGAGAAACTGAGAGAAAGGGGCTGCATCCTTACAAGAGACAGGGTAGGACAAGGTGTAGTGTAGGTTTGTGTTGGAGTCCATGGGTTTGTAGTAAATATCAGATTGTTTATCTCCTGAGATGGAGACAGAGAGATGAAGTAATGGGAGAAAGGTGTCAGATGTTCATAAAGGTGGCATAAGGCATTCATTGATCGGGGCGTTGAGAATAAAAATCATTGATCATAAAATCAGAAAGCCGTGTTGCAACTATAAAACTTTGTTGGGTCACGTTTGGAGTATTATGCGTAGTTCTGGTCGTCCCATTACAGAAAAGATATGGAGACCTTGGAGAGGGCACAGAGAGGTTCATTAGGAAATTGTCTGGAATAGAGAGTTTAGCTAGAAGGAGAGATATCCATTATTATTTATTGCTGTAAGATAAACCAAGCATAATGAATGTATGAAATCTCTCGGTTCCAGCCATCGCAATTTTTAATCAAAATGTAATGAAATAAAAGATAGAAAACCAGTGTACTTTCATTGAACCCCGTTTGCCTTCGATAGGGAGCAACGAGATGCTCAGCACATGCAGTGCTTGAAGGAGGCAAAGCTGACAAAGCTAAGAGAGGATGAAGAACAAAGGTAAGATTGTGTGCCTTGTTTTAATAGGGTCCATTCTCCCAGAGAAAACTATGCAGATTGGAGGCCTCTTATTTCTATAAGAGCCCCATACCCATTTTAGGCAATTGACTTGAACTTAGATGAATGACTCAAGCAGACATTTTTCATGTGTGCAGTGGTCAGGAAAAGTAGGTCCATAAAACTCTTTTAATAAACAGGCATAAAATCAATTGACATGCCTGGGCATCCTTGAAGGGAAATGGTTGGTTTAAATGTTTAAGAAAGAATTGCAGATGCTGGTAAAATCGATGGTAGACACAAAATGCTGGAGAAACTCAGCGGGTGAGGCAGCATCTACGGAGAGAAGGAATTGCCGACGTTTTGGGTCGAAACCCTTCTTCAGACTGATATCGGGAGGGGGTGGGATAAAGAAAGAATGTAGGCGGGGACACTTAAGAAGATAACTATTAATCCAAAAGTCCCATTGAGGTTAGCACATCATCTAATTGTCCCACGTCCGAAAGAAGTGACCCACAGATTGCTTGTGAAACATTTACCAACAACCCTCCTAAAAATACACCTTTTGAAAAATCTGGCAATCCTTGAAGTAAAAGCATGGAAACTAATAACCAATCAAATGTTGCTACAGTACAAAAGAAAAGAAGCTTCAAAGTCTCCTGGAGGAGAGTCAGAGAATTAATCAAGAACAGAAGATTTCATTTGAAGAAAAACTTCGCCAGGTACGCAAAGATGGAACGCACAATATCTGTCCATAGTTTGAGAGTTTTCTTCAAATTTCATCATGGGCAAAGATTTTCATTACATGCGCTTTGTAAATCTTTGTGTTAGATCTTCCAGTTCTATATATGTTCTAATATTAATGTCATTAGAAAAGTTACCGGAAAACCAAACTAATATTAATAGGGAATGTAGCAGATAGATCATATCAGATTAATTTATTGTCATTCCTTGTTCACATGAGTAAATAAAATATGTACAGCAATGCTAGATGCAACAATAAATAGAACAATAAGTACAAAACAGCAGCATGTGCAAGATGTAGTGCAATCTGAGGGAGTGAAAAAAAAATGAAAGTACAAGTGAATAACCTAATGAGGGAAAGTTAAGTAAGATTATGTGGCTGCCCCTCTGGGAATGGGGTGTTTGAAGTGATTGATTCAGGAGCCAAGAGCAATGGGGAAGAAGTTGTTTTAAAGTTTGGATGTTTGAATTTTCAAGCTTCTGTATGAACTCCCAGAAGGTAGAAGGAAGAAAAAGGAATGGCCAGGGTGCTGGGGATCCTTGATGAGACTTCCTGCCTTCACAATGCAACGTACCGTGAAGATGGACAGGATAGAACGAAGTAACTGGGGGTAGACACAAAATGCTGGAGTAACTCAGGCAGCATCTCTGGAGAGAAGGAATGGGTGATGTTTCGGGTCCCAGCACCAAGCCTTGCAGCACCCCACTAGTCACTGACTGCCATTCTGAAAAGGACCCGTTAATTCCTACTCTTTGCTTCCTGTCTGCCAGCTAGTTCTCTATCCAGGTCAATACCCTACCCCCAAGACCATGTGCTCTAATTTTGCACACTAATCTCCTGTGTGGGACCTTGTCAAAGGCTTTTTGAAAGTCCAGATACACCCCATCCACTTATTCATTCTACTTGTTATATCCTCAAAAAATTCCAGAAGATTAGTCAAGCATGATTTCCCCTTCATAAATCCATGCTGACTTTGACTGATCCTGTCACTGCTTTCCAAATGCGCTGCTATAACATCTTTAATTATCGACTCCAACATCTTCCCCACTACCGATGTAAGGCTAGCTGGTCTATAATTCCCTGTTTTCTCTCCCCCTCTCTTAAAAAGCAGAGTTACATTGGCTACCCTCCAGTCCACAGGAATTGATCCAGATTTGAGAGAACATTGGGAAATGATCACCAATGCATCCACAATTTCTAGGGCCACCTCCTTGAGTACTCTGGGATGCGGACCATCAGCACCTGGGGATTTATCTGCCGTCAGTCCCAAAAGTTTACTTAACACCATTTCATGACTAATGTAAATTCCCTTCAGTTCCTCCCTCCCACTAGATCCTCGGTCCCCTAGTATTTCTGGGAGATTGTTTGTGTCTTCCTTAGCGAAGACAGCACCAAAGTACTTGTTTAACTGTTCTGCCACTTCCTTGTTATCCATTATAAATTCACCTGTCTCTGATTGTAAGGGACCTACATTTGTCTTCATAATTTTTTTTCTTTTTACATACCTAAATAAACTTTTAGAGTCAGTTTTTATATTCCCCGCAAGCTCTTTTTCATGCTCATTTTTCCCCTTCTTAATTAACCCCTTTGTCCTCTGAGTTCCAAATTTCTCCCAGTCCTCCGGTTTGTTGCTTCCTCTGGCCAATTTATATGCCACTTCCTTGGATTTAACACTCTACTTGATTTCCCTCGTCAGCTACGGTTGAGCCGCCTTGCACGTTTTATTTTTTCGCCAGACAGGGATGACCAATTTTTGGAGTTCATCCATGTGGTCTTTCAATCTTTGCCATTGAATTTCCACCGTCAACCCTTTAAGTACAATTTACCGGTCTATCTTAGCCAATTCCCATCTCATACGTTCATAGTCTCTTTACTTTAAGTTCAGGACCCTGGTCTCCGAATTAACAGTGTCACTCTCCATCCTAATATAGAATTCCACCATATTATGGTCACTGTTGCCCAAGGGACTTTGCACAACAAGATTGCTAACTAATTCTTCCTCATTACACAATACCCAGTCTAGGATGGTCTATCCTCTAGTCGGTTGCCCCTGAACGTCCGTTGAAACAGCAGCCTTGCTCTAAGCTCTTTAAGCTTGTTTCTCATGCGTTTGATCATTAGATAGCTGTTAAAGAGAGGCCCAAATCCCCACTCTTTCAGTTACACCCGGAACCTGCCACCTCCCCCTCAACCACAACCCTGCCTTGTCTTGTTGGTGCTCACAGCTGTGTCAGTAGCATCAGGTTTAATAAAGATTGATAGTTCTAAATAGGAGACTTTCAGCAATGGAACTATTGACTTTCCTAATGCCGAAACTGACAGATTAGGAGCAGAAAACAGTCATGAAAGGCTGTTTCAACACAAAGTTTCTCTCGAGTTTGTACGTTCTCCCCCTGACCTGCGTGGGTTTTTCTTTGGGAATCTCGGGTTTCCTCCCACAATCCAAAGACATACAGGTTTGTAGGCTAATTGGCTTGGTTTGATTGTAAATTGTCCCAAGTGTGTAGAATAGGCTAAGTGTGCAGGGAATGCTGGTCGGCACAGACTCGCCTGGTCTGCGCTATATCTCTAAGTTAAGCTAAATTAAATTGTTTCAGGTGGAGCTTTGTGTAATATATCACCATTATCCTGCAGCATCTCTTTTTTACACGCACCTGGCTTACCCATAGAAAGCAGAGGGTAGTGGTAGAAGGGTGTTTGTTATTCTGGCTGGAGGTCTGTGATTAGTGGTGTTCTGCAGGGATCTTTGCTAGGACATAAATCACTTGGACATTTATGTGGATGGGTTGGATAGTAAGATGGCAGATGACTACAACATTGATGAATTTGTGGACACTCAGGAAGGTTGTTAAAGGATACAGCAGGATATAGATCAATTGCCCATATGCAATTAAGCCCCTGTCCCACTTACGTGTCCTTGGCACGCTAATTATGCGACCTCGTGGTCGCGTTGAGGCGCGACGTCATGCATGCGCACAGCCGTCTGGAGCGCGTGATGTCATTTGAAGATGGACACAAAAAGCTGGAGTAACTCAGCGGGACCGGCAGCGTCTCTGGAGAGAAGGAATGGGTGATGTTTGGGGTCGAGACTCTTCTTCAGTCTGAAAGAAGGGTCTTGACCCGAAACATCATCCATTTCTTCTCTCCAGAGATGCTGCCGGTCCCGCTGAGTTACTCCTGCATTTTGTGTCCATCTTCATTTTTCTTGGCCCCGCTCTGGGAGTAGAAGTGGTGGCGGATCCGGACCGCAATGGCCGTGAGCCCCAGGCCGAGCTCGGCGATCGTTTGTCTGCTTCTGCTGCTGTTGAAGGTGAGACGTTGCGTCGCGCCATGGTCTTGAGCCTGTCCCACTTTGGCCATCAGTTACACGACAGGCCGTTGGTGCACGAAGATTTCGTTCAGTACAAAATTTCGGAGTGCCGCGCGATACTGCGCACAAATCCATACCCCTCCGCGCTTCTCAGTGGGAACGAGTTGCCAGGGGTGGTGGTGGAGGCTGATACGATAATGGCGTTTAAGAGGATTTGAGATAAGTATATGGGGAATGGATAGATACAGACAGCACCCATAGTCAGGATCAAACCTGGCTCTTTGGCGCTGTTAGGCAGCAACTCTACCGCTGCACCACCATTTAAAAAATAATAATCATGCTAAGGATTTGCTATATTTATAAACACGTTTGATTTGAACATGAAAATTACTAAGCATATGAACTTAAGAAATATGAGTGCACCCTTGATTGCATGGCTACTCTTCTCTGTCATTTTCACATTCCTACCCTTCCATTTTCCCATAATTCTCCTAATGAAAAACAAAATCAATTTAATTTTTAAACGTGCTCAATAATTGAGCATCCACAGCTCGCAGGAGCAAGAAAGTCCAAATCTATAATGAAGCCCCAGTTTCTAAACTCTCAGCATTTATCAAGCCCTCCTGAAATATTATGTTTTAATCTTATTCTTCGAAGCGACTAAAAAAATAGGCCTAATTCTGCTCAATTTATCCTCAAAGAACTGGTCTCTCATCCCTAGAATCACGCCTCTAAGGCAAGGTCTTTTTCCATAGACAAAGAAACCAAAACCAATAAGATCCTGGTATGATGATCCAAAAGGCCCATATAATTGTAGCAAGACTTCCTTACGGCTAATGCATTATTCCCTGCATGAAAGGCTAATATACAATTTGACTTCCCAACTAAATGCTATTCCAATACATGAAGCTGCTGTAATTTGTGCAGAGGGATACCCATATCCTTCTGAATGCATGCAGTTACTTAATCATATTAAAATATTTTGCTTTTCCAGTCTTTCCATCAAAGTGGATTTATTTCATACTTCGGCTACCATCTACTTGCCCATTCACTAACCTATTTATTTTCGGACTTTTTTAATCCTCCTCACAATCAACCTTCTCACCTGGTTTTGCGTCATTAATAAGCTGGGCTACACTCTATCCCCGTAAGCAAGCCATGTAAATATTTCAAAGCCACCAAATCCAGCCAATATACACCCCTACATTATAAACATGAAGACATTCACCAGCAAACAATCCATGTTACCATAAGAAAATCATCCAAACTAATCCTTGGCGTTATTAGTTCAATGAATAATTGAGGAATGATTGATGAACAGTACAGTTCTCATCTACTTTATTTTCATACAGGAACGGCACCTTCAATATGAGATGCAAAGAAAAGCAGAAGAACAAGTCAATCAGTTACAAGTTGAAATGAGGCACGTGATGCAACAAAGACAGGTAATGGAAAGCTAAATAGTAGATCCTTTGATGCAGATGGGGCTTGGAATATACTATACCAAAAAATATGAACCAAAATGGCAATATGCAGGACTGTACTAAAGGGCCTTATTATTGTTGCCCTATTATTGCTCTCTATTTAGAGCAGCACTTCAGCTCATCAGACCTTTTTGCGGATCTTATATAATCCCATTTGCTCATTTTTGATTTGGGTCCTTCTATACCTTGCCTATTCAAGTCCTTGTCTAATTGTATTTTAAAAGTGACATTGGCAAGCAAGATTAAGGAGAACAAGATGATTTATTAGAAGCAAGATAGCTAGGGAAGAGTAGAAATCTTGTTAAAGGCTTTGCTGATATAATGATGACAACGTCCACATTGTCCTCATGAATCTTCTTGGTTACCTTTTCAAAAAATTCAATCAAATTCATGTGACATGATTTCCCATGGACAAAGTTATGCTGACTTTCCACTATCAGTCCTTGCCTTTCCAAATGTTTGTCGATCCTATCAACTTTTGGACTAGCCCTATCATAGAGCATGGAATAATACAGCGCATGAGCAGGCCCTTCAGCCCACAATGTCCATGCTGAATATGATGCCGTTAAAGTTATCTATTCTGCACATGATCCACATCCCTCCATTCCCTACATATCCATGTGGGTATCTAAAAGCCGCTTAAATGCTACGGTCGTATCTGCATCCGCCACCAGCCCTGGCGGCGTGTTCCAGGCACCCACCTATCTCAGTGTTAAAGAAGATTGCCCCATTCACCTCCTTTAGACTTTGTCCCTCTCACCTTAAATCTATGCCCTTTAATCTTTGACACTTCCACCCTGGTAAAAAGTTTGGATTATATACCCTATCTATGCCTCATAATTTTATACATTTCTATCAGGTCTTCCTTAGCCTCCGACGCTCCAGAGAAAACAGTCTCCGTTTGTCCAACTTCTCCTTATAGTTCATACCCTCTAACCCAGGGAGCATTGTGATAAACCTCTTTTGCGCCTTCTCCGTAGCTTCCACATCCTCCCTGAAACGGGGTGACCAGAACAACACAGAGTACTCCAAATGCAACCTAATCAAAGTCCAATAAAATAAAAAGGAACTGCAGATGCTGGTTAATACCAAAGATAGATACAAAATGCTGGAGCAACTCAGCGGGTCAGGCAGCATCTCTGGAGAAAATGGAAAGGTGACACTACGGGACCAGAAACATTACCTATCCATTTTCTCCAGAGATGCTGCCTGACCCCTGTGTTACTCCAGCATTTTGTGTCTATCCACAGTCCTATGAAGTTGGAACATAACTTCCTGATTCTTATACTCAACCAATGAAGACAAATGTACTATATGCCTTCTTTACCTCTGAAGTACAGAGTGATCTTGGGGTGCAATTCCTCAAAGGTGTTCAGGAGAGTTTTCTTAACCAGTATCTGGAGGCCCCCACACGTGAGAGACCAACACTGGATCTAATATTGGGAAATTGGGAAAAGCAAGTTAATGAAGTGTGTGTGGAGGAGCCTTTTGGGACCAATGACCACAGTTCGATTAGGTTTAAGATAGTTATGAATAGGGACGGAGAGGATCCATCTGTTAAAATGCTGAACTTTGGCCAACTTTGAGGGGATGAGAGAAGGTCTCACTCAAGTTGACTGGAGCAGGTTATTTGAGGGGAAAGGAACATCGGCCAAGTGGGATGTTTTTAAAAGTGTACTGAAGAAAGCTCAGGATGTGCACGTCCCCATTAGAGTGAAGGGCAAAGCAGGCAAACGTCAGGAAGCTTGGCTGACGAGGGAAATTGAGACGTTAGTCAAAAACAAGAAAGATGCATGGGACAGGTATAGGCAGCTGGGATCGTGCATCCCTGGAAGGGTTTTGGGAACTAAGGAGTAAACTAAAAAAGGAAATCAGAAGGGCAAAAAGGGGCCAGGAGATAGCTCTGGCGGGTAGCATTAAGTACAATCCCAAAAGAGTCAGGGTTATCGTCGAAGAAGTACTGAAGGAACTGTCGAGTTTTTAAGGTAGATAAATCTCCAGGGCCTGATCAGATATATTTGAGGAAATTGCGGGAAACTAGAGAGGAAATTGCGGGAGCCCTGGTTGAAATTTACGAGTCATCCTTAAATACAGGAAAAGTGCCGGAAGACTGGAGTGTGGCAAATGTTGCGCCACTTTTCAAGAAGGGCTGCAGGGATAATTCCGGGAACTATAGGCCGGTGAGCTTAACATCTGTAGTTGGTAAGCTACTAGAGAGTATTCTGAGGGGTATACATGCATTTGGATGGGCAAGGGCTGATTAGGTATAGTCAGCATGGTTTTGTATGTGGGAGGTCGTGTCTCACAAATCTGATTAATTTTTTTGAAGATGTGACCAAAAAGGTTGATGAGGGCAGAGCTGTAGATGCTGTGTACATGGACTTCAGTAAGGCATTTGACAAGGTTCTGCATGGTAGGCTGCTCTGGAACGTTAGATCTCATGGGATCCAAGGAGAGATAGCTGAATGGATAACATATTGGCTCCATGATGGTGGAAGGTTGCTTCTGAGACTGGAGGCCTGTGACTAGTGGTGTGCCTCAGGGTTCGGTGCTGGGCCCTTATTGTTTGTCATCTACATCAATGATTTGGATGAGAACATACAGGGCAAGATTAGCAAGTTTGCTGATGATACAAAAGAGAGTGGTTTTGCAGATAGTGAAGAAGGTTGTGAAAGATTGCAGCCGGATCTGGATCGATTGGCCAGGTGGGCGGAGAAATGGTTGATGGAATTTAATACAGAAAAGTGTGAGTTGTTGCATTTTGGGACGTCGAACACGGGCAGGACCTACACAGTAAATGGCAGGCCTCTGAGTAGTGTTGTAGAGCAGAGGGATCTAGGAGTACAGGTGCATGGTTCCTTGAACGTCGAGTTGCAGGTAGATAAGGTGCCAAAAAGGCTTTTGGCACTTTGACCTTCATCAGTCAGAGTATTGAGTATAGAAGTTGGGAGGTCATGTTGCAGTTGTATGACATTGGTGAGACCGCATTTAGAATATTGTGTTCAGTTCTGGGCACCATGTTATAGGAAATATATTGTCAAGCTTGAAATGGTTCAGAAAAGATTTACGAGGATGTTGCCAGGTCTAGAGAGTGTGAGCTATATGGAGAGGTTAAGTAGGCTGGGTCTCTATTCCATGGAGCGCAGGAGGATGAGGGGAGATCTTATAGAGGTATACAAAATCATGAGAGGAATAGATCGGGTGGATGCACAGTCTTTTGCCTAGAATAGGGGAATTGTGGACCCGAGGACATATGTTCAAGGTGAAGGGGAAAAGATTTAATAGGAACCTGAGGTAACATTTTCACACAAAGGGTGGTGGGTGCATGGAACAAGCTGCCAGAGGAGGTAGTTGAGGTTGGGACTATCCCAATGTTTAAGAAACAATTAGACTGATACATGGATAGGACAGGTTTGAAGGGATATGGACCAAGCACAGGCAAGTGGGTCTAGTGTAGCTGGGACATTATTGCCGGTGTGGGCGAGTTGGGCCGAAGGGCCTGTTTCCACACTGTATCCATGACTCTAACTGACTATTGTAATTGCCCCTGCTGTAGGTAAGTGACAGGAGCATGTGATAGTGGAAGTGTTTTGTTTTTTAGTTTAGTTTAGAGATACAGCACGGAAATAGGCCCTTCGGCCCACCGGGTCTGCACCGACAAGCGATCCCCGCACATTAACACTATCCTACATACACACTAGAGACAATTTACATGTATACCAGCCAATTAACATACAAACCTGTACGTCTTTGGAGTATGGGAGGAAACCAAAGATCTCTGAGAAAACCCACGTGGTCGTGGGTAGAATGTACAAACGCCGTACAGGCAACACCCGTAGTCGGGATCTAACCCAGGTCTCGGGTGCTGCAAGCGCTGTAAGGTAGCAACTCTACCACTACAAAAAGAAAATAGGATGAGTATAAGATTACTGTAGATGGGTGGCTGATGGTCATATGGACCAATGATCCTATTCACATGATTCACAAATGTCATAATTCCACTGATTACACTGCATTCCAAAATTCTATCTAAACCTTGAATATACAAAATGATAAAGCACTCATGACACCGGCATAAAGAATTCCAGAGGTTCATAGTCACGCAACACGGAAACAAGCACCGCGGCCCACCATGTCCATGCCAATCATCAAATACCTGTCTATACTAATTCCAATTGGAACAAGGTGCCAGAGGTGGTTGTGGAAGGTACTATATTACATTTAAAAGACGCTTGGACAGGTGCATGGATGGCAGAGGTTTAGAGGGATATGGGCCAAACGCAGGCAGTGAGACTAGTGTAGATGGGGCATCTTGGTCAACGTGAACGAGTTGGGCCAATATATGATTTATAATTTATAATCTGAATGCTTTGCTTATACAAAACTTTTTTCTTTCTCTTTAGTTTTCCACTGATGCTTACTCTCTGACTAGGTAGGAGGATCAACATCATTACTTACTCTTTATTTCTTGAAAAAATACTTTTGATCCTGTCCCCTCTGAATATATTGTTCCCAACCTCCTGATCTAATGTTCCATTGCTAGAGTGAGGTCACATCCAAACTGGAGGAACAGCACCTCATATTCTGTTTGGGTAGCTTACAACCCAATGGTATGAATATTGATTTCTCCAATTTTAGGCAACCTCTAACAACATCCCCTTTCTCTTTCTCCCACCTTTAACCACCCCCAACTCCGTGTCCCACCTAGACACACCAATTTCTTCCCGCCACCCACATTCCTTCCTCTGGCTTCACAATTTGCAATTCTTCAATGCCTTTGTCCCACAGCTCCTGTGGCACAAAAACAACTCTCCTCACCTGTATCAACCTATTACCAGCCAGGCTTTGTTCAGCCTCTCCTCTTCTCCAGCTTTCTTACCCCGCCTTCTACAATCAGTCTGAAGAAGGGTCCCGAACTGAAAAGATGCTGCCTAACCCACTGAGATACTTCTGCACTTTGTGCCCTGTCTTTTGAATGTTATTATAGTTCCTGGCGCAACAACCTGGCAGGTCGTTCCATATACCCACCACCCTCTGAATGAAATACATGGTGCCCAGCTAAACTTAGTTTAGTGGTACAAAATTGATTGCAGTGATCATAACTCCATTAGAATTGGCACAGTAACGATGACTGGAGAGTTGTTAATGGTGTTCCTTTATTTAAGAATGGAAACAGAGAGAATCCAGGGAATTATACACACGTGAGCCTCACATCAGTGACAATGAAACTTATTGGAGAGGATTCTTCCCATTTGAAAGAGATTGGGTTAATTAGGGACAGACAGCAGAGATTTGTGCATGGCTGGTCGTGTCTTGATCGAGGTTTTGAGGAGGTGATGAAGGGGATCAATGAGGGTACAGATGTTGTCTACATGGATTTTAGTAAAGCATTTGATAAAGTCCCAAATGGTAGGCTAATCATGAAGATTAAGATGCACTGTATTAATAATGACTTGGTCGTAAGGATTCGGGTTCACTGATAGAAGACAGTGGGTAGTGGTGGAACATCAATATACAGGCTGGAGGTCTGTGACCAGTGGAGTTCTGCAGGGATCTGTGCTATTGAGAGAGAGGGACATCTGCTGTTTGAGATGTATATAAATTACCTGGACGTAAAAGTGGATTTGTTTGCAAAGTGGAAATGGTGTTGCGAACTGTGAGGAAGGCTGTCAAAGTATACAGCGGGATATAGATCAGCTACGGAAATGAGCGGATAAATGGCAGATGGACTTCAATCCAAGCAAGTTTGATGTCTTGTACTTTGGAGGTCAAATGTGAGGAGGAAATCAAACTGCCGATACACTGCATCATGATCAGCCAAATTTAAAAAAAATATATGGATATAAACTTTAGATTTAGATGTCCTGATTTATTCTTACACTTCTTTTAGCTTTATACCACCCCCACCAGCATCATTAGAATCAACGCGTAGCAGTGGAATCAGGAAGCCTGGACAATCTGTCCCTCCAGAAGGTAATATACGTGGCACTCTTTCCCAGAAACACAAAACAGAACTACGTGCAAGATGACAAATAAACCTTTCACCTGAAATGCACTATTAAATGCTGATGATAAAGAACAGAGTGGATGTCAGAGTTATAGTGTTATAGTAGTGCAGAGTTCAAATTGCCCAACCTTGACTGGGATCGCTTTGATATGAAAGGCATAGAAGGAGTAGAATGTATTGTCCATCTTAGTGCTACAGGTAAAAGGGCAAGACTGAGCATTATCTCAGGGAACATAGCTGGTAAAACGATTAAAGCACCATTTGGAAAGCAGTTTGGAAATACTCATCATGACTCAGTAAGTTTCAAGGTAGTTAAAGATGGCCTATAAATTAAGGAATGAATTGGGGGATGTCCAATTTGAATACCATAAAGTAAAAAAACTTGGCAAAAAGCAAGTGGAAACATCTACTTGAAGGTAGGCCTCGGACAATTGCAGTCATAGTCATCCAGCATGGAAACAGGCCCTTTGGCCAACTTGTCCATGCCAAGCAGGACAATCTAAGCTAATTCAATTTTGCCGCGAAGAGAGATCGAGCGATTATCCATATGGTGCCAGCACAATAACCTGGCCCTCAACACCAGCAAAACCAAGGAACTGATTGTGGACTTTGGAAGGAGTAGGATGGGGACCCACAGCCCCGTTTATATCAACGGGTCGATGGTTGAAAGGATCAAGAGATTCAAATTCCTGGGCGTGCACATCTCTGAAGATCTTTCCTGGTCCGAGAACACTGATGCAATTATTAAGAAAGCACATCAGCGCCTCTACTTCCTGAGAAGATTATGGAAAGTTGGTTTGTCAAGGAGGACTCTCTCTAATATCTACAGGTAGAGAGCATGCTGACCGGTTGCATCGTGGCTTGGTTCGACAACTTGAGCGCCCTGGAGAGGAAAAGACTACAAAAAGTAGTAAACACTGCCCAGTCCATCATCGGCTCTGACCTCCCTTCCATTGAGGGGATCTATCACAGTCGCTGCCTGAAAAAGGCTGGCAGTATCATCAGGACCCACACCATCCTGGCCACACACTCATCTCCCCACTACCTTCAGGTAGAAGGTACAGGAGCCTGAAAACTGCAACGACCAGGTTCAGGAATAGCTACTTCCCCACAGCCCTCAGGCTATTAAACTTAGCCCATTATCTGTTATTTGCACTTTATCAGTTTATTTATTCATGTGTGTATATATTTATATAATGGTATATGGACACACTGATCTGTTCTGTAGTCATGCCTACTATGTTCAGTTGTGCTGAAGCAAAGCAAGAATTTCATTGTCTTATCAGGGACACATGACAATAAACTCTCTTGAATCTCTTGAATCTTGGCCCTCATCCCTCTCGTTGTTAATCGCAATCCTGGGGAAATTAATATGTGCATTCACCCTATCTATTCCGCTAATGATATTATACAACTCTGTAAGATCGCCCCTCTGCCTCCTACACTCCGAGAAATAAAATCCTAACCTATACACAACCACTCCCTGTAACTCAGTCCCTCGATTCCTGGCAACATTTTTGTGAATCTTTTAGAACCATAGATTTGCGCAACACGGCAACAGGCCTTCGGCCCAACTTTGCCCATGCCACCCAATGTGTCCTATCTACACTAATCCCACCTGTCCGTGTTTGGCCCGTAATCCCTCTAAACATTTCCTTTTGATGTACCTGTCTAAATGCCTTCTACATGTTGTTTAGTACGTCCCTTGTTGGCTCGTTTCATATACCCACTACCCTCTGTGTGCTCTCTGCAAACTTAATGTCAACTTTCCTATCGAGAATAACCTAAACTTATCACACCCTCCAAGTGTAACCTCACCAACATCTTGTACTAATGCACTGCAATGATCCAACTTCTATATTTAATTATCTCACTGATGAATGCCAGCATGACAAAAGCCTTCCTCGCCCCGCTGTAGACTACAAGACTGCTTTCAGACAACCATGTTTTTGTACTTTTAGGTCCCTGTGTTTTTTCAGATCCCCTCTAAATCTCTTGCCCCATCCTAAACTTATGTTCTAGTTTTGGTAACGTTTCAGTTTTGGACCCCTTGATCTGGTGAAGATTGGAAGTGAAACAATAATTTCTTCTCCTTCCACCAGACCTACTGGGTATCTTAGAGTTATGGGGCTGTACAACATACAAACAGGCACAAAATACTGGAGTAACTCAGCGGGTCAGGCAGAATTTCTGGAGAAAAGGAATAGGTGAACTTTCAGGTTGGACCTCTTCTTCCGACCCTCTGAAGAAGGGTTCTGACCCAAAACACCACCTACGCCTTTTCTCCAAAGATGCTGCCTGACCCACTGAGTCACTCCAGCATTTTGTGTCTCTCTTTGGTATAAACCAGCATCTGCAGTTCCTTCCTATGCACTTTGCCACACCATGTCAATGTTGACCATTTTGCACATCTATATGAATCCAATTTGTCAATACTAAGATTGTACCTTTCTATGCCTTGCCTATGTAAATTGCTGCCTCAATGCCTCTCAAATGAAGTCATTGTACACAATGCCACCATGTCCTCTGGCAGTATGTTCCATATATGTAAAATGTTTCCAAAAGTTTCCGTTTTTATTTTAGATTTCCAGCAACTGCATTTTGCTGGATGATTTTTTTAATTTATGATATACCAACCAAAATGTATTTAACTTATTCTCATTATTCTGATAATTTGGTGCTGCTCTTCTCCTTAGCCAATAAATCGTTCCTGAGGGACGTCCAAAAACTGGCAGGAGAAAAGTGTTCACTCATTTTAATCAGAAGAAGTTTTAATGGGCAAACTTCGCCGCCAAATATTATTACTATCTTTGTTTAATCAGATTTAAAGATCACAACGCCCATCTTGACTATGAATCAACATCAACCTACAGGCAAAGGAGGCCATGTCACTCTGGACATTCTACATTATCTGATGCACACCACTAATTCAAGTGAGTATATTATTTGTAAGAGGGAACTACAAATGGTGGTTTACTCATCGGCTCAGGCAGAATCTCTGGAGGAATAGGTGACGTTTCGGATCGAGACCCTTCTTCAGACTGAGAGTCAGGGGAAAGGAAAATGATGAAAAGGTACATAGAACAAATGAATGAAAGGTATGCAAAAAGGAACGATGATCAAGGAAAGGTGGAGCCCTTAATGGTACATAGTTAGCTGTGGGGGAGGTGATAACGAGTTATACACACAGTGAAATGCAACAGGATGACAGTGAAACTAGTACAACAATTAGGGGGAGGGAGGGACGGAGAGGGGATGAAGGGGTTAGATAAATCAATATTCATATCCCTGGGTTGTAAGCTACCCAAGCGAAAAATGAGGTGCTGTTCCTCCAATTTGCGCTGAGCCTCACTCTGACAATGGAGGAGCCCCAGGATAGAAAGGTCAGCGTGGGACTAGGGAGACAAGTTAAAGTGTTTGACACGACGGACTAGGTAAAAGTGTTGGAGGAGTTGCAAGTGAACTTCTGCCTCACCTGAAAGGACTGTTAGAGTTCCTGGACAGAATCGATGGAGTAGATATTTGGACAGGTGTTGCATCTCCTGCGGTAGCAGGCGAAGGTACCCACATTGCAAATAAATAGTCCACAGAAACACTGCCACGAGCTGAACTGTTTTAACCATAATGTTATTAAAACCACTGCTCGCCCCCAAATGACGTCTTCTCCGCCTCCAATCATTCCTCAAAATGCTACACAGCTCCTTCACTATAAAGACTCCATGTAAATCAAACACTTCACATTAACTATTCCCCAAGTTCCCACTCCACACCATCCCTTCAACTTTCACCTCCATTATAGATTCCAGCCTCCAATTACAGTCAAGCTTCACTTGTTCGAGCCTTCACTTGTTCGAGCCTTCGAACCTTGCCAGAAAAATACTGTCAGCCCAAAGTCCAATGGATTAAGAGATCAGTTGCTATTGATTATGTAATCATGAATTGTAAACGTAAAATCCGTGCTTAATATTTTAATTTGCATCACAGAAGACAACTGGGGAAAATAGGGAGTTAAGACTGAAAAATCCCATTTCCTATTTTATTATTTCATTTAATAACTTCCTATTTCTACGACAATTCAGGGCCCATTTACAGGCAACACAGTGGCACAACTTCAGTCTCACAGGGCCAGCGTTTGATCCTGATCTCGGTTTCTGTCTCTGCGGAGTCTGCATGTTTCCCTGTGACTGTGGGTTTCCTCCGGGTGCTCCGGTTTCCTCCCACATCTCAAAGATATGCAAGTTCGTAGGTTAACTGGCTTCTGTAAATTGCCCCGAGTGTGTAAGGAATGGATGAAAAGATAGGATAACACAGAACTAGTGTGAACTAGTTTGACATGGACTAGGTGGGTTGAAGGGCCTCTTTCCATGCTATATCTCTCTGTCTTTTGCGCTAAACTTAACACACATTTAGTGATCAATTTATAGGTAGAGTAACAACAAATACTATTCCATATTTTTAAGACTTAAAATGTGTGAGGTGGCCTGGTTTGATGTTTCAAGCCTAGAGTTTGATATGTTCTTTACCTATGTTATACAAAGCTAATATGATTTACATTATTTCTGTAGTTGCAAATGGTTTTGGAGAGCAAACTTTGTTGAACAAGACAACACAGGAACAACTTCAAACATATCAACAAGATGTCAGAAATGCAGAGGTAGCAATTGATGTGTGTTGTTCATTCTATCGTACTACTGAGCCAGATACACAAGATAGATTTATGATCAGAAATGAAAATTACAGGTTATGTGAAGGGTTGTTGATGTGGCCCTAATATTTAGAATATATTACTTTTAATTGGGAATACATGAATTTATAGAGGTTGAAGGAATTTTGAAGGTGATTGAAAGTTGTAGAATATGTGTAATTTTAATTAATGGGAGGAATTAGTTTAGTTTAGATACAGCGTGGAAACAGGCCCTTCCACCCATCAAGTCCGTGCCGACCACCGATCCCATACTAGCACTATCCCATACACTAGGAATAATTTACAATCTTCACCTGAGCCAATTGACCGACACACCTGTACGTCTTTGGGATGTGAGGGGAAACCGGAGCTCCCGGGGAACACCCACGGAGAGAATATATACAAACTCCATACAGACAGCGGCCGTAGTCAGGATCGAATCCGGTTCTCCGGCACTGTAAGGCAGCAACTCTACTGCTGCGCCACCGTGTTTATTTCATATATTGAGAGATGGACATTGCTGACAAGGGTACCATTTATTTTCTGTCCTTAACTACCATTGAGAGGCGGTAATGTGCAAGAATGATGAACCACCGTGGAAAATGCTAATCGGTGGAGAATTCTAGGATTGGGTTTCTGTTGTTGGCAATAAATACATTCTTGAGCAATAAGGAGAAATGGTTACATTCTCGCTTTACCTGGAAATTGCCCAGCACAAATGTTCCTTGCCACTCATCAGCCTGTGTTTGAATACTTTCTGACATTTATCATTGCTTAATTTGTTGAGTTGCAAATGGAATTCAGCGTTATGCAACAACAGTGAACAACCCCTTAAGGGCCTGTCCCACGAGCATGCGACTCCATGCGGCAAGCGTGACCTAACGTGGTCGCTTGAGCCGTACGGCCTCGCGGGGCCGGTCCCACTTCGATCGCCGGAGCCGTATGGAGTTGTGCGGAGCTGGTACCGACATCGTGCGGGGCCCCGAAAAACTGACCATGTTCAAAAATTCCGCGCGGCAACGGCCTGCCGGCCCGCAGCCTCCTCGACGCCGTGTCACTCACTCGACCTCCGCGCGGCTCCCGCTTCTGGTTTGGTCGCGCATGCAGGCGCATGCTGGTGGGACCGGCCCTTTAGGTCGCGCTTGCCGCATGGAGTCGCATGCTCGTGGGACAGGCCCTTTATGATTGAGGAGTGAAGCAGCTACAGATGGTTAGGCTTAGCACATTTCTCTGAAGAACACAAGTTATGACTCCAGGCATTCGATTGGCCTTGCCTTGATGTCATGACTTCAGATTTACCCGAGCTCTTTATGCCACGACTAGTTAAATGTTACCTTGATATCCTGAGCAGTTACTCACTCAGCTCTTTTGTCCATGTTTGCACCAAGACTATAATGAGATCCTGTTTCCATGCTGTATGGCTCGTACTCTTTGTATGATACGTTTAACTCCCAGTTCCACTTTAAATCTTCTCTCTCTCACCGTAACCAATGCCCTCTAATTTGGCTATGTACTCTCTCCCCGCTTTTCATTATTTTATATACCTCTATCGTGTCACACCTCAACCTCCTTCCCATCAGAGGAGTTCCCAATCTCTCCAATAAGGAACTCAAATCCCCCAGTCCAGGCAAAACCCCTGTGAATCTATTCAGAACCCTCTCTAGCTTAATCACTTCATCCTAGTGTGGCAACCAGAACTGCGTGCAAAACTCCAGAGCCCTCCACCATCTGCCCCCCCCCCCCCATATCTCACTATTTTATCCAGCTATAACGTGATGTCCAAACTCATGTATTCAGTGCACTGACCGATGAAGCATGAGGTGTTGCATTTTGGACGTCGAATGTAGGGGAAGATGTACAGGTAAAGGCAAAACCCAGAACACCATTGATCCATAGAGGGATCTTGATGTTCAAGTCCAAGTCTCCCTGAAAGAGGCAACACAAGTGGATAGAGTGGTTATGAAGACTTGGTATGCTTGCCTTTATCAGTCAGAGCATTGAGTATAGAGTTAGGAAGTCATGTTGCAGCTTTGTAAAGCTTTGCTTAGGCTGCATTTGGAGTAGACTGCACAGTTCTGGTTGCCCCATAACAGGAAGATGGGAAGGCTTTGGTGCAGAAGAGGGGTTTACCTATAAGGATATAAATAAGTACCTGCATTTGGAAAGGCAAGGGATCTCAATCAGGGATGGTCAGCATAGCGTTGTCCATGGGAAATCAAGTGTCATGAATTTTTAAGAGGATTGACGAGAGCAGAATGGTAGACATAGTTTATTTACCTGGAACTTAGCAAAGCCTGGGCTAGCCAACTGGGTCCATTGTCATTTGTCACCTATATTAATATTCTAGATAATGCTATTAACATGGTTAGTAAGTTTGCAGATGGCACCAAAATTGGTGTAGTGGACAGTGAAGGTTATCCAAGATTACAACATGATCTCAATGAACTGAGGAAGTAGGCCACGGAATGGCAGATGCAATTTATGGTATGGTACTTTGTCACATGTACCGAGGTACAGTGAAATTTATTTTTGTATAGTTTAGTACAAGTATCGCTATACATAAGCACTTAGATACATATTAGATAAGCATCTAAGATACAGTACAAGTGTATAGCAGTAGTGCACTCAGACAGTATAGTCACCAGTTTGGCACCATTTCCAAGTCCCAGTGGTTGTAAGTGCAGGGATCTTGGTCTGACCATGAAGGTCTGTTGTCCTGGTGGTGTTGCAGGGTTGGCCTGGCCAAGCATAGCCGTGATTTCCCCAGCCGCATGCAGCCCACGTACTCGGCCTCAAATAATTGAGACGTTGCATTTCGATAAATTAAACCAGGGTAGATTTGCACAATCCCATCTCCCACCGGATCACCTACAAAATCCTGATCCTCACCTACAGAGCCCTCCACCATCTGCCCCCCCCCCCCCCCCCCCCCCCCCCATATCTCACTGATCTCCTCTCTCCCTACCAACCCTCACAGTCCCTCAGATCCACATCAGCCGGTCTCCTCTCCATCCACAAGTCCAACCTCCGCAGTTTTGGGGACAGAGCCTTCTCCAGGGCAGCTCCCAGGCTCTGGAACTCCCTCCCCTATCCTTAGCCCCACGTCCCCCTCCCTTTTCATCTGTGCTTGAATTGCCTCATATTGTGTTTTGAATTGAATTCTGTCTTTAATTTGTGTACTAGTCATGTCTGTACTATTTATTTCATTCCGCTTACATGTTTTTCCTCTACTTGCTAAATTTTTGTAAGGTGTCCTTGAGACTCTTGAAAGGCGCCCATAAATAAAATGTATTATTATAATAATATGTATATTATTATTATTATTAATAATTGGCAGGGCCCTGGAGAATGTTATAGAACAAAGATATGAACAATAGTACATAATTTCCTGAAAGTGGCAACAAAGATCAAAATGTTGGGAAGGTGGTGTGTGGCATGCTTGCCTTCATCAGTCAGCTCACTGAGTAAAGGAATTAAACAACACTTTAACTCTCCCTCCCATTCCCACACTGACCTTTCTGTCCTGGGCCTCCTCTATTGTCAGAGTAAGGCCCAGCACCTCATATTTTACTTGAGTATGAACACTAACTTCTCTAACTTCAAGTAGCCTTGCTTTCCCTCTCTCTCCATCCCCTTCCCAGTCTACCAGTCTTGCTGTCTCCGACTATATTTTACCACTGTCCCGCCCACTCCTGACATCAGTCTGAAGAAGGGTCTCAACCCAAAACGTCACCCATTCTTTCTCTCCAGAGATGCTGCCTGTCCCACTGAGTTACTCCAGCATTTTGTATCTACCAAGGAATGAAATTGTCATGTTGCAACTGTTCAAGTTGTTGGTGAGACTACACTGTATTGTGTACAGTTCTGGTTACCCAGCTACAGGAAGGATGTCATTAAGCTGGAAAAGGTGCAGAAAAGATTCACCAGAATGTCACCAACACTGAAGAGCTGGAGTTATAATGAAAGGCTGATAATAGGCGGGGACTTTTTCCTTAAGAGCATGAAAGATTGAGGGGTAACCTTATAGGACAATATAGATTCATGAGGGGCATTGATAAGGCTGATATTCACATTTTTTCACCTAATCAATAGGCAACAGCCATTCAGCCCATGCTGGTCCCAGGGAAGAAATTCCAGTCCCATTTCCCTTCTCCTAATTTCTCTGCATCCATCCGATGTATTCCCTCACATGCCTATCAATTCTTCCAATTCTTTTTGCAACTTGCTTGCACTATGGTGTAATTAACAGTAGCCAATTAACCTACCAATGTATTTGAGACATGGATGGAGATGGAAGCATGGGATCTAGCATGAGCTAGCTACTGAATACAAATTTGGCTCAGTGGTAGATGTCACAGGGTAGAAACCCAGATGTAACAGAGAAAACATTTAAACTACTCAGTCAACAGCCATGGTCATGATCAAACTATTTTCTGTGTGCTTAAGCAAAGCAAGAATTTCATTGTCCTATACAGGGACACATGACAATAAACTCACTTGAACTTGAACTCACTTGAACTTGAAACCCGGATATCTACAGGCGTTAAACTGCAGCAGTAACTGCTATACAACTAACTGCTATACCACCCTCTGACACTTGCAGCTCGCACCTGGGATGAAGGACATCCCATGCAAATGTAATTTACTACTTTAAAAGCCATTATGTAGTTCAATATTGCAGAAATAGGAAACAAGGATGAATGTTGAGAAAATTCAAGTGAGGTACAATTTGAGATAATCGTCTCATCCTATCTGAGTAGCTAGAATGTGGTGAATATTGTGCTTAAGTGTTGCCACTCCTTGGGAACTAAATTATTTTCTTCCTTTACGGACAGTTTCAACTGTTTGGACACCACGTGGATAGTGACGAACTGGATACAATCCATGAACCAAAAAGATCGGAATTAAGCAGAAAGCTGACCGATGCAGTCCAAAGAGGTGTGGAGACACGATACAGAGCCCATCTCTCACAGCAGGAAATGTTTTCAAACACTCACATGCTCTAACACAACCTGCTCAGCAAATGGGCTGCCATGTAGTGTATAGAAATGAACTGCAAATGCTGATTTGTACTGAAGATAGGCACAAAGTGCTGGAGTAAATCAGTGGGTCAGGCAGCATCTCTGGAGAAAAAGAATGGTTGACGTTTCAGGCCGGGACCTTTCTTCAAGGAACCTTCAAGAAGGGCAACCCAAGCCCAAAATGTCATCCATCCTTTTTCTTCAGAGATGCTGCCTGACCTGCTGTGTTACTCCAGCACTTTGTGTCTATCTTTGGGCTACAATGCAATCTCCATGAATTCACAAATTCTGATTTCTCTGCTCAAAAGAGACTCATTATTCTGAAATGTGGAGACGGGTCTGCGTTAATTAAATTGAAGTTCAAATCATATCATTGGCAAAACAGATTTAGGCTCAGTGTTTTTCTGTTCTTAATAAGTCAAGAATTAGTCACAATAGAATTAGTTTGACAGACTGTTATTGTCATGTGTACCGAGTGACGATCAAATGCTTTGTTTTGCATGTTACACCATACGCACTGTAGATACAATCAATTCAAACTCGTACAATAAATAGATGAAAGGGCAAGATACAGTGTGCGGACTATAGTTCCCAGCATTGTAGTGCATCAGTTCCAGAAACAAAGTCCAATGCTCACAATGGGGTAGAGGTGAATCAGACAGTACCATAGCTTTTGGAAGGATCATTCAGAATCCTGATAACAGAGGGGACGATGGATTGATAGAGTAGTTTAGCAAGCTTACACAAGACCAAACTAAAAGCGACAAAAACAGGCACAGAAGAAATTATAGTGGAAAATAAGGAAACTACATTGACAGAATCATTTGTATCTGCATCAATTAAAGGAAATGACATTTCAAAAATAATGTTTTTAAGAAAGAACTGCAGATTCTGGAAAAATCAAAGGTAGACAAAAATGCTGGAGAAACTCAGCGGGTGAGGCAGCGTCTCTGGAGCGAAGGAATAGGTGATGTTTCGAGTCGAGACCCTCCTTCAGACTGATGTGGAGGTGGCGGGAAGAAAGAAGCGGAGACAGTAGGCTGTGGGAGAGCTGGGAAGGGGAGGGGAAGGAGGGAGAAAGCAAGGACTACTTGAAATTGGAGGTCAATGTTCATACCGCTGGGGTGTAAACTGCCCAAGCGAAATACGAGATGCTGCTCCTTAAATTTGCGGTGGGACTCACTCTGGCCATGGAGGAGGCCCAGGACAGAAAGGTTGGATTCGGAATGGGAGGGGGAGTTGAAGTGCTGGGCCACCGGGAGATCAGGTTGGTTAATGTGAACATCAGGGCATAAAAGCTAAAACCAAATCCACAATTCAGTCCAGATGCTTTTACATTGCTGCACTACAAATGCTTTTCCAGATATAATTTTAAAATGAAGGTTTCTGCATCCTTTCAGTTTAGTTTATTGTTTTTCTTCCCTCAAATTTCTTCTCATCTCATAACCACCCCTCCCTGCCACCAAATTATTTGATTGATTGATTGATCAAGACCGTATTATATGACATGCCAGTGAAATTCTGTTTTGCATACCATATACAAAGTATGCAGTCATCACGTGTCGGGAGCCAATAAAGTGACAAAAGTATTCAATACAGTCCCCAGCGCATCCCCCTCGCAGGATCCGCCTTTGTTCCATCAGCCCCCTTCCCACCTTCAATGCCTGGTCCCCCCTCCCCCCCCATGCGACGTACCTCTGTTCTCTCGACAACCCCCCACGCTGGGTCCAACGCGCTTAGTTATTGACCCTTTGGTTTAGTTAATTATCTTTTTCCAATTGACTTGATTCATACAAGTCTATCAGCGAAGAACATCAGTGTCCAGCCCGGGATGAATCCAGAATGTGGTTGGTTCAGAGCTGCCGTCTGAAACAGCCTAATGCATGCCCTGCCAGTGGTTGCATATCACATGAACGCAAGTGAAAAGAATCACAAATCAGCTCTCAATTACCCATCTCTACTCTGACAAATCTATCCTCCAAATTAAACATTTCCACTCTTGTATGTCTTATCCATACTTTGATGCTCTAAGTGGTGTTGTACACAGAAGTAGTTCACCTCCTTGTATCTAGGACAGTAAACTAACCCAAATGCTGCACCTTCCTAACCATCGTGCTTAACTACCCAGCTACCTCTAGGGATCTCACAGCATTAAACTTCCCACTTAGCCTTATCCAGATTAATGGTGACTTTGTTATATTCAGAACTGGTTTACCAGTGGAATTCCACAGGGATCTGGTATTTGTGATATGTGACTTGAACAATAGCTGCAGACGAGTATAAGTGATAATGGAAAGTTTAAAGTCAGGAAGTGATAATGCTAGTTTATAGGACTGGTTAGGTTGCATTTGGGGTATTGCATGTAGTTATGACTGCCCCTGTACAAGGAGAATGTAGAAGCTTTGGAAGGGATACAGAGGTGATTAACCGGGATTTTGCCTGGATTACGGGGTCCACAGCGATACGGGCTTTAAATATAACGCTATGGGTCAGACTGTTCGGACAAAATTCTCGTATAACTGGCACAGGTAGACAGTTAGAACCTTTTTTGCAGTATGGAGATATTAAATACAAGGTGGCTTGACAATAAGGTGATAGGGGCAAAATTTAAAGAGATGTACAGGGTAAGTTTTGTTTAACAAAAGGTTGGCAAATGCCTTTTTTACAACAGGGTGGTGGAAATGGATATGAAAGTGGCATGAGACTCTTGGATGTCCACGCAGATAAGAATTGGTATTAGCATCATTTTCAGCACAAAGGGCCTGATCCAGGATCTATGTTTTATGTTCTATCCCATGTCAAAAAGGCTGGCAGTATCATCAAAGACCCACACCATCCTGGCCACACACTCATCTCCCTGCTACCTTCAGGTAGAAGGTACAGGAGCCTGAAGACTGCAACAACCAGGTTCAGGAAAAGCTACTTCCCCACAGCCATCAGGCTATTAAACCTGGTTCGGACAAAACTCTGATTATTAATAACCACTTTCTGTTATTTGCACTTTACCAGTTTATTTATTCATGTGTGTCTATATTTATATCATGGTATATGGACACATTTATCTGTTTTGTAGTAAATGCCTACTATTTTCTGTGTGCTTAAGTAAAGCAAGAATTTCATTGTCCTATACAGGGACACATGACAATAAACTCACTTGAACTTGAACTTGATATGCAGGTAGTCTGGGAAAACCAGGTTGTTTCTGTACCCCAAGAAAGGGAGTTTGTAGAGTGCCTCCAAGATGAATTCTTAGAGCAGCTTGCACTAGAGCCTACCAGAGAGAAGGCAATTCTGGATTTAGTGTTGTCTAATGAACCAGATTTAATGTTGGAACTCAAGGCAAAGGAACCGCTAGGAGGTAGTGACCATAATACAATAAATTTTAATCTGCAATTTGAGAGGGAGGTTAAATAAGAACAAAGGAGACTATGAAGGCATGAGAGAGTAGGCCAAGGTTGACTGGAAAAGGATCCCAGCAGGAATGACAGTGGAACAGCAGTGGCAGGAATATCTGGGCATAATCCAGAACATGCAGGATCATTTCCTTCCAAAGAGGAATAAAAATTCTTAGAGGCAACTGTGGCTGACATGGGAAGTTAGTGATGGAATAAAACTAAAAGAAAAAGTGTATAATATAGCAAAGAGTAGCAAGAAGCAAGAGGATTGGGAAACTTTCAAAGGACAACAGAATGTAACAAAAAGGGCAATACGGGGTGAAAAGTTGATGTACAAGGGTAAGCTGGCCAAGAATATAAAGGACAGTAAAAGCTTCTTCAGGTATGTTAAGAGAAAAAGATTAAAAACAAATGTGGGTCCCTCGAAGGCAAAAACGGGTGAAATTATTATTGGGAACAAGGAAATGGCAGAGGAGTTAAACAGGTACTTTGGTTCTGTCTTCACTAAGGAAGACAATCTCCCAGATGTACTAGAGGACAGAGGATCTATGGAGACAGAGTAACTGAAATAAATTTGCATTAGGCAAGAAATAGTATTGGGTAGACTGATAAATCCCCAGGGCCCGACGGTCTGTATCAGTATCTCCAAAGGTCATGGAAGATTTCCCCATTCTCAGAGCACAAGCTTTAAACATCGGAACTTCTTGTAGAAACCAAATTTATCAGGACATACAAACCATCTGTCTCTGGGTTTCTGAAAAAACTCCATGCTAATTCGATCATAAAAACCCTCCCCCCTCCCAACTGCTGGATATGCAGGAAACTCCCATCCACCCAGACATGATGCAAAATCACATGACCAACCTTCCCCTTGACAGTTGTTGCTTAACCCATTGATTTCTTCTTGTTTACTTCATTCTCCAGATTTCACCATTTGCAGTCCCTCACCTAGCCCTCACCTAGTTGCTACATTTACATACCATTCAACAACTTGTCACTTTTATTTTCCAGCCCACTTTAAATATTCTAATGTAACCCCCCCCCCCCCATGTTTTGGCTGAGAACCCAACTAAATATAAGTAATTTAAACAAAACTACACCGGCTGTTTTCAGCTACTCGTTATATTTTATAAGGCTATAACAAATGTACAAATTGGCTACAACAAATATTCGACAAAATCTTTATTATCTACAATGCTTCATATACTCAAGGAGAGTTTGCTCATTAAAGCATATAGAATGCATTAAAAATTACAGTACAGTCCAAAATGATTAGGACCAGATCAAACTTAAAGCCCACCACGCAGTCTCAGGACCAAGTGCAGGGTAGATTCTTTTTGAATGTTGTAGTCAGATAGAGTACGGCCTTCCTCCAGCTGTTTCCCAGCAAAGATCAGACGTTGTTGGTCTGGAGGAATACCTTCTTTGTCCTGAATCTTGGCTTTGACATTTTCTATGGTGTCACTTGGCTCCACCTCGAGGGTTATGGTCTTACCAGTGAGCGTCTTCACAAAGATCTGCATTCCACCACGGAGTCTCAGGACAAGGTGAAGAGTTGATTCTTTTTGAATGTTATAGTCAGACAGGGTTCGTCCATCTTCCAGCTGTTTTCCTGCAAAGATCAGACGTTGTTGGTCTGGAGGTATACCTTCTTTGTCCTGAATCTTGGCCTTGACATTCTCTATGGTGTCACTTGGCTCCACCTCAAGGGTTATGGTCTTCCCAGTAAGAGTCTTCACAAAGATCTGCATACCACCACGGAGTCGCAGAACAAGATGCAGGGTAGATTCCTTCTGAATGTTGTAGTCAGACAGGGTTCGTCCATCTTCCAGCTGCTTCCCAGCAAAGATCAGACGCTGCTGGTCTGGAGGAATACCTTCTTTGTCCTGAATCTTGGCCTTAACATTCTCTATGGTGTCACTTGGCTCCACCTCAAGGGTTATGGTCTTCCCAGTAAGAGTCTTCACAAAGATCTGCATTCCACCACGGAGTCTCAAGACAAGATGCAGGGTGGATTCCTTCTGAATGTTATAGTCAGACAGGGTCCGACCATCTTCCAGCTGTTTTCCTGCAAAGATCAGACGTTGTTGATCAGGAGGTATACCTTCCTTGTCCTGAATCTTGGCTTTGACATTCTCGATGGTGTCACTTGGCTCCACCTCAAGAGTTATGGTCTTCCCCGTAAGGGTCTTCACAAAGATCTGCATCCCACCACGGAGTCTCAGAACAAGATGCAGGGTAGATTCCTTCTGAATGTTGTAGTCAGATAGAGTACGGCCTTCCTCCAGCTGTTTCCCAGCAAAGATCAAGCGCTGTTGGTCTGGAGGAATACCTTCCTTGTCCTGAATCTTGGCCTTAACATTCTCTATGGTGTCACTTGGCTCCACCTCAAGGGTTATGGTCTTCCCAGTAAGAGTCTTCACAAAGATCTGCATTCCACCACGGAGTCTCAAGACCAGATGCAGGGTGGATTCCTTCTGAATGTTATAGTCAGACAGGGTCCGACCATCTTCCAGCTGTTTTCCTGCAAAGATCAGACGTTGTTGATCAGGAGGTATACCTTCCTTGTCCTGAATCTTGGCTTTGACATTCTCGATGGTGTCACTTGGCTCCACCTCAAGAGTTATGGTTTTCCCCGTAAGGGTCTTCACAAAGATCTGCATCCCACCACGGAGTCTCAGAACAAGATGCAGGGTAGATTCCTTCTGAATGTTGTAGTCAGATAGAGTACGGCCTTCCTCCAGCTGTTTCCCAGCAAAGATCAAGCGCTGTTGGTCTGGAGGAATACCTTCCTTGTCCTGAATCTTGGCCTTAACATTCTCTATGGTGTCACTTGGCTCCACCTCAAGGGTTATGGTCTTCCCAGTAAGAGTCTTCACAAAGATCTGCATTCCACCACGGAGTCTCAAGACAAGATGCAGGGTGGATTCCTTCTGAATGTTATAGTCAGACAGGGTCCGACCATCTTCCAGCTGTTTTCCTGCAAAGATCAGACGTTGTTGATCAGGAGGTATACCTTCCTTGTCCTGAATCTTGGCTTTGACATTCTCTATGGTGTCACTTGGCTCCACCTCAAGAGTTATGGTCTTCCCCGTAAGGGTCTTCACAAAGATCTGCATCCCACCACGGAGTCTCAGAACAAGATGCAGGGTAGATTCCTTCTGAATGTTGTAGTCAGATAGAGTACGGCCTTCCTCTAGCTGTTTCCCAGCAAAGATCAAGCGCTGTTGGTCTGGAGGAATACCTTCCTTGTCCTGAATCTTGGCCTTAACATTCTCTATGGTGTCACTTGGCTCCACCTCAAGGGTTATGGTCTTCCCAGTAAGAGTCTTAACAAAGATCTGCATTCCACCACGGAGTCTCAAGACCAGATGCAGGGTGGATTCCTTCTGAATGTTATAGTCAGACAGGGTCCGACCATCTTCCAGCTGTTTTCCTGCAAAGATCAGACGTTGTTGATCAGGAGGTATACCTTCCTTGTCCTGAATCTTGGCTTTGACATTCTCGATGGTGTCACTTGGCTCCACCTCAAGAGTTATGGTTTTCCCCGTAAGGGTCTTCACAAAGATCTGCATCCCACCACGGAGTCTCAGAACAAGATGCAGGGTAGATTCCTTCTGAATGTTGTAGTCAGATAGAGTACGGCCTTCCTCCAGCTGTTTCCCAGCAAAGATCAAGCGCTGTTGGTCTGGAGGAATACCTTCCTTGTCCTGAATCTTGGCCTTAACATTCTCTATGGTGTCACTTGGCTCCACCTCAAGGGTTATGGTCTTCCCAGTAAGAGTCTTCACAAAGATCTGCATTCCACCACGGAGTCTCAAGACCAGATGCAGGGTGGATTCCTTCTGAATGTTATAGTCAGACAGGGTCCGACCATCTTCCAGCTGTTTTCCTGCAAAGATCAGACGTTGTTGATCAGGAGGTATACCTTCCTTGTCCTGAATCTTGGCTTTGACATTCTCGATGGTGTCACTTGGCTCCACCTCAAGAGTTATGGTCTTCCCCGTAAGGGTCTTCACAAAGATCTGCATCCCACCACGGAGTCTCAGAACAAGATGCAGGGTAGATTCCTTCTGAATGTTGTAGTCAGATAGAGTACGGCCTTCCTCCAGCTGTTTCCCAGCAAAGATCAAGCGCTGTTGGTCTGGAGGAATACCTTCCTTGTCCTGAATCTTGGCCTTAACATTCTCTATGGTGTCACTTGGCTCCACCTCAAGGGTTATGGTCTTCCCAGTAAGAGTCTTCACAAAGATCTGCATTCCACCACGGAGTCTCAAGACGAGATGCAGGGTAGATTCCTTTTGAATGTTGTAGTCAGACAGGGTCCGACCATCTTCAAGCTGTTTCCCAGCAAAGATCAGACGCTGCTGGTCTGGAGGAATACCTTCCTTGTCCTGAATCTTGGCTTTGACATTCTCTATAGTGTCACTTGGCTCCACCTCAAGGGTTATAGTCTTACCAGTGAGCGTCTTCACAAAGATCTGCATCCCACCACGCAGTCTCAAGACAAGGTGAAGAGTGGATTCCTTCTGAATGTTGTAGTCAGATAGAGTACGGCCTTCCTCCAGCTGTTTCCCAGCAAAGATCAGACGTTGTTGGTCTGGAGGTATACCTTCTTTGTCCTGAATCTTGGCTTTGACATTCTCTATGGTGTCACTTGGCTCCACTTCCAGGGTTATGGTCTTCCCCGTAAGGGTCTTCACAAAGATCTGCATCCCACCACGGAGTCTCAGGACAAGGTGAAGGGTAGATTCTTTCTGAATGTTGTAGTCAGACAGGGTTCGTCCATCTTCCAGCTGTTTCCCAGCAAAGATCAGACGCTGCTGGTCAGGAGGTATACCTTCTTTATCTTGAATCTTGGCCTTGACATTCTCTATAGTGTCACTTGGCTCCACCTCAAGGGTTATGGTCTTCCCCGTAAGGGTCTTCACAAAGATCTGCATTCCACCACGCAGTCTCAAGACGAGATGCAGGGTAGATTCTTTCTGAATGTTGTAGTCAGATAGAGTACGGCCTTCCTCCAGCTGCTTCCCAGCAAAGATCAGACGCTGCTGGTCAGGAGGTATACCTTCTTTATCTTGAATCTTGGCCTTGACATTCTCAATGGTGTCACTTGGCTCCACCTCAAGGGTTATGGTCTTCCCAGTAAGGGTCTTCACAAAGATCTGCATTTTGAACTGGCAAATAACAAAGACAATTTTAGTGCAACCAACCCATCAGTCATAAAAAACAGCCTTTCAAGATACACGGTCAACAAAATAGAGAGAGTAGAGGAGATTTACTAGAATGTTGCCTGGGTTTCAGCAACTAAGATACAGAGAAAGGTTGATGAGTTAGGGCTTTATTCTTTGGAGCGCAGAAGGTTAAGGGGGGACTTGATAGAGGTTTTTTAAATGATGAGAGGGATAGACAGAGTTGACGTGGAAAAGCTTTTCCCACTGAGAGTAGGGAAGCTTCAAACAAGGGGACATGACTTGAGAATTAAGGGACTGAAGTTTAGGGGTAACATGAGGGGGAACTTCTTTACTCAGAGAGTGGTAGCTGTGTGGAATGAGCTTCCAGTGAAGGTGGTGGAGGCAGGTTCGTTTTTATCATTTAAAAATAAATTGGATAGTTATATGGATGGGAAAGGAATGGAGTGTTATGGTCTGAGCGCAGGTATAAGTGACTAGGGGAGATTATGTGTTCCGCACGGACTAGAGGGGTCGAGATGGCCTGTTTCCGTGCTGTAATTGTTATATGGTTATATGGTTATACACCAACAATTCCCATCCCAAAACATCTGTTAACCTATGCAGTAGAATATATAATTGGAGAGTACTGGAACAATCCCTCCAGCCCACCCTGCCTGTACCAACCACAGGCTCATTCGATTCACCGCCTCTGCTGTTTTCTTTTTTTACCTCAACATGACGAGCGAATCTGTGCTGCTGGTTGTTTGTTCATCAACGCCGCCAGCCCCGCCCGTCCTCCTCCTCCTGTCGACACTCAGAACCGCTCCTCCCCCTTGTACGCTATCCTGTCGCTCAGCCGCGCCTTCTCTTCGCCCCCTCCTTCCCTCTCCCCGTCCCGGCTGGTCCTCCAACCGTCATAGCGCCATCCGTCATCACCTCACCAGTCCCCCGCCCGCTCTCCCTCCAGCCCCGCCCGCCCGCCAACCATCACTGCGTCATCTCGCCTGAAAATCCGCTCTGCTGCCGCCGCCCCAGGGAACCTTACACCCGCAGCCGTGCGCTTCGCCCCAACAACTCGCCCCGTTTTCCCGGCCCCTCACACCGCTGGTCTCTCGCCCGCCCGCTCGCCAACCGTCACGGCGCCATTTGGCCCTCTCGCCTCAAAACCCGAATCGTCAACCCTCCCTGCCTCCCCCCCGGGAACATTACTACACTAGCAATCGCTCGTTTCGCCCCACCACCGCTTCGATTCACCCAGCTTCCCCGGGACCCTCGCAGCTCCGGCCGCCGCTCACCTCGTTCGTTCGTTCGCTCGTTCGCTCGACAACTTCGATAAGAGATGCTCACTTCCGGCTACGATTCTGGTTTCCGGCAGCCGCTGCGCTCCCTTTTATAACGAGCGCCGCCTCACCCCCTCGTCCGCTCCCTCCGCGCGGCAAGTAGTGCCAGACACTATCGTCGTAACGGTCGCTGTCGATTTGGGATGTACAAGCCTGTGCGGTAGGGTGCGAGTATTGCGCGTGATGTTTGCTGTGTGTGAGCGAGTGTGCGGACTGGTGCTGCCAGGCTGCTCTCTGCCAACTGGCGGCTCCGCGCAGCGGTTTATTTTCTGCGAGCTGTGCGGCGGCACGAGCGGCCTCGACGCTGATTGGCGGACGGCCGCTGACGTCGATAATGGTCGTTGTCCCTGGCGACGGGCGGCCAGTCGGCGGCCGCCACGTGATGGGCGCGTCACCCCGCGTGATGGCTGCGTGTCCAGAGCGTGAGTCAGCAGCTGCGGGGAATGATCCAGAACACTGGGGGGGGAGGGGGGAGAATGATCCAGAACACGGAGGAATGATCGAGAACAGCGGGGGGGGGGTGATCCAGAACACGGAGGAATGATCGAGAACGGGGGGGGGGGGGGGGGGGTGATCCAGAACCCTGAGGAATGATCCAGAACACTGGGGGAGGGGGGGGTGTAGAATGATCCAGAACACTGGGGGGGGGGGGGGTGTAGAATGATCCAGAACACTGGGGGGGGGGTGTAGAATGATCCAGAACACTGGGGGGGTGTAGAATGATCCAGAACACTGGGGGGGGTGTAGAATGATCCAGAACACGGGTGGGGGGGGAGAATTATCCATAACACGGGAGAATTATCCGGGGGGGGGGGGGTGTCTAGAACACATGGGGTGGGGCTCCAGAACAGGGGGGAATGACCCAGAATACTAGAGAATGATCCAGAACGGGGGAGGGGTAGCATCATCAAGAACATGGGGGCAGGAGTGATGGAGAACATGGGGAGAATGATCGAGAACACGGGGGAGAATGGTCAAGATGATGGGGACCGGGGGGGGTGGGGGGGTCAAGAACAGAGAGGGCATGATTGAGAATGGGGTGGAGGGGAGAAAGATCGATGTCATGAGGAATCGGTGTTGAGAAAGATCCAGAAAGGGGGTAAGGGAATGAGAGCAGATAAAGATGGAGAATGTGGGGACAGGAGTTGCAGAGAAAGATCTAGAACATTGGGTGAGTGCAGAGGAAAATCCCAGAACATGGTGAGGGGTAGAGTAAGATGTAGAATGTAGGGCGAGGGGAAGGAGCAGGCGATGCCGGGAGGGTCTCTGGCAGTCGCTGCTGTGCTTTGGGCAACTCCCTCCTCTCCCTTT
This sequence comes from Amblyraja radiata, assembly GCF_010909765.2. Lineage (NCBI taxonomy): Eukaryota > Metazoa > Chordata > Chondrichthyes > Rajiformes > Rajidae > Amblyraja > Amblyraja radiata. Next base: position 2,946,623 of record NC_045983.1, on the reverse strand, counting down.
TTTATTTCAAAATAGAATTTATTCAGGTAATAAATATATACAATACACGAGCCGTGCAACAAATTCATCCGACATTTTCGGAGGCTATACAAATTATTTAATACAGTCTACATACATTGCTCAAATTTCACAAGTTTATCCTCCACCCTTGCCACTCATGTGGCCTACTGGCCTGGGATCCCTTCCCTTATTTTGAGGGGCGTCTCCACCACACCCTGCCCCCCATGTCCATCAGCGGAAGGACCCTAGACTGTGGTCCTCCACCACGAGCCTTGGCATTGGCTGCACCGAGCTTCAGTGCGTCCCTCAGCACATACTCCTGCAGTTTGCAGCGGGCCAGTCGGCAACATTCCCTGACGGACATCTCGCTGCGCTGGGTGGTGAACAGCGCTCAGTCAGACCAAAGGGTATCTTTCACCGAGTTGATGACCTTCCAGCAGCACTCGATGTCAGTCTATGAATGCGTCCCTGGGAACAGTCCGTAAATCAGAGTCCTCTGTGACGGAGCTGTTCGGAATAAAATGTGACAGGGACCCTTGCAGACCTCTCCAGACTCTCTTTGCGAATCCACACTCTACAAAGAGGTGGGCAATCGTCTCCTCTCCATAGCAGCCGTCCCGAGGGCAGTGTGCGCTGGTAGTGAGGTTCCGACCGTGCAGGAAGGATCTGACTGGGAGGGCTCCCCTCACCGCCAGCCAAGCCAGGTCTTTGTGCTTGTTGGTGAGTTCTGGCGATGAGACATTTTGCCAGACAAGCTGGGCAGTCTGGGAACCACGCCACCGGATTCATCGAGTCCTTTCCCTGCAGTGCCTGCAGGACGCTCATTGCTGACCACTGCCCGATGGACTTGTGGTCAAAGGTGTTGGTCCAGAAGAACCTTTCCACAAACGACAGATGGCACGGCAATGTCCAGCTGACTGGCACATTGCGTGGCATCTGCGCCAGGCCCATCCTTCATAACACCAGGGACAGGTAGAACCTCAGCAGGTAGTGACACTTGTTGCCCTTGTGCCTTGGCTCTACACTCCGCCTGATGCAGCCACACACGAAAGTGGCCACCAGGATGAGGGCGACGTTGGGCACGCTTTTACCCCCTTTGTCTGCCGACTTGTGCATTGTGGCCCGTCACACCCAGTCTATCCTCGACCCCCAGATGAACTGGAAGACGGCCCGGGTGATCCCTGTGGCGTAGGAGGGAGGGACTTGCGCCAAGTACAGCAGCCCCGAGAGCACCTCACACCTGATGACGTCTCTCACTGTTAATGTTTAGCCTTGCAACCAAACAATGACTTCCTTGTTTGTACTCAGTTTCTATAAACAAATCCTTAGTCTCTGTTCGTCTACAGTATGTGTCTCCTATTGGCTTTAATTTTATTTAATACTCAGAATGGCATTCAGATCATCCAAGTGCACCACATCTCAATTATTTTTTATGATAAATTCTGGTATATCTTGCTAGTTGCAATCTCACAATCTCACATTAAAATAAATGGCTGTGTGGTGAACAGGATTGTCTGGTCTGTTTGGGGGGTGGCAATTGGAATTTAATTGAGCATGATAATGTGTTAGGTAAGGTACACAAAATACACAATAAATGGAAAACTATTGAGTGATGTTAAGGAGAAAGGTCCCATCCGGAAGTGGCTCTTTTTTGTCTCTTCCTTCGGGGGAATGCGACTTTTTCTTGTCGTATCCCCCTTCTTTGCCTCCGTCTGCGCTGAGGCCTAATGGCGGAGCTGGCGGCCTCCAACTGGGACCGACCTCGAGACTCCGGAGGCAGAGCCAGCCAGGACTTACCAACGCGAGGCTGGCCGAATTCGGAGCTGTGGCGGTGGCCCAGTTTCGGGGCTGAGGCGGCGTTGACCTGAATTCAGGGCTCGGCCCAGTGGACGACATCGTCGGGAGCTCGCAGGTCACAGGTTGGTGACCTGTTTTTCCGGAGCTCCCGCAACTACAGCTGCGTCCGCAGGACTGGAGCATGGCAGCTTCGGCAGCTTCTACCACCCCGGGCCACGGAGCTCGAACCGGCCCGTTCGCTGAGCTCGGTTGAGCCGTGGGACTTACTCACCATCATCCGGCGGGGTCACAACAACGGATGCCTGGATCGCCTCAGCGCAGAGGGAGAACGAGGGAAGAGACAGAGACTTTAAGACTTTTGCCTCCATCACAGTGAGGAGGTGCCTGGTGAACTCACTGTGGTGGATTTGTGTTTATTGTATGTTTTGTTATTTATTATTATATGTATGACTGCAGGCAACCAAATTTCGTTCAGACCGAAAGGTCTGAATGACAATAAATGAATCTAATCTAATCCATTCACAGCATCTTAGAGGTAACAGGATGGATGAGTAAGGTGGTCAAGTACCTGTTTAATTTTTTATTATTTATCTGCTGAGGCAATAAAAATAAGAATGGTGACATTGAAAATGTTCATAATGTTAAAATGATCAGTGTGAAGACTGCATCGCATTGTGGCAAAGATGTGAGTGACAGAGTGAGGATGCAGTGGACTTTTGCAAGGATGTTGCCATAACGGGAAAATTGTATATATGAGAAAAGGTTGGGAAAAGTAATACAGGTCCACCACTGATTTTTTGGCAACTGTTGGCTCTTATTAGTAAAGGCGCCTCCTTTAGACTTACTTTAGACTTTAGAGATACAACTTGTTAACAGGTTTTTAGACCTACAGAGTCCACGGCAACAAGTGATCACCCTGTGTACCAGCACTATCCTACACGCTAGAGACAATTTACGGAAGCCAATTAACCTGCAATCCTGCACGTCCTTTAATTCGGACAAAATAGACAATAGGTGCAGGAGTAGGCCATTCGGCCCTTCGAGCCAGCACCGTCATTCACCATGATCATGGCTGATCTTCCACAATCAGTACCCCATTCCTGCCTTCTCCCATATCCCTTGACATATCCTCTTTAAGAGCTCTCTCTTGAAAGCATCTAGAGAATTGGCCTCCACTGCTTTCTGAGGCACAGAATTCCACAGATTCACAACTCTTGGTGAAAATGTTTTCCTCATTTCCGTTCTAAATGGCCTTCCCTTATTCGTAAACTGTGGCCCCTCGTTCTGGACTCCCCCAACATCGGGAACATGTTTCCTGCCTCTAGCGTGTCCAATCCCTTAATAATCATATGTTTCAATAAGATATCCTCTCATCCTCCTAAATTCCAGTGTATACAAGCACCATTCATTCAATTATTTCAATATATGACAGTCCCGCCATCCCGGGAATTAACCTCGTGAACCTACGCTGCACTCCCTCAATAGCGAGAATGTCCTTCCTCAAATTAAGAGACCAAAACTGCACACAATACTCCAGGTGTGGTCTCACTAGGGCCTTGTACAACTTCAGAAGGCCTTTGCTCCTATACTCAACTCCTCTTGTTAGGAAGGCCAACATGCTTTCTTCACTGCCTGCTGTACCTACATGCTTACTTTCAGTGACTGATGAACAAGGACACCCAGATCTCATTGTACTTCCCCTTTTCCTAACTTGACACCATTCAGACAATACCCTCCAGTCAATAATCTGACTGATTAAGGCATGTGTGCCAACTGTCAGCTTCACCATCTTCTCTACTTGTGTCACCATTTCAAGAAACTATATGCCTGCACCTCAGGTCTCTGTTCTACGCACTTGTCAGTTCCTGCACACTTGAGGAACTGTGGTTGGAATGGCTCCTTATCTGATGCTGGAAAGTGTGATTAGATTTTGCAGCTCTTTATATCTAGCATAGAGAATGGGCAGAATGGTCTTGTCCCATGCCATAATTCCTAGGTGTTGTGCCCAGTCCGTGCACAATTCTCTAGTATTTGTTAATCAGAGACTTGCAAAGATAGAACAATACTTTGCTTTTATACTTCATATAGTCTCAAGGATTTAATATGATTTAACACTATTAAAACCTTGTCTTGCTACGATCAAGATTTTATCGGTGTGATTGTCCGAATGTCTCTTGTGTACTCCATTAAATATTATAGACAATAGGTGCAGAGTAGGCCATTCGGCCCTTCGAGCCAGCACCGCCATTCAATGGGATCATGGCTGATCATCCCCAATCAGTACCCCGTTCCTGCCTTCTCCCCTGACTCCGCTATTTTTAAGAGCCCTACCTAGCTCTCTCTTGAAAGCATCCAGAGAACCGGCCTCCACCACCCGCTGAGGCAGAGAATTCCACAGACTCACCACTCTCTATAGCATTCAGTCTTTATGCCTCTTGCTCTGTGCTGTTGAGGAGAGAATGCTACAGCGTGGAACTTTGGCAATTAGCGGCATACCCACCCACGAACTGTGAAGTAGTTCAATTAAAAACAATCACCAGGCCAAAATTGTGGGGCCACAGGACAGGACCACAAGAAATTGGAAAGTAAGAATAGTTCGGGTGAATTGGGTGAATGTCTTTTGATGTGACAACAACAGAGATTTGGATGACTCAACTTTCTGGGCAGCTGAACAAGGGAGGCCTTCCATTAAAAATGTATAAAATTGTATAAACATCTGATCACATTTATCATGGTACTTGAGCTTTTCAAGTTGATCCAGGCATACATTTAGCATGGATTACAATATCATTCACTGTCTTGGTCAGTGAAAACTGACTAAAGCTTAAAACTTAATATAGGAACATCGTAAAGTTGGTTCACAACAAAGGGTGGTTTTTCCAAGGCCTTACTTTATTCTAGAATCCAAGGGCCAACAGCCAACATTTATAACTAATCTCACTTCCTTGACTTTGTGGCAAACTCTCCGGTGCTTTTTCTTAAGGAATTTAGGACAGCATGGAGCCAGTGTGTAGATGATTGATTGAGACAGCAAAAGTTTGATTAGCTGTGTGGAACACACAGTGTAAAATGTAGAGTTGTTCAACAAATTATGAACAACTACTAAATGATAAGGCCAGGTTTTCATTCAGTATCTTGCAGCAGGATTTCTCAGAAGGTTTGGAAAATTATTGAGTTAAAATATAATGCAGCTATGACTCAACGGAAAAGCAGTTACTCTTGTTTTATTTGCATACTTTGTCTTCGTGAATAAGCATATTATTTTAAGATTGCTTTGATAGATTATAGTGAAAATGGCATAGAGACTAACTGATGTTTCAGCAATGAAGAGAGAGCGGATAGGCCAGGTTTGCTTTGCCCTAAGAGCAGATAAGACTGTTCAGGGGGTTGGGGAAACCTGATAGAGTTGCAACAAAAACATCAGAGGCATTGGTAGGGTAGATTGTAGGAAAGATGTGTAGGAAGGAACTGCAGATGCTGGTTTAAACCAAAGATAGACACAAAAAGCTGGAGTAACTCAACGGGTCAGACAGCATTTCTGATGAGATACGGCGGTGGGGCCTCGCGATCGACCCACAATCTGCACATGGCAGCCAGCTAGCGTTAACTCGAACGAACAAACCCAGGCTTATTCCCTGGGCAGAGGATTCTAAAACCTGGGCAGAGGATTCTCCCCCTCCCCCACACCGGGTCCCATCTTTGTTCTCCCACCATCCCCCACGCCGGCTCCCCATCATGCTTCACGGCAGTCCCCCCACAACGGATCCCCATTGTCTTCCCCTCCCCCCCTCACGCTCAACGACTGCTGATCGTGGGTCGATTGCGAGGCCCCACTGCCACCGAGGCTCCCGTTGCCGCCGAGGCCCCACTGCCACCGAGGCTCCCGTTGCCACCGAGGCCCCACCACCACTGAGGCTCCTGTTGCCGCCGAGACAAATATCCCTCCAAACCCGTCCTATCCATAAATGAAGCTCAGTTTAAACTAAGGAGCATCTCATCTGGCATGAGAATACTTTGTCAACTACTTGTATGAATCTTGAATTTCCAGCTAGGTAAACTGCTTTCCCAATGTATCCCATAATTATGCTAATGTCCCTTTTTCATCACATTTGTATAAAATAACTCCACATGATCAGTACTCATTCTCCCTATTATTTGATCAGATTCCTCACTCGTCCACTTCAGCTCTTCCACTCTTACCCAGAGTTCAGAGGAACAATCCCTGATCTGATGCATTAATTACACAAAAATCAAGCTGCTGGAGGAACTCAGTGGGCCAGGCAGCATCTGTCGAGGGGAATGAACAGACGTTTCGGGTCGTGACACTACTTTGGACCCAAACTGAAATGACGCTGTGCGTTCCCCCCCACGGATGCTGCCTGGCCTGCTTAGTTCCTCCAGCACTTTGTTTTTTCCCTCAAGATTCCAGCATCTACGGTCTCTTGTGACTCAGAAGAATTAATTGGTTTCATTTCTACAGAAACTGCTTGACTGCCTAAGATCTGTTTCGGTGAGTCAATTAGCCTGGAGGAAATGCTTCCAATGGTTCTGCTAGTTTCACAAGAGTAAGGGAGGTACCAAAGAAATGGAGGACGTCATTCTTTTGTTCAAAAAGTAGTGCAAGGAAAATGCCAGAAACCGACAACAGTCGGAGTTGGAGAAAAATCTAATTGGGAAAAAGTAAACGCCAGTTAATTAAGCAAAGCAAGAATAAATTTTGTTAAAGTCTGGTCATATCCGACCAACCTGTTTGAATAGACAATAAGTGCAGGAGTAGGCCATTCGGCCCTTCGAGCCAGCACCACCATTCAATGTGATCATGGCTGATCATCCACAATCAGTACCCCATTCCTGCCTTCTCCCCATATCCCCTGACTCCGCTATCATTAAGAGCCCTATCTAGCTCTCTCTTGAAAGTATCCAGAGAACCGGTCTCCACCGCCCTCTGAGGCAGAGAATTCCACAGACTCACAACTCTGTGTGAAAAAGTGTTTCCTCATCTCCATTCTAAATGGGTTACCCCTTATTCTTAAACTGTGGCTCCTGGTTCTGGACTCCCCCAATATCTTGACGTGATCACAGCACTGTATATTGCAAGAAATCCAGTAGTTGTAATCCCCTGGGATTTTTGCAGATGCCTGTTGAAAATAGCAAGTAAAGATCTGGTTGGCAAAACTGAAGCCTATGATATGAAAGGGTCAACAGCAGCATAGATAGGAAATGGGCTCAAAAGTTAGAAAGCAGGAAACAACAGTGGGATGTGATTATTTTCAGGCTTGGTCTGGTGGACAGTGTCAGAGTTGAGACCACTGAGCTTTTGATATTTAGACTTGGGTGACTGGCACAACGTTTTGGAAGTGTGGCAAACTTTGAGGACAGTCACAGATTTGAAGTGATACACATAGTTTGGCAGAATGAAACAAATGGCAAAATAAATCTTAATGCAGAGATATATGAAATTATACATTATACATTTAAACAGAACAAGCCTGTGCAGATTAAATGGTGCCATCTAAAGGATATTATACTTGTGCACAAATCAACACAAAGATTTTTCAAAGGTTTACAGGCACAGCATGGAAACAGGCTCTCCGGTCTACCAAGTCCACGCTGACCCATACACACTATTTCAGTATTATCCCACTTTCTCATCCACTCCCCACACAATCGAAGCAATTTACAGAGTTCAATTAACCTATAAACCTGCACGTCTCTGGAGAAAACCCACATGGTCACAGGGAGAGTGGTGCAGAGCAATTATAAACTGGAACTCACCATTTGAGGAGCTGATGAAAATGGTCATTAGGGTTTTGAAAAAGAAATTGGATATGAACTTGAGATGGAGCCATTTGCTCAACTATAGGGAAAGTTGATGGAATGGAATGAATCACATTGTTTTACAGGGACCTGGCATAGAAATAGTAACATAGAAAAATAGGTGCAGGAGTGGGCCATTCAGCCCTTCGAGCCAGCACCGCCAATCGATATGATCATGGCTGATCATCTAAAATCAGTACCCTGTTCCTGCTTTTTCCCCATATCCCTTGATTCCTTTAGCCCTAAGAGCTAAATCTAACTCTCTTGAAACCCAGTGAATTGGCCTACAATGCCTTCTGCGGCAGAGAATTCCACAGATTCACAACTCACTGAAGATTTTCCTCATCTCAGTCCTAAATGGCATACCCCTTATTCTTAAACTGTAACCCCTGGTTCTGGACTCCCCCAACATGGTGAACATTTTTCCTGCATCTAGCCTGTCCAATCCCTTAAGAAATTTATATGTTTCTATAAGAACCCCTCTCATCTAAATTCCAGTGAATACAAGCCCCTTCATAACACTTTCATCATATTTCAGTCCCGCCATCCCGGGAATTAACCTGGTGAACATTTGCTGCACTCCCTCAATAGCAATAATATCCTTCCTCAAATTAGGAGATCAAATTTGCACACAATACTCCAGGTGCGGTCTCACCGAGGTAGGACTTCCTTGCTCCTAAACTCAAATCCACTCGCAATGAAGGCCAACATGCCATTAGCTTTCTTCACTGCCTGCTGTACCTGCATGCTTACTTTCAGTGACTGATGTACAAGGACACCCAGGTCTTATTGCACCTCCCCTTTTCCTAATCTGACACCATTCAGAAAATTGTCTTCCTGTTCTTGCCACCAAAGTGGACAACCTCACATTTATCCACATTATACTGCATCTGCCATGCATCTGCCCACTCACCCAACCTATCCAAGTCACCCTACAGCCTCATAGCATCCTCCTCCCAGCTCACACTGCCACCCAGCTTCATGTCATCCGCAAACTTGGAGATTTAATTCCCTCATCTAAATCATTAATATATATTGTAAATAACTGGGGTCCCAGCACCAAACCTTGAGGCACCCCACTCGTGACCGCCTGCCATTCTGAAAAGGACCCGTTAATTCCTACTCTTTGCTTTCTGTCTGCCGACCAGTTCTCTATCCATGTCAATACCCTACCTTCAAAACTATGTCCTCTAATTTTGCCTACTAATCTCTTCTGTGGGACCTTGTCAAAGGCTTTATGAATTTCCAGATACACCACATTCAATTCAATTCAATTCAATTCAACTTTATTGTCATTGCACAAATACGAGTATAGGTACAACGAAATGCAGTTTAGCGTCTGGTCATAGTCATAGTGCAAGATAGTAGAAGTAAAAATAAAAATACAAAATAAGCATACAATAAAAAGAAAAAATACTGGTTAACAATGTGTGGATTGTGGATGAATTAAAACTGGTACATAGACAAATAACTATACAAATGGGAGAGTCTAAAGATAGCTAGCGACAGGACTGAGTTCAGCAGTGTAAAGGTGTTGTTGAAAAAGCTGTTCCTCAGCCTGCTTGTGCGAGACCTGAGGCTCCTGTACCGCCTCCCTGATGGGAGGAGGGCAAACAGTCCATGGTTAGGGTGAGAGGGGTCCTTGATGATTTTCCCGGCCCATCTCAGACACCGTTTTCGGTGATGGGCATCCATGGCAGGGAGCGGGGCACCGATGATGTGCTGAGCGGTTTTCACCACCCGTTGCAGTGCCTTCCTGTCAGCTGCGGTGCAGCTGCTGTACCATACCGTGAAGCAGGTGGTCAGGATGCTTTCGATGGTATAGCGATAGAAGTTGGACAGGATCTGGGGGGACAGGTGGGCTTTCTTGAGCCTCCTCAGAAAGTAAAGGCGCTGCTGCGCCTTTTTGATCAATTTGGTGGTATTGAGGGACCAGGACAGACCCTCTGAGATGTGTACCCCGAGGAATTTGTAGTTGGAGACGCGCTCCACCTCAGTCCCCAACTGGCTCTCTCTTATCCATTCTACTTGTTACATCCTTAAAATATTCCGGGAGATTAGCCAAGCATGATTTCTCTTTCATAAATCCATGCTAACTTTGACCGATCCTGTCACTGCTTTCCAAATGCGCTGCTATAACATCTTTAACAATCGATTCAAGTATCTTCACCACTACCAATATAAGGCTAACTGGTCTATAATTCCCCGTTTTCTCTCTCCCTCCTTTCTTAAAAAGTGGGGTCACATTAGCTACCCTCCAGTCCACAGGAATTGATCCAGAGTCAAGAGAACATTGGGAAATGATCACCAATGCATCCACGATTTCTAGAGCCACCTCCTTGAGAACTCTGGAATGCAGACCATCAGGCCCTGGGGATTTATCTGCAGACCGGAAGTGGCGGCGCTGGTAAACGGCTGCGGCTCGCCTGCAGTCCATTTGTCTTTACTTTTTTATGTTGTTTTTTTTCATTTTGTCTAGTTAGTTTTTGTTTTTTAGGTTGTGTTTATGTGGGGGGGGGGGGGTGGGGGGGTGGGGGGGTTGAAACGGGGCTTGCTGTCTCTCTCTTCGGGGGAATACGACTTTTTTTATCGTATCCCCCTTCTCTGCCTCCGTCTGCGCTGAGGCCTGATGGCGGAGCTGGCGGCCTCGAGACTCCGGAGGCAGAGCCAGTCAGGACTTGCACTGGGCTCGCTCCCGTGAGGGCGGCCCAGCTCGGGGCTGGAACGGCGCTCCCGTCGGAGTGGCCCAGCCCGAGGGTGAAACGGCGCTCCCGTCGGAGTGGCCCAGCCCGAGGGTGGAACGGCGCTCCCGTCGGAGTGGCCCAGCCCGAGGGAGGAATGGCGCTCCCGTCGGAGTGGCCCAGCCCGAGGGAGGAATGGCGCTCCCGTCGGAGTGGCCCAGCCCGAGGGAGGAACGGAACTCCCGTTGGAGCGGCCCAGCTCGAGGGAGGAACAGCACTCACGTGAGGGCGATCCGGCTCGGGGCTGGAACGGTGCTCCGGTGGCTGGGACGGCTATGACCTGAGTCCGGGGTTGAGCCGCGGGCCAGCGGCTGCGTCCGCGGGACTGGAGGGCGGCAGCTTCGACCACCCCGGGCCGCGGAGTTTGAGCCGGCCCGTTGCGGGGTTCGGTGAGCCGCGGGACTGTTTGTACCATCACCCGGTGGGGAATCGCCTCAGCGCAGAGGAAGAAGAGGAGGGATGAGACTGCAGCCCTAAGATTTTTGCCTCCACCACAGTGAGGTGCTTGGAGGACTCACTGTGGTGGTGTTAATTTGTGTTTATTGTTGTTATTATTGTATGATTGTATGTATGACTGCAGGCACGAAATTTCGTTCAGACCGTAAGGTCTGAATGACAATAAAGGCATTCAATTCAATTCAATTCAATTCAATTCAGTCCCAACAGTTTACCTAGCACCATTTCCTGACTAATGTGGATTCCCTTCAGTTCCTACCTCCCACTAAATCCTCATTCCCCTTGTATTTCTGGGAGATTGTTTGTGTCTTCTTTAGTGAAGACATAACCAAAGTACTTGTTTATTTGTTCTGCCATTTCTTTGTTTCCCATTATAAATTCACCTTCCTCTGATTGTAAGGACCTACAAGGACTTGGTAAGGACCGTAAGGTCTGAATGGCAATAAAGGTATTCAATTCAATTCAATTTGTCTTCACTAATCTTTTCCTTTTTACATATCTAAAGAAACCTTTAGAGTCATGTTTGTATATTTCCTGCAAGTTTTTTTTCATGCTTTTTCCACCACTCCTTTGTCCTCTGTTGAGTTCTAAATTTCTCCGTCCTCCAGTTTGCTGCTTCCTCTTTATATGCCTTTTCCTTGGATTTAACACTATTCTTGATTTCCCTTGTTCGCCACGGTTGAGCCGCCTTCCCTGTTTTATTTTTGCGCCAGACAGGGATGAACAATATGCAAAAACAAAAGAAAATTCCGGAAATACTCGGGTCAGATGGGATCTGTGGAAAGAAAAACAAAATTAATGAGACAGGGCTCAATTATTTGGCTTTTTAATTTTCTCGCATAAAACTGAACATAAGGCTTGCATAATTTGTCTGAATTTCTGCAACAAATGGGCAATTTTAATATTAGGTAGTACACTGAAAATAAATTCCATGCACATCCAGTACTTTTATAGAACTGCTAGTGTTACTGTGAGAAGGTGCACATTCCTGGATCTGCTACACAGTGTTTAAACTGCACTGTTCCCTTTGTAACTGTGGCTCCCTTCACTCTCTTGTATGAGAGTCCATTGAATGGAAGGGCCTATTCCCATGCTGTATCTCTAAACTAAACGACAGATCCTTTTTAAAATCTTTCACCTCTCCCTTTAAACTTATGCCCTCTAGTTTTTCACTTCATACCTTGGGGAAAAGAGTGTACAGTGCCCCTCGTGATTTTATATATCTCAATAAGGCCCAGCTTATCCAGCCTCTAGTTGTATCTCAAATCCTCCAATGCCCTGCGTGCTGAGGGGAAGCCTGGTACAAGTATATACAATTATGAGAAACACCATCATAAATCTTTCCAGTTTAATGACATCCTTCCTGGAACAGGGAGACGCGAGCAGTACACAGTTCTCCACATGTGGCCTTATCAACATCTTGTACAGCTGTCGCATTACATTCCAACACCTGTAAATACCCTGACCGATGAAAGCAGGGATGCTGGCATCACTTTCTTCATCCTGTCCATCAGTGTCATCATCTTTGTGGATCTATGTACCTGCTCCCCTCGGTCACTACAACACGCCAGGCCCCTACCATTTGTGCGTTTATAGTCTGCTATCAATTAGCCCGGTTAATTAAGTTTCCACTGTGATGGTAGATAACCTGTCTACTTCACCACCAATTCTAGTGTCATCCGCAAACTTACTAACCATGCCACCGACTTTCCCGTCTAAATTGTTGATATAAATAAAACCAGTGGACCCAGACCCAGAAAACTCACGTGGTCACGGGGACAACATACAAACTCCATACAGACAGCATCCGTGGTCAGGATCAAACCGAGGTCTCCGGAGCTGCAAGCGCTGTAAGGCAGCAACTCTACCGCTGCGCCACTGTGCCGCATAATCCTCTTGCATAACATAACATTTCCTTAATAGACACAAAGTGTTAGAGTAAGTCAGAGGGTCAGGCAGCATCTCTGAAGAAAAACGATGGATGACGTTTGGGGTCAAGACCCTTCTTCAGATTGAAAGTAGGGGGTGGGGGAGTGGAGCTGGAGGTGAGAAGAGATTAGGACCATTGAGGGACAGACACAAGTGACTTCAGGCAGGCCAGTGCCTGGTAGGTCCATCGTTGGCCAGGGGAGGTGTGATCTCAAGAGAAACAACATGGAGAACTGTGGAACTGGTAAAATTACTATGTAGATAGGGGAGGGAAGTGCAAGATGAAGTTACTTAAAATTAGAGAATTCAATGTTCTTACCGCTTGGTTGAAAGCTGCCCAGGTGAAATATGAGGTGTTGTTCCTCCAATTTGCATTTGGCCTCATGCTGACAGTGGAGGAGGCCCAGGACAAAAAGGGCAGCACGGGAATGGGAAGGAGAGTTGAAAAGGTTGGCAGCCGGGAGATCCCATAGGCCTAGGTGGATCGAGGAAACGTTTTCAGCAAACATTTCCTTTCCTAATTGTCTGTTACATCTGCTGGTTAGTTTTAAGTGACTTGTATACAAACACACTCAGGCCCCTTTAAACATCAATACTTATAGACTGATTGCCAGATACAGATTGGACGCAGGTCCCTAGTCCATGCTGACCATCAATCACCATTCCCACTAGTTCTATGTATCCCACTTTCACATCCACTTCCTACATATTAGGGACATTTTAACAGAGGGAAATTAATCTGCAATTCTGAATGTCATTGGGATGTGGGAGGAAAGAGGAAATCTGAGCACCCAGAGGAAACCAACGTGTTCACACAGAGAACATGTAAACTCCACACAGACAGCACCCGAGGTCAGGATCGAATCCAGGCCTCTGGCGCTGTGAGGCAGAAGCTCTGCTAGCTGTGCCACTGTGCCGTCCTTCATAGAGTCATAGAGTGATACAGTGTGGAAACAGGCCCTTCAGCCCAACTTGCCCATACCGGCCAACATGTCTCAGCTACACTAGTCCCACCTGCCTGCGTTTGGTCCATATCCCTCTAAACCTGTCCTATCCATGTACCTGTCTATTTGCTTCTTTAACTTTGGGATAGTCCCAACCTCAACTACCTCCTCTGGGAGCTTGTTCCATACACCCATCACTTTTTGTGTGAAAATGTTACCCCTCAGATTCCTATTAAATCTTTCCCGCTTCACCTTAAACCTATGTCCTCTGGTCCTCGATTCACCTACTCTGGGCAAGAGACTCTGTGCATCTACCTGATCCATTCCTCTCCAGGGAATAGAGTCCCAGCCTACTCATCCTTCTTAATTTCTTACCATTTAAAACAAAAAAATGGTATTTTGTTTTGAGAGGGGAACCTCATTTTTCAATACAAATCTCACTTGCATCGTTTCAAATGGTTAAAATTCCGAAGTCTGATTGCCAGCACTTTTTTCAGTACTTCTGTTGATTTAGTGTTCTAGAGAATGTTGTTTGCCTTGTATGAAGCTATAAAAGCAAGGATCATATGACGCAAATCCCTGTGAGTCATTCATATCACCACATTCCAAATGCTGCCACAGATCTTTGTTACGCTTCAGACTTTTTATCGAAATTCTCTCTGTAAACAAGGGATCGCTGCTTAAATCAATGTTCCATATGATTGTAGATGATAGATTGTATTAACCATATGACTGGTTAATCTTTGTGTCCTCACTTCACTCGTTGGAGGCAAAAAAAACAAGGCCTGATTTCTGAATCCAGTAACAATGTTTGTTACAGACCTCAGTGTACTGTACAACTCAGTGTCCACTAATCCTTCACAGCTGACATTTCCGTACAGGACATCCAAGTTTGCATCACTATAATTACTTTCCAGGGTTATATTTTTAGTGCCTGTTTTTCTGCAGTAGTCGTTCATAACAGAAACAGATTTTACTTTTGCAAACTATGAGTGCTATAAATATATTTTATAGAAAACAATCTCAGCACAGGAAGTCATTTGGCTCACCAGGTCATTTGCAGCTCGTTGTGGAGCATTGCCATCAGCCCAGACTCTTACTTTTCCCCTATAGTCGTGTAAATTAATTTCCTATTAGGCTCAATACCCTTTGAAAGATCCTGATTGATGAATTCACTACCAGTACAGGTAATAATCCACATCATAAATGCTCTCTGAAACAAAAATGTTGTTCTTCACTTCTCCCTGAATTTTGTTACTTTTGTTTTAAATCTATCCTGCCTTATCCTTGAGTGATTCATTGTCGTCAATAGTGATACTGCTTTCTTTGAGGCTACAAAAACAAGCATATGACCCAAGTCCTCGTGAGTCATTCTAATCAACACATTGCGACTGTTGCACCAGACTTGTGGACGCTTCAGACTCCCTATTGAATGTTGTGCTGTAAACATGGACTCATTGCTTAATTCAATGTTTTGTCTCATTTCAGATTTGCTGATTAAGCCTTGACTCTCCTCTTTACTCCTTGGTGGAGAAAAACAAGAGTTAATTCTGAATTTGGCAACTGTGTCACAGACCCCAGTGCACGATAGGACACACACTGTCGTCCTGATGTAATTGACAAACTTCAATCTGAACATATGGGGGGTGGAGCCCTTTAACACAGGAACAGGCGCTTGGGCCCACCATGCTTGCATTGACCATAATGCCAATCTAGATAATCACTTCAAGTAACCTCTCTGTCCCTCCCCCTCGATTGTACTAGTTTCCATGTCGTCCTGGTGAGTTCCATTGTCTGTGACTCATGTTAACCTAGCTTGGGCCCCACAGCTAACAGTGGCCTGTTTCCTTTATCATCATTACTTTTTTCTATATCTTTCATTCATTTATTCTATATCTTTCCATATCACCGTCTATATCTCTTCTTCCCCTTTCCCCTGACCCTCGGTCTGAAGAAGGGTTTCGACCTGAAATGTCATGTATTTCTTTTCTCCAGAGATGCTGTCTGACCCATTGAGTTACTCCAGCTTTTTGTGTCTATCTTCATTTTAGATAATCCCTCTATCACCTGTACATGTGTCTGCCTAAACATATCTAAAATATTGCTATTGTATTTTTATGACCTTCTCCGGCAGAGTGTTTCAAACAGGATACTACAGGCTACTGAGCCTGACAACAATGGTGGGAAAGTTGTTGGAGACTATTTTTAAGGACAGGATGTACCAGCATTCGATAGATACAGAGTGATTCGGGATAGTCAGCATGGCTTTGTGCTTGAGAAATAGTGTCTGACAAACATGAAAAGGATACCGAGAAGACTGAGGAAGGCAGGACAGTGGACGCTATCTATATGGTCTTTAGCAAGGCCTTTGATAACATCCCGCAAGGATAGATTGCATACATATGGATGTAAAGAAAGGAGTCAATGGGTAGTTATGGAGTGTTGTCTTTCGATGGGAGACCTTTGACCAGTGGAGTGCTGCTGCGGTCAGTGCTGGGCCCATTGTTGTTTGTTATCCACATTAACGATTTGGATGACAATGTAATCAACACTGTTGGTGAAGAAGGATATCAAAGTCTACAAAAGGATCTTGATCAGTTGGGAAAGTGGGCCGAGGAATGGTAAGTCAAATTTAACGTGTAAGGTGTTTACACTTTGGTAGGTCAAACCAGAACAAGGCTTGGAGGTTTGGAGGGATATGGACCTAACGCAGGCAGGTGGGACTAGTGTAGCTGGGACATGTTGGCTGGTGTGGGCAAGTTGTGCCGAAGGGCCTGTTTCCACACTGTATCACTCTACAACTTACACAGTACCTGTATGTGGTAGAGCTCTGGAGGATGTTGCAGAATAGAGAGATCAGGGAGTAGAGATGCATAGTTGTCTAAAAGTAGCGAGTCAGGTGGCCAGTGCCACGAGGCAATGTGTTTGGCATGCTTGCCACTAGCAAAGGATATTGATTGCAAAAGTTGCGACATCATGTTACAATTCCACAAGTTGTTGGTAAGATCACACTTGAAGTACTACATGCAGTTCCCGTCACCGAGCAACAGGAAGCATTTATTTCGTGTTTGCCTTCTTTGTTACTGTGTTGCATTGGTAACGCAAAACTGGTTGGTTGGGCTAAGGGGCGTGTTGCAGAACAGAGACCGAGAGGTGCAATGAAGATGGAGACACAGGTGTACTGGACGATGAATGCAGCATTACCTTCATCCTGTGTAGGAAAGAACTGCAGATGCTGGTTTAAATCAAAGGTAGACACAAAATGCTGGAGTAACTCAGCGGGACGGGCAGCATCTCTGGAGAGAAGGAATGGGTGATGTTTCGGGTCGAGACCCTTCTTCAGACTGGTTTTCTGCATTTTATTAAAATTAGTTGGAAAGAGATTCAGCAGGATGTTACCTGTACCTGCGGACATGTAATAGGGAGAGGCTGGGAAGGCTGCGACTGTTTTCTTTGGGACTCTATGAGGCGTGACATGATTGAGGTGTATAAAAACTGTACGCTCACTGTATTTTTTCCAGGGTAGAGGATTCTAGAACTGGAGGGCATAGTTTAAAGTGAGAGAGGAGAGATTTAAGAGGGAGCTCAGCTGCAACATTTTCACTCCGAGTGAAAAAGGAGCTGCCAGAGGAAGCAAAAGAAGCAGATACAATTATGACTTTTAAAATACATTTGGACAGATATATAGATGGGAAGGATGAAGAAGTCCATGGACCAAATGCAGACAAATGGGTCCAGTCCAGAATCCAGCACGGATAAGGTTGTCTAAAGGCCTTGTTTCCATGCTCACTAGCTCTATGAAGCTATGCCTCCTAGTGTTAGTGACCCCTGCCATGGAAAACAGACACTATTATTTTATCTCTGCCTCACATGACTTTCTATACCTTCATCATTCCAGGGAAAATAGCCTCAGGCCGGCCAAAGGTTTATGAGTTGCACCATGGTGAAGAAGGGCTTGAGTTCTTTGGAAGACTGCTTAGGCTGGTCATCACCTCCCCGATCTTCGTCTCCGATACTGCCGACCCTCACCATCATCACAGCAGCTCCCAGGCCCGGCCCACCAACATTAACATCACCAAGAAACCATTACCTGCGCCCTCACCTTACCACGGGCTAGGTTCACTCATTCCGCTGGTCCTCAAATCTCCCCTTGGCCACCGGTTGTGGCTTCCAGGCCCAGCACTAGGATGGCAATCTCCATGCTGCCTGCTCCAACACCACCACATGGTCAGACTCTCCTGGGTCCTACTGCTCCCTCCCTTCCATTAGGAAACCGCTATAATGGTACCACTGGGAACTGCTGCCCTTCCCCTCCTCAAACCACGCTACTTCACCCCTCCCCCACCCGCACCACGCCCCTCACACCCCATCCTCTCTGAACCTCCATCATCCCCAACAATACCTTGCCCGAGCCTTCATCCACCCGGAAGTGGCGGCGCTGTGATACAGCTGCGGCTCGCCTGCAGTCTGTCTGTTTTTACTTTTTATGTCGGTTTTTTTTGTCTAGTTTAGTAATTTTTTTGGTTATTAGGTGGTGTTATGTGTGTGGGGGGAGGGTGAAACAGAGCTTTCTGTCTCTCCCTACGGGGGAATGCGACTTTTTGTCGTATCCCCCTTCTCTTCCCCCGTCTGCGCTGAGGCCTAATGGCGGAGCTGGCGGCCTCCAACCTGCGACCGACCTTGAGGGTCCGGAGGTAGAGCCAGCCAGGACTCACCAACGCGAGGCTGGCCGTCTTCGAGCTGTGGCGACGTCCGGGTAGCGGCACGACTCGGCGCTCCGGTGAGGGCGAACGGTGCGGGGCTGAGACACTCCTGTGCGGCCGGCACGGCTACCGGCTGGAAGGCGCTCCCGAGCGAGCGGCCTGGTGCGGAGCTGAGACACTCCTGTGCGGCCGGCACGGCTACCGGCTGGAAGGTGCTCCCGTGTGAGCAGCCCGGGCGGGGCTGAGACGCTGCCTTGTGGGCGGCCCGGTGCGGAGCTGAGACGGTGCTACGGCGGCTGAGGCGGCGGCGACCTGGATCCTGGGCTCGGCCGCGGGCCGGTGGAGGACAATGTCGGGAGCCCGCAGGTCACAGGCTGGTGCCTGTTTTCTGGAGCACCCGTTGCAACAGCTGCGGGCAGCTTCGACCACCCCCCGGGCCGCCATCGCCCGGTGGGGTATCGCCTCGGCGCAGAGGGAGAAGAGGAGGGAAGAGACAGTAACTCTAAGACTTTTGCCTCCATCACAGTGAGGAGGTGTTTGGTGAACTCACTGTGGTGGATGTTAATTTGTGTTTATTGTGTTTTGTTATTATTACATGTATGGCTGCAGGCAACAGCATTTCGTTCAGACCGAAAGGTCTGAATGACAAATAAAGGTATTCAACCCTCTGACGCCAGCCCTCATCCCTGTCATGCTTTTACCATAAGTTCAAAAGTGATAGGAGCCATTCGCCAGTGATAGGAGAATAAGGCCATTCGGCCCATCAAGTGCACTCCGCCATTCAATCGTGGCAGATCTATCCTTCACAACCCCATACTCCTATACTCCTGCCTTCTCCCCATAACCCCTGAAACCTGCACTAATCAAGGATCTATCAATCTCCACCTTTAATATATCCATTGACTTGGCCTCCACAGCCACCTGTGGCAATGAATTCCACAGATTCACCACCCTCTAACTAAAGAAATTCCTCCTCATCTCCTTCCTAAAGGAACACTTTAATTCTGAGGCTGACCCGCTTGTGAAAACATCCTCTCCACATCAACTCTATCAAGGCTAACCTCCCACTTGACCTCCCTCTTTCCAACAGAGGCTATCATCTCATTGAATTCTAGGCCTATCATGACGTAGAGCTTTTATTCCATCACCTCTGGGCCTTTATCTATTCCAAGGAGTCCTCACCACTCAGCGATGACCTCTTCTCTCATCACCAACGTTCCTCCTCCTCTTGCCGGCCGTCTACCCTCTCTTGTCCTTTTTGTTTCCAACTGTTGGCACAACATCAACCGTCTTGACTTCCCCACTCTTTTCCCACTCCAATCTCACCCCGTCTGAATGCACAGCCCTCTACTCACACAGCAACAATCCCAACATTGTTGTTAAACCCGCCGACAGGAAGTTGTAGTCTGGCAAGCTGACCTCTACCATACTGAGACCAGTCACCAGCTCTCGGACATCTCCACATACCTACCCCTTGACCATGACCTCACAGGCGAACACCAGGCATCATCTCCCAGACTGTTTTTCATCTCATCACCTCTGCCAATCTACTCTCCACAGAATCCAACCTTTTCGTTCCCCAGCCCCACTGCTACCTCCTCCCTCAAATCCACAAACAGGACTGCTCTGGCAGACCCATTGTTTCTGCCTACCCCGCCCCACTGAACTCATCTCCACATTCCTGGATGCTATCCTATCCCACCCCCCCCCCCCCCCCCCCCCCCTTGTCCAATCCCTTCCCACCTACATCCAAGACAACTCTATGCCCTCATTCACTCATCTTTACCATGGACGTCCAGTCCCTCTACCCCTCCAGCCTCCACAGGAAAGTCTCAAGGTCCTCCATTTCTTCGTTGAACAGAGGCCCAACCAATTCCCCTCTCCTCTGCCTGGCGGAACTCGTCCTCACTCTCAACAACTTCTCTTTTCACTAATTCTCACTTTCTCCAAGTTAAAGGTGTAGCCATGGGCACTCACATGGGCTCCAGCTCTGCCTGACGTTTTGTTGGTTCCAGGCGAATACCGGCCCCATCCCCCAATTTTTCATTAGCTTCACCACTAACCTTCACTCTGCCCTGAAGTTCACCTGGACTATCTCCAAAACCTCTGTCCCCTTTCTTCATCTCTCTGTCTCCATCACAGGGGACAGACTATCAACTGACTCCCACAGTGGGGTGGGCTACATTTCTTCCCACCCTGCCTCTTGCAAAGATGCTATCCCCTACTCTCAATCCCTCGATATCTGCTCTCAAGATAAGGCTTTCCATTTGAGGACACCCAAGATGTTCTCATTCTTTAGTGAACGTGGATGCCCCCCTTCTTCAAAGGTGAATCCCTCACTCACGTCTCCTGTGTCTCATAGTTCTGCACTTGCTCCCCCTCACCCGACACAACAGGGACAGAGATCCTTGATCCTCCTCTTTCCCCCCACTGAGCTCTGCATCCAACACATCACCCTCTGACATTTCCATCACCTCTATCTGCCCACCACTGGTCACATGTCCCATCCACTTTCCGCCTTCTGCAGAGATCGCTCTCTCCCCAATTCCTTGGTTCACTCACCCCTTCCCACCCAAAGCATCCCTTCCCCAGGTACTTTTCCCAGCAACTGCAGGAGATGTAACACCTGGCCCTTTACCTCCTCCCTCTCGTTCATCCAGGGACCCCAGCAATCCGGGTGAGACAGTGCACCTCCTCCAACTTCATCTTCATCTGGTGTTTCCAATGTGACCTCCTGTACGCCTGTGAGACCAAGCGTAGACTCGACAACTACTTTGCTGAACACTTACACTCGGTTCGCCAGGGACTGCTGGAAGTCCCGGTTGCTAACCACTTGAACTCCTCGGCCCATTCCCATATTGAAATATCTATCCTAGGCCTCCCCATTGCCAGAGTAAGTCCACATGCAAACTGGAAGAACAACACCTTATATACCACTTGGGTAGCTTACAATGCAATAGCATCAACTTTGATTTCTCTAATTTTGATAACTAACCCACACACTGACCCCCCCTTCCCGGGATGGCGGGACTGACATATGATGAAAGAATGGATTGACTGGCCTTATATTCACTGGAATTTAGGATGAGAGGGGATCTACAGGCTAGATGCAGGAAAAATGTTCCTCATGTTAGGAGAGTCCAGAACCAAAGGTCACAGTTTATGAATAAAGCGGTAGGCCATTTAGGACTGAAATGAGGAAATTTTTTTACAGCCAGAGTTGTGAATCTGTGGAATTCTCTGCCACAGAAGGCGGTGGAGGCTAATTCACTGGATGTATTCATGAGAGAGTTAGATATAGGTCTTAGGGCTAACGGAATCAAGGGATATGGAGAAAAAACAGGAACGGGGTACTGATTCTGGATGATCAGCCATGATCATATTGAATGGCGGTGCTGGCTCGAAGGGCCGAATGCCTGCACCTATTTTCTATGTTTCTACATTTCCGCCGTTTCCCAAAAGACCCCCACCTCCTCTTTTCTTCTCCCCTGAACCACGGCTGAGTTTGCATCGGTTTCTCCCCCTCCATCTGTATTGCTTCCGATGGCTACATAATTCAACACCTTTCTATCCCAAGCTTACAATTCACAACCCTTCGTCCTTTTCAAGCTCACATCTGTCTTCTCATCCCTGGCCTTTGTTCAACAATTTGCCGATCAAAAGAAAACCCTTGCCTGTGTTCACCTATTATCAGGTTTCTTTCCTGCCTATCTATGTTCTCCAGAGATGCTGCCTGACTTGCTGAGTTACTCCAGCATTTTGTGTCTAACGTTAGAAAGCACTGGTTAGGCCACACTTGGAGTATTGTATGTAATTCTGGGTACAGTCAAATGGAGGATATGGTGTAGAAAGTGTAGAACTGATTCATAGAATCATACGGTATTGAAGCATGCATTGCCCAGGATCTCCAAGCTGACCAGTGGACACCCTTTCATATTAATCCGATCCAGTACTTGGTCCATAGCCCTGTTTGTCGAAGTAATTTAAGTGCTTGTTTAGGCATTTCTTAAACGTTGTCGATTACCCAGATCAACCACTCCCTTGGGCATTACAGGGACCCACCACTCATTGGGTGAAGAAGAAACCCCTCATATCCTCTCTGAATCTCTCCTCCTGGCATGGGGAAGTGTTTCAGAGAGTCTATGAGGGGTAGACTCTGGGAAACCTTTCCCTATAGCAGTGGAGTTTTAACCTCAATCATGTCTCCTCATAACTTCATTCATTCCAGCAAGAGCAGCCGCTTCAGTCTTTCCTCATAACTAAACTGCTCCACCCTGTGCATCCTCTCCAGCACCATCATATCCTTCCCAGTGTGGTGACCACAACCACACTGCACTCCAGTTGAGGTCTGAATGATTTTATCAACTGGAGCATGACCTCCCTGCTTCTGTCTTCAGTACCCTGACCAGTGAAGGCCAGTGTCGAATATGCTTTCCTGACCACCTTATCTACCTGCATTGCCACCCTCAAGGAGGTATAAAGTTGTAATCCAAGGTTCCTCTATTAATCAATATCCCTAAAATCCTTTCTTTCATGCTGAATATCTTAGTTTAGTTTATTGTCACGTGTACCGAGGTACAGTGAAAATCCTTTGCTACGTGCTATCCAGTCAGTCTGGCGAAGGGTCTCAACCTGAAACATCACCCATTCCTTCTCTCCAGAGATGTTGCCTGTCCAGCTGAGTAGCTCTAGCTTTTTGTGTCTATCTTCAGCGGAACTACCTAGCCTCATTAGTACTGACAAAATGCATGGCAAGACTTTTGTCTGGATTAAACCATCGTACAGCTAAATCCACCACAGCATCAATATCCCTCTGCATTATAAGATTAACTTCCACTATCAACAACTCCACCAATCTCCATGTCATCCACAAACGTACTGATCTTGCCTCCCATATTCACATCCAAGTCACACAGACAGCAAGGGTCCCAGCACCGATCCCTGTGGGCACAGGGGTGGGAGATTGCAACCTTCACGTGGTCCACCCTGTTTCGACGAATGCAATCAACCTGTCGTGCACAAACAGAAGATCAAACAGAACAAGTTGTCTTACCACTTTAGGCTGTGCATGCCACACGCAAGAAGACCACTAGTCACAGACTTCCAATTGCATAACAAACCTCCAATCTCACCCACATTTTATATTAAGCCAATTATGGTCCAGTTTGTCAACTTGCCCCATGGGCCCTTTTGAACCAGTTTCCCAAGTGAGACCTTATCAAAGGCCTTCCTGAAGTCCATTAAACCTCATCTATGCACCAACATCATCAATACACTGTGTTACCACTTCAAACATTTTCATTAGATTAGTCAAAGAAGATTGCCCTTGAAAAAGTCCCTGTCTTTCCAAGTGTATATTATTTCTGTCGCATGAAATATTTTCCAATAACTCCCTATGATCAATGTTAGACTCAATGGGAGATAGTTATCAGGCTGCTCCCTGCTGCCCTTCTCCATAAATGGGAACTACAATTGCCACGTCCAGTCATCTGGTGCATCACTTGTGGTCAGTGGAAATTAAAATATCTCAGCCAAATTCCCAGCAATCATTTCCCTTACCTCCCATAACTGGAATAAATCTCAATTGACCCTGTGGATTTATCTATCTTTAAGCCCACTGAGGCATTGAGTATGTCAGAGTGTGGTGAATCTGTGGAATTCTTTGCCACAGAAGGCTGTGGAGGCCAAGGCAGTGAATATATTTAAGGCAGATATAGATAGATTCTTAATTGGGACGGGTGTCAGATGTTATGGGGAGAAGGCAGGAGAATGGGGTTAGGATGGAAAGATAGATCAGCCATGATTGAATGGCGGAGTAGACTTGATGGGCCAAATGGCCTAATTCTGCTCCTATCGCGTGATCTAATAATCTATATCCTCTTTATTTGTAGACCTGCATTAAACTTTGACCTTCCCCTTTCCCCAACCAAAGAGTCTGTTCCCTTTGAGATTAGAGATGAAAAATATTCATTTATGACTTCACCGATTACGTTTTAGCTCCATGAACACATTGCCCGTTGTCTCTATTAGACCCGACTCTTTCTTGTTGTGCTCTCAATATACATTGAAAAGAACACCTTCAGATTTACCTTAGTCCTGTCTGGTGGCATGGCGATCCATTTCATAGGGACATAAGGAATAGGAGTAGAATTAAGCCATTCGACCCATCAATCATGGCTGATCTATCTCTCCCTCCTAACCCCATTCTCCTGCCTTCTCCCCATTACCTCTGACACCTGTACTAATCAAGAATCTATCTATCTCTGCCTTAAAAGTATCCACTGACGTCCTCCACAGCTTTCTGTGGCAAAGAATTCCACAGATTCACCACACTCTGACTAAAGAAAATGCTCAACTCCTTCCTAAAAGAACGTCCTTCAATTCTGAGGCTATGACTTCTAGTCCTAGACTCTCCCACAAGTGGAAACATCCTCTCCACATCCACTCTATCCAAGCCTTTCACTATTCTGTATGTTTCAATTAGGTCCCCCCTCATTCTTCTAAACTCAAGCGAGTACAGGCCCAGTGCCGACAAACGCTCATCATAGGTTAATCCACTCATTCCTGGGATCATTCTTGGAAACCTCCTCTAGACCCTCTCCAGAGCCAGCACATACTTCCTCAGATATGGTGCCCAAAATTGCTCACAATATTCCAAATGCGGCCTGACCAGCGCCTTATAGAGCATCAGCATAACATCCCTGTTTTTGTATACAAGCCCTCTTGAAATAAATGCTAGCATTGAGTTTGCTTTCTTTACTTACCAATTTTGCAAGAAAAAGAAAAAGGCCAAATGGTTTTCTCCGAAGGGTGTGCAGGAACCAAAATACCTGGTGAACTTGCGTATAAATATTTGAAATGGGTACCGCATGTGGAGAGGGTTATTAGTAAAACATATGATACGTAGAATGTATTTTAACATAAAAGCATCGCTTGCCAAAGCAAAAACAAACTGCTGGAGGAACTCAGCCAGTCAGGCGGCATCGGTAGAGTGAATGGACAGATTGGGACAGCTGCGGAAAACACTCAAAAATAGTCTCCATTAGAACATAGAACTGTACAGGAACAGGCCCTTCAGCCCACAATGTCTGTGCCGAACATGATGCCAAGGCCAACTCTAAACTGCATATAATCAATTTCCTTCGATTTCCACAGTCCTACATGCCTATCTAAAAGTCTCTTAAATGCCACAATTGTATCTGTCTCCACCACCACCCCTGGCAGCGCATTCTAGGAAATCACCATCCTCTTTGTAAAACAAAAAGTTGCCTCGCAGATCTCCCCTGAACTTAGCCCCTCTCACCTTAAAGCTAAACCCTCTAGTATTTAACATTTCTATCCTTGCATAAAAGTTCTAACTGTCGATCCTATCCGTGCCTCTCATCATTTGATATACTTCTGTCAGATGTCCTCTCAACCTCTAGCAAGTGTTGGACATCATATTTTAGAAATGATGTGAAGATCCTAAAAAAATTGCAAAACGAGAATACTAATATGTAAGGTAGACAAGCTGAAAGCTGAAGTGGAGCGCATCTCTGGCTTGGTATCAAAATTAACAGAAAAATGCCTAGATCTGGATGTGTGTTCCAAGCGTCAGAACTTGATAGTCGGAGTGAAAGACGGTAAAGAACACGGTCAAAATGTCTGCGACTTTACAGCTCAATTACTTAAAGACGCACTCGCTCTGGATGGAAAAACCCGTGCTCGAGCGGGCGCACAGAGCTCTGAGAACGCAGCTGGCCGACAACGCCCCATCGAGACATCTGATCCTGCGGGTGCATCACTGCCATGTCCTGGAGGTAATACTTCGTAAATTGGCCAAGGACAGGAATTTAACATACCAAGGACAATAGATACAAATTTTCAGAAAAGAGCACATACCATGGACAACGGATAAGAATTTTTAGACAAAGAGCACTCTTTTCCAAGTCAAGAGACATTCTGAGGGACTTACCAGTAGTTCGATTCGGATTATTATACCCTGCCAAGCTCCGTGTCACACATAAAGGTGTCCAATCCTTTTTCGCCGGCCCGAACAAGGCATTATTGTTTGCCCTGAAGATTGCCGGAGCCAACAGGGGATAAGTACTAGTCCGTAGAGTCTATAAATCACAGGCTGTTATGGACTCGGACTTTGTAATATGGCAGAAACAGTATCGATTGAAAGATAACTATTACGCGACGCATGTCGGTTAAATCTACATTCAACTACTTACTCATACCTTCCTATAGAACCTTAACTAGAGGGGAATGCTGAGCCTCTCAAAGATCTTCACGTTTTGTTCTGTTTAGTTCCTTAACGCGTTAAAGATGCGGGACTGTCGTATAATAATGATAGTATTTAAAGTGTATTGTAAGGAAGGTTACTTTAATTCAACCACAGTGGTACTTGTTAGCAACGTTTTCATACGTTGTTTCTTTTTCCTCTTCTCTTTTCTTTGTAATAAGTAACTTAATATCTTGCACTATGGTACACTTTTCTTGGAGATATCTCTGGGGGGCAGGGGAAAAAGGGCAAGGGGTTTCTCACTCAGCCTACATTTGAAAGAAATACTTTTAATCACTGTGTCGGACCATTTAATTCAGCAGTGATCGCATAACCTTAGATATGCAAGATGATGTAGCAAGCAAAACTGGGGGAGAAAGGAATCACATTTTGTAGTTGGAACGTCAGGGGCGCAAATGAACCAAAGGGGTAAAATACTAGCCCACTTAAAATCTCTTAACACTGACATAATATTCCTTCATGAGACTCACCTCAAGAACGAATCACATAACAGGCTGAGGGGCAGGTGGATTGGACAGTTGTATCACTCCACCTTTTCCTCTAAAGCCAGGGGAACTGCAATTTTAATCTGTAATGGTATCTCGTTCAAACATAAGTCCACAATAGCTGATAAGGAGGGTAGGTATATTATAGTATCCAGAGAAATGTACTCAACCTCATTGACTTTGGTGAACATATACGCTCCAAATTTTGATAACCCCCAATTCTTCAATAAAATATTTAATTTCATCTCAGATGTCCCAGTCCAATTTGATAATCGGGGGGGATCTAAACTATGTTTTAGACCAATACCTAGATAGATCTTCATTTCAAAGAATAATCACATATAAGTCCAGTGAACTTCTAAACACTTATATAAACAACACATATATAAAGGACGTATGGAGGATTGCCAATCCTTCAGGAAGAGAATATTCCTTCTACTCAGGTGTCCATAAAGTGTATACAATAATAGATTATTTCCTGGTTGACTCCAAACTTCTGCCATACACCTACAACCCAACATATCATAATATCATTATTTCAGATCACTGCCCTCTTACATTTTCTGAGAAACAGGAAAGAATGGCAAATAGACAGCCGTGCTGGAGATTTAACCCACAAATACTCGCAGAGGCTGGGTTTTGTGATTACCTGAAATCACAGATATAAATCTTCTTTGAGACAAATGACATTCCCGGTATCTCTCCATCTTTGCTCTGGGAAACCTTTAAAGCCTACCTCAGAGGCTGCATCATTTCATACCAAGCTTCACAGAATAAGAGAAATAGGGCAGAACAATTGGAGTTAGAAAAACAAATAAAACAATTAGACTTAGAAAATGCGGCTGACCCATCCACAAGAAAACACAACAAGATAGCTGCACTCAAATTCAAGCTAAACCAGATACTCTCGGCAAGAATCAGTAGGGCATTTCAATACACCAAACAAAAACATTTTGAATTCAGCGATAAACCCCATAAACCTTTAGCATGACAACTTTGTAAATTAGGGAATGACTGTTCCATACATGAAATCAGATCAGAAAAAGGTGAACTGCTCTCACTGCCCAAGATATCAGCGAAAGATTTCTACAATTTTATCAAACCCTATGCTCGTCACAAACATCAGCCGATTCAGTGAAGATGAAGACCTTTCTGGATAAGTGCAACCTCCCATCTCTCAGTGAGACTGAACGTGAGGAGTTAGGTGCAGAGATAACAATAAAGGACATTTCAGAGACCATTACATCACTGAAAAATTGAAAAACTCCTGGCCCAGATGCTCAATAATAAATTGTACAAAAAATTTAACGACATAATGTCCCCATGTCTACAAAGCCTCTATACCAAAGCGTTCAAGGAGCAGACCTTACCGCAGACTCTAGCGGAATCAATTATCACGTTACTTCCTAAAAAAGATAAGAACCTGGAAGAGCCGGGATCTTATAGAGCAATTGCCCTTTTAAATACTGACCAGAAGATTCTAGCCAAGACTCTGGCTCGTAGACTCAGCCTAGTCATTGGCAAACATGTACACGCAGATCATACCTAAACGACACTCATTTTTTAATCTGAGACGCCTGTTTAATATAATTTATTCGCATAGAATAGATCGCAAAGACCTTGCAATCATCTCATTGTATGCGGAAAAATCTTTCGATCAAGTTAAATGGTCTTATCTTTTCACAGCTTTGGAAAAATTCTGATTGGGCGAAAACTTCATCTCATGGGTGAAGCTTCTATATACTAATCCGACTGCCAGAATACTAACCAATCAAATACTTTCATTTAAATTTTACCTATTTAGGGGCAATAGACAAGGATGCGTCCTCTCCCCGATTTGCATTAGTCATAGAACCTCTTGCCGAGAGTATTAGGTCCCACCCAGGCATATATGGATACAATACTAAACACACTATGAACAAAATTTCCCTGTATACAGACGATGTACTTTTATACATTACTAACCCCCGAACCAGTATCCCAAATTTACTAGCCACTATAGATCAATTCGGCTCCTTCTCTGGCTACAGAATTAATTGGAATAAAAGCAAAATTATGCCAATAAACTGGATGCGTGTTTGAATAGACATGCAGATAAAGAGAAGTTGATATCCTACATTTACAATGTCCTCCAAAACATCAACACCCCATCATCTGAGGTTTATAGGCGTGCATGGGAGGATGAGATGGGTCAACAAATCTCCAATGATATATGGGACGAAAGCTTACAATACATCCACTATTGCTCCTTAAATGCCAGACACTGCCTGATACGGTTCAAAGTGCTGCACAGGCTATACTACTCAAAGACCAAATTGAGCAAGATTTTCCCCAGTGTTTCCCCTCTTTGCGATAAATGTCAGTCTCAAGAAGCCACCTTAACCCACAGTTTTGTACTGTGTACAAAAATATAAGTTTTTGGATGGAAGTATTCAGCGTCACCTCCAAAACACTGAAAGCTCCATTAGAGCCAGACCCAAAACTGATAATACTGCGAATATCAGAGGCATGTAGCAATCTAACAGTCTCTCAACGACGCTTTCTCGATTATGGTCTAATATCAGCAAAAAAACATACTTAAATTCTGGAAAAAGACATCAGTCCCTTCAGTGCAGATGTGGATTACAGAAATGACGGATACACTACATCTAGAGAGAATTAGGTTTGTCTTGAATGATAAACCAGAACAATTTTTAAAAATATGGTCTCCTTTTATTGAATTTCTTGAGCAACATAATGGTTGAACACAAATTCGAAACTGATTGTAGGGCTGGGTGAGCGGGCGCATGGGTGGGTCGACAGATATATCTCCTCTTTTTTCTTCTTTCTTTCCTTTTTCTCTTTCTTCTCTTTTTAATTTAATGTTCTGTGTGAAAAATGTTAAAATTGGAGCTGTGCCAGAGCTGTAAAATTGTCACGCCTTTTGTACAATTGCTTCCAATAATATATATTAAAAAAAAGCCAATTTACCTACAAACATGTATGCCTTTCGAGTGTGGGAACACTCGGAGAAAACCCACGCGGTCACGGGGAAAACATACAAACTCCGTACAGACAGCACCCGTAGTCAGTATTGAACCCGGGTCTCTGGCGCCACAAGGCAGCAACTCTACCGCTGCGCCACCGTGCAGAATGAAGAACACAACTGCAGATGTTGCTGCTCAATTCTCTGTTGTCATCTTCTATTTTTTACGTAATTCCATCAAAAGGTTATTTGTATATTTTAACAATTTCTTTAACCAGATTTTGAGAAAATGTTATCCTTGAAAATGCGATGTCTGCAGTTGGAAGAATGAATGGATCCTCAGTCAGACAGTAGGTGGAAAGTGTTTATAACCATGTAACGAGAGAGGTACAGGTAGAGGTGCCGGAACCACAGCAGCTGGCTCTGATGACAGTACATTGCTGCCTGCAGAAAGTAGAAACAAAAGCAATAGTTATGCAACTTGGTATCAGCATTAAACTGCTGCTATTCAAAACCAACAAGCTGACTACCACTTTCTTAGGGAAAATGAGGCAAGGCAATGTTGTTGGCAGGTTGAGAGTCCAGCTCCCTTTGCACTAGCCCATCACACGCTCCCAGGACAGGGCAGGAAGGTTTGCTGCATGGGAAATGACATCATAGTATCAACTGTGCCATCTACAGCAGAGTGGGGTATAACCATTGCTGAGAAACCAGGAACACCTCTTGTCCTGGTGTCGAGACAACGACCTCTCTCTCAATGTCAGCAAGACAAAGGAGATAGTGATGGACTTCAGGAAGTGAAGCGGTTCACATACCCCAGTTTGCATTGACGGTGCTATAGTGGAGATTGTTGAAAACTTCAAATTCCTAGGAGTCAATATCACCTACGACTTCTTCTGGACCACCCGTATTGAAGCAATGACCAAGAAAGCTCACCAACGCCTCTACCTCCTTAGAAGGCTGAGGAAGTTCGGCATGTCCCCGACAATTCTCACCAACTTCTACAGATGCACCATAGGAAGCATTTTAACAGGATGCATCACAGCTTGGTTTGGGAACAGCTCCATCCAAGACCGCAAGAAATTGCAGCGAATTGTGGACGCAGCCCAGACCATCACACAAACCAACCTCCTCCCTTCTATTGACTCCATTTATACCTCACGCTGCCTCGGCAAGGCCAGCAGCATAATCAAGGACAAATCACACCCTGGCCACTCCCTCTTCTCCCCTCTCCCATCAGGCAAAAGTGTAAAAAGGCACACCTCCAGTTTCAGCGACAGTTTCTTCCCAGCTGCTATCAGGCAACTGAATCATCCTGCCACAACCAGAGAGCAGTGCTGAACTATTATCTACCTCATTGGCGACCTTCGGACTATCCTTGATCAAACTTTGCTGGCTTTACATTGCACTAAACGTAGTTCCCGTCTCATGTACCTATATACTGTAAATGACTCGAATGACTCGATGATGTAGGGCGCGCTGCTCTGGCAGCAGCCATGTCAGCAGCGCGTTAGTTTTTTTCAACTTTTAAATTTTTTTTAGTATGTTTTAAAGTGTGTTTTTGATGTTTCTCGGTGTGTTTTGTGTGGGGGGTGGTGTGGGGGGGTAAGGGGGAAACCGCTTCGGTCGCCTCCTCCATGGAGAGGCGACTTTTTCCAGGTCGCCTCCCCCGTGGCCTAACATCAAGGATCGGCGCGGCCTTTCCCCGAGACGCGCTCGGGGCTTCAGCGGCGGGCGCAGCGTGGACTCTCGTCATGGAGCGGGTGAGCCCTCGCTGGGGCTCGCTGGAGGGGAGCGCTCCTTTTCGCTGGCCCGGGGCAGCCGGCAGCCTGAAGTCACGGTCTGCAGAGTTCCAGCTGGTGCGGCGTCTACAGCCCGGGATCCCTCGTGGGGGACCCGGGGGGGGAAGAAGAAGCCACCACTGCCGGCGGCCAAACGTGAACTTAACATCACCCCTGGAGGGGAGCTTCGACCGCCGGCCCTGCAGTCTACGGTGCTTCTGGCTGCGGCGGAGACTATAAATCTAGACCGCCGGCCTACACCAACTTAAAGCCACGGTCTCCGGGAGGAAGAGCCGATCCTGGACTGTCTCTGGACTCTGGTCTTGTCCACGGGGGGAAATGGAGGAGGACTGGCCAAATTTTGTGCCTTCCACCACAGTGATGAATGCTGTGATGGATGTTTGTGTTACATTTTTATTGTGGTTGTGTGTTCTTTATTATTGTATCGCTGCTGACAACCCAAATTCCACCGACCCTGGTTGTGTGGCAAATAAATTCTATCAATCAATTATAATCATGTATTGTCTTACTGACTGGATAGCACACAACAAAAGCTTTTCACTGTACCTTGGTACATGTGACAATAAACTAAACTGAACAGCTGGCTCTGTGCACCAGTCTGGTGCTAACACCTCATGCACACCTTCTCTCAATGAGGGCAAATAGTAGCACAACCTCTCATGTGCTTTGAAATCATAAACATATTAGACTTCTGGAACAAAAAACTTGCAAGACACAGTTGAAAGCTTCCTCCAAATTCTCAGGTCACACACTCCCAGCAGACGAGTAGGCTACAGAATAAAACTCCACTCTATACTGCCCCAACTTGCACTCCCAGCTCAGGGACACCACTAGGCTGATCTGAAGGCTGGGGGCACCTATTACAATCAGTGTGCAGAGCTGCTCTCGGCTGGAGCTGAGAGGCATTGGATGAAGGGAAGACTGACTTCTAACAACTTCTGATGGGGAAGAAGTGGAACAGTGTTTTAGAGTCATACTGCACATAAACTGGCGTTTTGGTCCAACATGCCCATGTGTGACCAAGATGCCCCATCTACACTAATCCCACCTGCCTGTGTTTGACCCACATCCCTCTAAACTTCCCTGTAGCTCTCCTTCCTCTCCACATTATGTGTGGTCTCTGGATTGGCATGGTTTGCGGAGAAAATTCTACTGTGCTGGAACCCTTCTTGGGTGTCCTGCAGAATGGAATATCAGAGCATGGGCTTCAGTTGGCAAGTGTAGTGTAAAGGAACACAACAGCAAGTCAAGAATTTCTGTGCACCTTCCTTTGGCATTCAGTTCTGCAATATCTCATCAATATTTCCCAGACTAGCAATCACATTGTAGAATTGCAGGAGGTGATTAAAATAGCAATGTTCTTCCCCACTGTGCTATTCTGTGTGAGTAAAACACATCTTTTTCAGAAAATCTGAGGGGTTTTAGTCTATTTTAGTCCATTCAGTGCAAAAGTCTGATTGTGAATGAGGTTTCCTGAGGGAATCCAATGTCAGAATATGTATGGAATCTCCCCTGGACATCCTCCATTACCCACCACATGCGATATTGCGAGTAAAAAATGTTGGTGCTTTTAACACCTAGTCTAATAACAGAACCCGTTTGTGAGCTGAAGAATGGTGCTGACCCAAAACGTTACCTATCCGTGTCCTCCAGAGATGCTGCCTCCAGCACCTTGTGTTCTACACCTGTTAGTAAGCGTTGTAGATTTGAATATGTTCCTCTTTGTAAATACTCAACAAGAAGTAGTTAGTAAAGCAAGGTATGCCCTTGTTTCTATTTACCTTGGCCTGTTGATACTCCTGATTTTGCAATATATACATTACGTGGTGGGGCCTCAGCCAGCTAATTGGAAGATCCAAGATGGAGATATACTTCCGGAGAACATTTGTAGATTCAAGTACAAGAGCCTGGCAGTCTGGAAAAGAACAGAAATATCATCAATGAATGCATGCCCCGATGATTATACTACTTCGTTAGAGACTCCGCTAACTGGACATTCTCCACTAAAGCCCAGAACATCTTTGGTGGAATAGTAACTTTTCAGGAAATTATAGAGAGGCGTAAAATCAAACCAGTTTAAATAATGGGTGATCATAGCAATCCAAAAATAGAGTGACATTATGGGAAAACCAGGAAGAATTCAGAGGTCGGACAATGTTTTTCCATCAGTGTCCATGCCAAGATGGAGGCATTGCTGGACCCAGTTTATGCGAATCAGTTTAATTGGGGGAGCATTTAAGACACAGTAATCATACAATATTGATTGACCATTAAGTGGTCAAAGAGTAAATAGAACTTAATTGAAATGCTACACTTGTCACCTCCCCCCTTGACTCCATTCAAGGACCCAAACAGTCTTTCCAAGTGCGGCAGAGGTTCACCTGCACCTCCTCCAACCTCATCTATTACATCCGCTGCTCTAGATGTCAGTTGCTCTACATCGGTAAGACCAAACGTAGGCCTGATGATCGCTTCGCCCAACACCTCTGCGCGATTCGCAATAACCAACCTGATCTCCCGGTGGCTCAGCACTTCAACTCCCCCTCCCATTCCGAATCTGACCTTTTTGTCCTGGGCTTCCTCCATGGCCAGAGTGAGGCCCACCGTAAATTGGAGGAGCAGCATCTCATATTTCACTTGGGCAGTTTACACCCCAGCAGTATGAACATTGACTTCTCCAATTTTAGGTAGTCCCTGCATTCTCCTCCCCTTACCAGCTCTCCCTCAGCCCACTGTCTCCGCATCTTCCTTTCTTCTTCCCGCCCCCCCCCCACCCTCTCATCAGTCTGAAGAAGGGTCTCGACCCAAAACGTCGCCTATTTCCTTCGCTCCATAGATGCTGCCTCACCCACTGAGTTTCTCCAGCATTTTTGTTGACCTAAAACTTAACTGACAGTCACTTTAAAGCAGCAATCAGCATGAGCAGTGTCAGAGCAGCCATTTTGAGAAGAGTTGCTTTGGGGTGTAAGTACTGCTGGTGGTCAAAGTATGGGCTTCGGTGATCCTGAGCTTTGGTGAACCCGAGCTTTGGTGAACCTGGGGTATGGTGAGGAGACTGAGCAGCACTCAGACAAGGACAAGACAGGACCCTCACCTATATCCCCCCCCCCCCCCCCTCTTCCCCAACCCCATTATTTTCCTCGCTCTGATTTCTAATCTGCAACTTTTCACATCTATCTCCACTTACTATTCTTATCATAGAGTCATAGAGTGATACAGTGTGCATACAGGCACTTCGGCCCAACTTGCCCACACCAGCCAACATGTTCCAGCTACATTAGTCCCACTTGCCTGCGTTTGGTCCATATCCCCCCAAACCTGTCCTATCCATGTACCCAACTAACTGTTTCTTAAACGTTGGGATAATCCCAGCCTCAACTACCTCCTCTGGCAGCTTGTTCCATACACCCACCACCCTTTGTGTGAAAAAGTCACCCTTCAGATTCTTATTAAATCTTTTCCCCTTCACTTTGAACCTATGTCCTCTGGTCCTCAATTCCCCTTCTCTGAGCAGGAGACTCTGCATCTACCCGACCTATTCCTCTCAAGTTCTTATACACCTCTATGAGATCACCCCTCATGCTCCTGCACTCCAAGGAATAGAGACCCAGCCTACTCAACCTCTCCCTATAGCTCAGACCCTCTAGTCCTGGCAACATCCTTGTAAATCTTCTCTGAACCCTTCCAAGCTTTACAATATCTTTTCTATAACATGGTGCCCAGAACTAAACACAATACTCTAAATGAGGTCTCACCAACGTCCTATACAACTGCAACATGACCTCCTAACTTCTATGTTTAATACTCTGACTGACGAAGGCCAATGATAGCAAGTTTCCATCCTGGGAAAAGGGTTCTGACTCTCTACCCTATCCATACCTCTCATCATTTTATATATTTCTGTCAGCTTTCCCTGCAACTTCCAGCATTCCAGATAAAACAATCCAAGTCTGTTCAACTTCTCATTGTAACTAATACCTCAGTAATCCAGCATCTTTCTGGTAAACCTTTTCTGTACCCTTTCCAGATCCTCCACATCCTTCCTGTAATGGGGTGACCAGAGCATCATTCAATTCTGCAAATGCAGCCTAACCAAAGTCCTGTAAAGATGCATCATGACTTTGACTCTTACACTTAATTCCCCCGACCAATGAAAGCAAGCACACTCTATGCCTTCTTTACCACCCATCTACTTGTGTTGCCACTTTCAGAGATATATGGATATGGACTCCAAGATCCCTATGCTCATCAAAGCTGCTGAGGGCCTTGTCATTAATTCCCCTTACATTCGACCTCCCGAAGTGTAACAACTACACTTGCTCGGATTATTGGTGGCGCGACTCACTGTTGCAGTGGCCCCTACAACCTGTCTGTCTTTTTTTTAATTTTTTGTCTAGTTAAATGTAGTTGTTTGTGTTTTTAATAGTGTTTTTAACTGTGTATATGTGGGGGGCGGGGGGGGGGGGGGGGGGGGAAAGGGGGAAACTTTGTAAAAATCTCTTCCCTGTACGGGAGACCCGACCTTTTTCCTGTCGGGTCTCCGTTGTCGTTGGGGCCTAGCACCGGGGAGCGGCCTCCAGCCTGAACGACCTGGAGGCTCCAGTCACGGAGCCTGCGGAGCTGCGGACTACTCACCATCGTGGGGCTGGCCGGCATCGGAGCGTGGGGAGCGGTGGTGACTCGCTGCTGCGGCCCGACCACGTAGCTCGGAGGCTCCAGCTTCAGCCGCAGGTCCGGTGGACTGTCAGGACATCGGGAGCTCGCGGGTGGAGAGACCGCTTTCCGGAGCTCTCGCAACGAAACTTCTCCAGCCCTTGTCGCGGGGTTGGAACGACCCGAAGCGGGATCGTACATCGCCCGGCGCGGCTTCATGGCCATGGGACATTCCAGCGCCCGCCGGGGGCTCCAACTTTGTGACATTTAGACTGGGAGCGGGGCCGTACATCGTCCCGCGCGGCCTAAAATGGCCGTGGGACTTATCATTGCCCGCCTGGGGCTTGGACATCGGGAGAGAAATGGAGAACAGGGGAGAGAAAAGTCTTTGCCTTCCATCACAGTGGGTTCACTGTGATGGATGTTTTTGTAAATTGAATTGTGTGTATGTCTGTAGGAAATTGTCTTTGTTTGTATGGCTGTGGAGTTTCGTTTGAGCCTCACTGAGGTTCAAATGACATGTAATAAATATTGATTGATATTGATTGATTAAACTTCATCTGCCATTTCCCCATATTTCTTTAGCTGATCTATATCCCGATGTCTACGTTGACAGCCTTTCTCACAGTCTGCGCACTCAGCAATCTTGGTGTCCTCTGCAAATTCACAACCCGTCTACGTTTAGGCTCAAGTAATTTGTATATATCACGAACGCAAACAGCAGTGGTCCCAGCACAAATTCCTGCGGAACTCCACTGGTCACAGACCTCCAGCCTGAACATTTTCCTTCCACTACAACCCCAGAGGGTTTTCAATCAGTAAACCATTTCTAAATCCATACGACCAAGTCGCCGTTAATCCCATGCATCTTCCGGATCAGCCTACCTTGGTGGGATTTATCAAATGCCTTACTAAAATCCATGTAGACAACATCCACTGCCCTCTACTCATTGATCACCTTTGTCACCTCCTCAAAAAACTTGATCAAATTAGTTGGATACAACCGGCCACTTACCAACACATGCTGACTGTCCCCAATTAGCCCATTCTCTTCCAAATGGGAGTATATCCTACCCCGAAGAATCCTCTCCAATAGTTTCCCTACCACTGACGGAGGGTCAGTTGCCTAGAATTCCCTGGATTCTTACTTCCCTTCATAAACAAATCTTTGTATACTCAAATATACAGTAGAATATAGATCAGCTACAAAAATGGGTGGAGAAATGGCAGATGGAGTTTAATCCAATCAAGTGTATGGTGTTGAATTTTGGGAGGTCTAATGTACCGGGAAAATATGCAATGAATGGCATGACCTTTAGCAGCATTGATGCAGAGCGGGATCTTGGGGCCCAAAGTCCATAACTCCATTGATGCAGAGCGGGATCTTGGGGCCCAAAGTCCATAACTCCATGAAAGTGGCAATGTAAGTTGAATGTTTAAAGGAGATGGGCATAGCATGTTGGTCCAGTGGTTCTTAACCTGGGGGTCGTTTAGGGCTTTGCCGTGAGTCATGAAGGGAACACAAATAACATATCAATTTGTTGAGCCCATGTTTAGGAACCTAACAAAGGTACATACCACACACAGTGTTTTGTTCGAGTATGCGTGTGCTGGTGCCAAAAAGGTTAAGAACCACTGAGGATGGTGCATACCTGGAACACATTGTCAGTGATGGTGGTGGAGGCAGATACAATGATGGAGTTTTTAAGAGGCTTTTAGATAGGCACATGAATATGGAGGGATATGGATGTGTAAGCAAATTTGGTTAGTTTAACTTGGCATGTTTGCTACATAAATTTGGGTTGAAGGGCCTGTTTGTGTGCTGAACCTTTCTATGTTCTAACACTCAGTTTTTATTTCCTAGGATAAAAGATTCTAAGATAAGTAGGCTCAAGATGAGGTCCAGGTGGCTCAACAAAGCTGCAAGTATAAATAAACACTAAATAAACTACCCCAATCCAATGCCCTGTATTAGAGTGACTGCACCAATGCAGTGCTGATGCAGGGATTTTTGCAGTTGGGCTCAGGTTATAAAGTCAAGTGCATCGTGGATTGGCTCGGATATGTTATATTTGACCTCTGAATCCTGTTATGTTGAACAAACTATTTAGAATTCAAATCATCCGATTTGGTATTAAGTCCTCAGGAAAAAATAGATCGCTGATTACTAACTGAATTACAGCTTCAATGGCAAATGTCCAAGAATGACGAGGTTACCAAGGGTTATCAGCAGAGGTTTACTAATGTGCCACATTTTTAGATGTACAAGCCAAAAATTCTTACCATTGGGCAGTTTCCTTTCTGACCAAAGTTTCCTGTGAACATGTAGACACAATGCAATTAGAATTTTACAGCCCAGAAATAGAATAGTTGGTCATTCATTTGCGTACGAGTTCCATGAAACAAATGCTCCCTTCCTTGTACTGCTTATCCATCAGACCACACCACAACAAAACTTGAGGGACATACCTATCTGCATTTGGAATGGTAAGGACCGATTTAGGGATAGTCAGCGTGACTTTGTGCATACGAAAACGTGACCAACAAATTTCTGAAGAGTTGGCCAAGAAGATTGCTGAAGGTGGTGTGGTTGACAATGTCCACATGGACTTTGACAAGTCCGGTCTGTTTGTCTGGTCTGGGCGGTTATATCACATGTGACCCAGTGCGAGGTAGCTAGTTTGCATTATGGACTGAGCAGCGTTCACAACTCTCTATATTTTCTTATGTTCTTGGGCAGAACAGTTTCCATACCAAGCTAAGATGCATTTGTGAAAGATGTTTTCTGTGGTGCATCTGTAATGGGGCAACCAGATTGGCGAAGTGCATGACAGAAGGTGGTGTAGGGGGTTGTTTTTCAGATTTCTGACCTATAATGAGTGGGTGTCACAGGGTAGGCCCACCGTTGATCATAAATCATTTGTATTACGTTGTATGAGGCACGGTTTAGTAAATTTGCGGATGATATTAAAATCAGTGGCAGAGTGGACAGTGAAGAAGGTAATAAAAGATTACAAAAGGACTTTAATCAGCTGAGCTAATGGGCTGAGGAATGCAAATGAAATTTAAACATAAAACAGTACAGCAAAGGAACAGGCCCATTGGTATACAATCCCGAACATCATGCCTAATCGTTTGTGCTCCATATCCCTCCATTTTATGTATATCCATGTGCCTATCCAAAAGCCTCTTAAATGCCTCCATTGTATGTGCCTCCACCACCACCCCCCGACATCGCGTTCCAAGCACTCACACTCGCTGTGTAAAAACCTTGCCCCTCCTTTAACTTTGCCCCTCTCACCTCAAAGCTATGCCCCCAAGTATTTGACATTCCACCCAGGGAAAAGTTCTGCCTACACAATTTATGCCTCTCATAATTTTATATATTTCTATCAGGTCTCCCCCTCAACCTTCGAAGCTTCAGAGAAAACAATCAAAACTTTTCCAAAAAAACCCAAAGTGCTTGAAGAACTCAGTTGCAGGATATCCACAAAGTAAACAATGTCTGTCCATTCCTTCCATAGACGCTGCCTGACATTATGTCTTGCTCAAGCTTCCAGCATCTGCACTCTCTTGTGTCTCCTAGCTTGTCTAACCTTTCCTTACAGCTACTACCACTCCAATTCAGGCAGAATCATAGTAAACATTGTCTGCACCCTCTCCAAACCCTCCACATCTTTCCTACATTGGTATTGGTTTATTGTTGTCATATGTACTGAGATACAGTGAAAACCCCTTTTGTGCTGTCTAGGCAAATCTTTAGACATTAGAGATACAGCGCAGAAACAGGCCCTTTAGCCCATCGAGTCTACATCGACCGACAATCACCGCCTTACATTAGCACTATCCTACACACTAGGGACAATTTACAATTGTACCAAAGGCCAATTAGCCTACAAAGCTGTACACCTTTGGTGTGTGGGAGCATACAAACTCCGTACAGACGGCACCCATAGTCAGAATCGAACCTGGGTCTGAGGTGACAATTCTACCGCTCCACCACTGTGCTGCCCCTGATTTTGTCCTCAAATCATATCATAAAAGATCAGGTTGTGCAAAAAAACAAAAAAAACAAGAGTGCACTAAAATGTTACATCTATAGAAAAGGTGCAGATTTTAAAAAGTGCGAGGGCCTGAAATGAGGTTGAATCGGAATTCAAAGCAGGGAAGAAGCTGTTCTTGAATCTAGTGGTACATGCTTTCAAGCTTTTGTATCATCTACCCAACAGGAGAGGGAAGAAGAGAGAATAACCAATGTTTGAGTGGTCCTTAATTATGTTTTCCTAAGGCAGTGGAAGTATAGATGGAGTAATGGGGGAGGGGGTGGGGGGGCGCTCGTTTCTGTCATGGAATGAGCAGCGTTCACAACTCTCTACATTTTCTTATGTTCTTGGGCAGAGGAGTTTCCATACCAAGCTAAGATGCATTTGTGAAAGATGTTTTCTGTGGTGCATCTGTAATGGGGCAACCAGACTACATTGAAACTTACAGAGTAATGAAAGGCAGAGATAGAGTGGATGTGGTGAGGATGTTTCTACTGGTAGGAGAGTCTAGGACCAGAGGTCATAGCCTCAGAATTAAAGAGCGCTCTTTTAGAAAGGAGGTGAGGAGGAACTTGTTTAGTCAGAGGATAGTTAATCTGTGGAACTCATTGCCACAGAAGGCTGTGGAGGCTCAGTGGATATTTATAAGGCAGAGATAGGCAAATTCTTGGTTAGAACGGGTGTCAAGGGTTATGTGGAGGGCGGGAAAATGGGATTAGGAGGCAGAGATCAGCCATGATAGAATGGCTGAGTAGACTCCATGGGCCGAATGGCCTCATTCTACATCCTATAAGTTGTAAATTTGTGCCTCATCAATTAGATAGAACATTTTTGAAGAAGAAGATTAAGGGGAGTGCAGCAAACATGGTCTACATGGATTTTAGAAAGACTTTTGACAAGGCACCACGCAATAGGCTGGTCTGGAAGGTTGAATTGAATGCCGGAGTAGACTCGATGGGCCGAATGGCCTAATACTATTCGTATAACTTGTGAACTTGTAATTAATCTATACTCTTCCAAATGGAAGTATATCCTATCCCGAAGAATCCTCTCCAGTCGTTTCCCTACCACTGACGTGAGGCTAACTAGCCTAAAATTCCCTGAATTCTCTCTACTTCCCTCAAAGTATTTTAATTGATCCCCTTAAATCAATCATGATTTATGTCAGATGAATGTGAGATGTTCATAAAGTCATTAATAGGAAGAGAATTAGGCCATTTGGTCCATCAACTCTGACATTCAATCATGGCTGATCTATCTCTCCCTCCTCACCCCCATTCTCCTGCCTTCTCCCCATAACCCCTGACACCCATACTAATCAAGAATCTATCTATCTCTGCTTTAAAATTATCCATTGACTTGGCTTCCACAGCCTTTCGTGCAAAGAATTCCACAGATTCACCTCTGACTAAATCTATTCCTGCTCATCTACTTCCTAAAGGAGCGTCCTTTAATTCTGAGGCTATGACCTCTAGTCCTAAACTCCCCCACTAGTGGAAACATCCTCTCCACATCCATTCTATCCAAACCTTTCACTATTCGGTACGTTTCAATGAGGTCCCCCGGTCATTCTTCAAAACTCCAGCGACTACAGGCCCAGTGCCGTCAAATGCTCATCATAAGATAACCCACTCAATCCTGGGATCATTTCTTGTAAACCTCCTCTGGACCTTCTCCAGGGCCAGCACATCCTTCCTCAGATATGCTGCCCAAAAATATTCTCACAATAATCAAAATGCGGCCTGACCAGCGCCTTATAGAGCCTCAGCATTACATCCCTGTTTTTGTACTCCAGCACCCCTTGAAATAAATGCTAGCATCGCGTTTGCCTTCTTTATTGCTGTGTTGCATTGGTAACGCAAAACTGGACGTGCACAGCAATTGGTTGGGCTAGGTGGCGTGTTGCAGAACAGAGACTGAGAGGTGCAATGAAGATGGGGACACAGGTGTACTGGATGATGAATGCAGCATTAGCTTCATCCTGTGTAGGAAAGAACTGCAGATGCTGGTTTAAATCGAAGGTAGACACAAAATGCTGGAGTAACTCAGTGGGCCAGGCAGCATCTCTGGAGAGAAGGAATGGGTGACATTTCTGGTCGAGACCCTTCTTCAGACCCGCAACGTCACCCATTCCTTCTCTCCAGAGATGCTGCCTGTCCCGCTGAGTTACAGGAAAGATTTTGCAATCTTTTCCTTTTCACTTTCCTGTAGTATGTAAGTGTAACTTAAACATAATTGATGTTTTTGTGCATTGTCTATGTGCCTGAGATGCTGCTGCAAGCAAGATTTTCATTGTACCTGTACCACACCGTACTTGCCCAGACTACAACAAACCTGACTTGAAAATGGTGACACAGATAGACGGGGTGGTCAGGACAGCCTATGGCACAGCTGACTACAGTGGCCAAGGCAATGAGTATAAGAGTTAGGACATCATGTTATAACATGTTGGTTAGGCAACAAGGTATACTAAATAATGAGAGGCATTGATACGGTAGATAGTTAGTGTTTGTTTTCAATGGTAGAGGTGTTTAAAATTAGAGGGCATAGGTTTAAGGTGAGAGAGAGCGGAGATTTACAAGGGGATCTGAGGGGTAAATGTTTCACACAGAATAGCTAATATCTGGAATGGGCTATATTCCACTTGCACATGATGTACATGAATAATTTAAACTTTAGAATCAAGAATTGACAACCAGAATCTTTCTCACAGGATGAAAAAATCGAACACTCGAGGGCATAGCTTTAAGGTGAGAGGGGCAAGTTTTTAAAGATGTGCGGGACATGATTTCTTTTATACAGAGTGGTAAATGCCTGGAATACGCTGCCGTGGTTGTAGCAAA
The DNA here is from genome assembly GCF_010909765.2 of Amblyraja radiata. Classification (NCBI taxonomy): domain Eukaryota; kingdom Metazoa; phylum Chordata; class Chondrichthyes; order Rajiformes; family Rajidae; genus Amblyraja; species Amblyraja radiata. Next base: position 2,903,158 of record NC_045983.1, on the reverse strand, counting down.
TACATTGGTGACATTTAAGAGACTTTTGAATAGACACATGGATGTGCATGGAATGGAGGGATTTGGGTTTTGTGCAGGTACATAAGTGATGGTCTTCGCATCATGTTCGGCACAAAAATTGTGGGCCATAGGGCCTATTCACGTGCTGCACTATTCTATGTTCTACAAGAACACACTTTTTAAATTGACAAATGAATGCTGAGGAAATGGCAACAGATTACAAGAGGAGTACAATTGAGTTAAGATGTTTGGGAAGAATGGTGTCGAGGCCAAGACTGTATCAGCACCATCTCATTGAATAGCAGAGCAGGGGTAACACGCTCATTGTTCCACTCCTACCTTTGTTTCTTATGTTCTAGGATATTCGAAAAATTGTAGAATAGACAGATAATTGTCACGAGATTCAATTTAAGTAAAGGTGAGGAAGTCCACTTTGTTCAGGAGAATAGTGCAGTGGCTATTTCCTGGAAGGTACACAAAAATGCTGGAGAAACTCAGCGGGTGCAGCAGCATCTATGGAGCGAAGGATATAGGCAACGTTTCGGGACAAAACCTGAGGGTTTCGGCCCGAAACGTTGCCTATTTCCTTCGCTCCATAGATGCTGCTGCACCCGCTGAGTTTCTCCAGCATTTTTGTGTACCTTCGATTTTCCAGCAGTTCCTTCTTAAAGGCTATTTCCTGGAGTTTAGTTGGCTGTCGGAATGAAGGAACCTTGCACTGCACCACTGAAAGTTTCACCACAGTTTGGCAAGGGACACAAAGATCAAAAATCAAGCATTAGGATTTATCTCTAGAGTATATAATTGAAAAGTGGGAAGCTGTTTCTAAATCTGATTTCATACGGACTAAATCTGGGGCTAGTGGAATCAAGGGATATGGGGAGAAGGCAGGCACGGGTTATTGATTGGGGACGATTGGCCATGATCACAATGAATGGCGGTGCTGGCTCGATGGGCCGAATAGCCTCCTCCTGCACATATTTTCTATGTTTCTATGTAGGCCTTGGTTAAACCACACTTGGGAGTATTGTGTACAGTTCTGGTAACCATAATGCATCATGGGTAAGCAATTGAGAGGATGCAGGAAACATGTTATGATGTTCCAACCAACCAACATGTTATAACATGATGTCATAACTCTTATACTCATTGCCTTGGCCACTATATAAATGAGACTATACTTGTCAGGAAAGGATTATTTTTAAGAAAGAACTGCTGATGCTGGAAAAATCGAAGGTAAACAAAAATGCTGGAGAAACTCAGCGGGTGAGGATGCATCTATGGAGCGAAGGAATAGGTGACGTTTCGGGTCGAGACCCTTTGTCAGACCGTCAGGAAAGGATGAACATATTCAGTTTAAAAAGAATGACAGATTACCTCAAGAAGTCAATTAAAATAGAAAGGTTTTGATGAAATGTATGTAGAGAAATTGTTTCCACCAGTGGCTAAAAACATAACTAGGGCTAAGAATATATTGTACTGTGTTATTTATTTTTGTCACATATACCAAGGTACAGTGAAACATTTTGTTTGCATGCTATCCAGTCAAATCATAAAATACTATACACAAGTGCAATCAAGCCACACATAGGTACACAGATAGTGCAGAGAGAAAAATACCAGTGTGAAATTTAGTGTTACAGCATTATACGTGCTAGTCACAGAGAAAGTGCAGATTTTTTAAAAGTGCAAGTTCCACAATAAGGTAGGTTGGAAAATTGGGGCTACAGCCTTTGTTTATGGGAGTATTATTCAGTTGTCTGATAAACAGTTGGTGAAGAAGCTGTTCCTGAAACTGTTGGTACGTGCTTTCAAGCTTTTGTATCTTCTGCCCGACAGGACAGGTTGCAAGAGTGAATGACTGGTGTGAAAATGGACCTCGATTATGTTGATTATATGACATTGCAACCAAGAAATACTGGAATCACTATCAAATATCTTTAGCTTGATTTTTAAGAGTGGCAAGAATGTGGAAAGGGAATGGGTGAAGCAAATGGTGTAGATGCCATTAAGAGGAGGCGCTGACGCATACAAGGGAGGGGCGAGTCACTGTTTTCTCTGAAGATAGGCACAAAATGCTGGAGTAACTCAGTGGGACAGGCAGCATCTCTGGAGAGAAGGAATGGGCGATGTTTTGGGTCGAGACCCTTCTTCAGACTGTTTTGTTTGTTCCTTATGTGGATAGATCGAGGTAAGGAAGGGTAGTAGGTGGCTTGAATGGAGCATAGACATCTGCATAGACTGATGGACTGAATGGCCTTCTGTCACACAGCCTCTATAAGATTCATAACTCTCAATATGACACCAAAAGCCATAGGGGTTCAAAGGGAAATGCTGTTTGCTTCAAAATTTAGGCAAAAATTGAAAGTTACTGGTTGTTTTTAGCAGTTGGAGGGGCAAAATGCAGAGTGGCTCCTCTCAACTATTATGGCACATTCCCTTTACTTTCCAACTAAAAGTAATTTAATTCCAGCATCTGCAGTTCCTTGTGCCTCTAATTAAAGTAACACTTGGACAGAATAATACAACATAGCGTTGAGCAGTTTTACCATGGACAAGTCTGACATGCTGGCACTGACCTGTTGGCCTTCTTCCTGCTATAGATTGACGGGACTGATTGGCTACACAGTTATTGCTACTCTGTCTTTCTCAGCTGATGCCTATTATTGTTGACTGTTGCAGTCACACAGGTGATAACTGGAATTGGTCCTTCATCTTTCAAATGTATTTGACTGTCAGTATTATCATTTCTCTCTAATTATCTCACAGTTAAGAGTTTATGAATCAAATGCGTGATCTGAGAGGGGAGGAACGGCTAAGGAAGAATGACTTACCTGACAGCATAGTAAACAGCAGCATGGTTGGCATGACCACTCACTCCATTTTTATCAAACGTCATTACCTGCAAGAGGATAAAGCATAACACACATCACAGTCTGACACCAAGTTTGTTGAAAATAGACACAAAGTGCTGGAGTAACTCAGCGGGGTGGGCAGCATCTTCCGTCAGAAGAAGGGTCGCAACCCAAAACATCACCATCCTTTTTCTCCAGAAATGCTGCCTTGCCCGTTGAGTTACTCAAGCATTTTGTGTCTATCTTTGATATAAACCAGGATCTGCAGTTGCTTTCTATCCACTTTATTGATTAAGATTGAGACCCCTTAAAATTCCAAAGATACACACAAAATGTTGGAGTAACTCAGCAGTTCAGGCAACATCTTTGAAAAACATGGATAGGTGACGTTTTGGGTCAGGACCTTTCTTCAGACTGATTGTAGTGGGGGTAGGGAGGAGGGGGAAATGGAAGTAAGAAAAATAAAACAGGACAAATCGGGGCTGGCAACAGATGACCTCAGGCAAGGTGGTTTTCTGATAGGTCGATTGTTGGCTGGGGGTGGTATCCCGAGAGGGATACATCATGTGAACTGTGGAACTAGCTAACCAACTTTTAATGGAGGAAGGGGGAGCGTGGGAGTGGATGAAGATGAAGAGGAGGGCGAGAGAGGTATATGTAAAAGTTACCTGAAATTGGAGAATTCATTGCTCATACCGCTGGGTTTTAAGGTACCCTAGCAAAATATGAGCTTCTGTTCCTCAAGTTTGTGTGTGGCCTCACTCTGACAGTGGAAGAGGCCCAGGACAGGAAGGTCAGTATGGGAGATGACACAAAAACTGACCTTGTGTGTAGGAAGGAACTGCTATGCTGGTTTCAACCAAAGATAGACACAAAAAGCTGTAGTTACTCAGCGGAACAGGCAGCATCTCTGGAGAGAAGGAATGGGTGGCGTTTCGGTTTGAGACCCATCTCTGACGAAGGGTCTCGACCCGCAACGTCACCCATTCCTTCTCTCCAGAGATGCTGCCTGTCCCGCTGAGTATCTACAGCTTTTTGTGTCTATCTTTGGTTGAAGCCAGCATAGCAGTTCCTTCCTACACACAAGGTCAGTATGAGAATGGGAGTTAAAGGGGGCGCCGACCAGTTGGGTATGGCTGCCCTGCCTGCAGCTCTCCGTCCTTTCACACTTTTATTATTTTTAGTATGTTAAAAAGTGTTTTGTTTGGAGGTGTATTCTTTTTATGTGTGGGGGGTGAGGGGGAAGGGGAAAACTGTATTTCTCGGTCCCTACCTGGTCGGAGAGGCGGCTTTCCTCAGAGCCGCATTTTCGCCCCGTCCATCGGGACTGGAGCAGCGTTTCCTGTCGGGACCGGCCAGAACCTTGGCTTCGGCGGCGGCACAGCGCTGGAGCACTATCGCGGAGCGGGCGATGTCTTGCCCGGGTTGCTGTGCTGGAGCTCCGGTGTGCTGAGTCCACCGATGGAACATCGCGGAGCTGCGTGTCTGTGGAGCGGCCAGCCGCGGGCGGCGGCGCTGACTTTAACACCGTAGAGCCTGGGATCTCTTGCCGAGATCGCCAGTGTCGGAGCTCTGACCAGCGCAGCCTGTTGGCTTCGGGAGCCGCGGTGTAAGGAAGCGGCCGTTCCAGATATTCCAAGCCGCTGTGAGGGTTCTGCCGACGCCGGAGCACCATCATCTAGCGAGAGGGCCTGAAACATCGGGCCGCCGTAGCGGCGACTGCAAAGGCCTCAATAGGCCCGACTATGGGTGAACAAGAGGACGAGGACTGGACTTTGTGCCTTCCCTCACAGTGGGAACCATTGTGGGGGGATGTTTTTATGTTTAATTTTAAATTCCTCTTTAATGTTGTGTTGTATTCTTATTAGTGTGCTGCAATGGCAACTCGAATTTCACTACACCAATTGGTGTATGTGACAATAAATTAACCATTGAACCTTTAAAGTAGTTGGCAACTGATAGATCCAGTAGGCCTTGGCAGACCAAGCGTAAGTGTTTAACGAAACAGTTGCTGAGCCTACACTTTGTTTTGCTAATGTACTGTACCCCGCATCAGGAACACTGGATGCAATAGCTGAGGTTAGAGGAGGTGCATGTGAAACTCTGTCTCACCTGGAAGGATTGTCAGGGTCCCTGGATGGAGTTGAGAGAGGAGATATAAGGACAAGGTGTTATATCTCTGTGATTGTGGGGAAAGTACCTGGGGAGAGGATGGCTTGGGAGGAATGAGTGAACCAAGGAGATGCTGAGCAAGCACTATGCTGAAGGAGAAAGGGGTGGGGATGGGAGGATGTGATTAGTTTAGAGGAACAGGCCCTTCCACCCACTGAGTCCGCGGTGACCATCAATCACCATTCCCACTATTCTATGTTATCCCGCTCGCATCCACTCCCTACACTCTCCAGCATACAAGGAGCAATTTACAGAGGTCAATTAACCTACAAACTCGCACGTTTTTGGGAACTGGGAGTTGCTGCCTTACAGCACCAGAGGCCCAGGTTTGATCCAGACTACGGGTGCCGTCTGTACGGAGTTTATACGTTCTCCCCGTGACCGCGTGGGTTTTCTCCTGGTGCTCCAGTTTCCTCCCACATTCCAAACACATACAGGTTTGTAGGTTAATTGGCTTCAATAAAATTTGGCGGTAGTGTGTAGGATAGTGCTGGTGTGCGGGGATTGCTGATCAGCACGGACTTGGTGGGCCGAAGGGCCTATTTCTGCACAGTATCTCTAAACGAAACGAAACATCATTGGGGTTGTCTTACACTGAAGGTGGAGAGAAATACTCTTCCTGGAAATAAAGATAATGTGCGACTGGATCGATGAAATGCGCAACATAAAATACTTACTGTCAAAGGGAGTTAAAAATAACCTAGCCAAAGACAAAGGTCAAAACTCATTGACATTGTCGAGCATTTGTGCCGAGGAAATTATCAACTAAAACCAGTGAGATCAGAAAGCAAGGCAGTACTTGGACTCACCAGGTTGATATGATGCATTGTCATGTAGTCGAGGATAAGCAGAGCAATAAGCTCTGGGTCCCATCGTACTCTGGGATGGTCTGGAAGATCTCTACAAAACATAACATTTTAATAAACTCAGATGTGAACAGAAAAGGAAATCTTGGAATCCTGCTTGTTCCATCAACTTCATGATAATGCTTCCACGGCTTTATCATGTGGCAACTGGTCTGACTGCACGCCAGCCTGGTCTCTGTGTGGCCCTGCAATAAACAGTGCTTGTGAAAAAGCTCAACCTATTGAACTTCCACATGGTCTTAACCTGGCAATGGAGAAGGCTGAGGACAGACAGGGTTGTGGAATGGAAAGGGGAATCAAAATTGCTGCTTGCAGAAATGGCAAAGGATGATGTGTTGGCTGCAGGGCTAGTTGGATGAAAGGCGAGGACTCGGGGCAACTCTACTACTGATCTGGTCTGGGAGTTGTTGAGAGCAAAAGTCTTGGAAATGGTGGACATGGAAGAGAGGGCTCCACCAAATAGAAGAACAGACATCGCATGGCCCTCAAAAGGAAGACATTTCAACTATCCTGGAATACAAGGCTTCATCATGAGAACAGATGCAGAAATATAACAGCAAATGACAAAAAGCTAAGTCAATGTGATAAGAACAAAACACAATTTGTGTGCTGTATTGTTTTAAATAGATCCAGAAGTAATCTATTCAGCTTTTTACACCCATACTACCATTCATTCAAATCAAGGCAGATCTGTTACCTCTGCACCACTTTTCCATACTACTCCTATCTTCCTCAGTTCCAATGATATTCAAAAATGTTTCACCTGTATTTTGAATATATCCAGCAACAGAGCCATCTAGAGAATTTCCCACAGCCATCTAGAGAATTTCAGATTCACACCCACTAGAAGAAATGTATTTTCATCTCAGTCTGAAATGGCCAGCTCTTTACTTTGAGACTGTGACCTCTTGTATGGGAAACATTTAGATTAATCCTGTAACAATCTCATTCATCCAACTGTAGGTTTCAATGGCATTTTGTAGGTTTCAATGGCATTTTTCGGAATTCTGTTCCTGGCAAGAACCCCCTTCAGATGAGTATAATAGGAAGGTTCTAGGCACGGATGGGTGTAATGTCCATTGAGTTTCAGAGCTTCTGGTTTGTCTTGTTCCTGGTACTGACTTTATTTATTTCTCATCTTCTCAACAAGGCTCTTGTAAATCGATGTCTGATGTAAGTTTACTTTGAGTGAGATGGATGCTATATCAATGGATATTTGGCTTTTTATCCACCACCATTACAAATATGGAAGAAGCCAACGTACTTAGTTTGGGCCTGGTTGCTCTGTAGCACAGTAGATTGTCAACACACTCAGTTTATAGTATGCTCATCCTGGGCAAAGTCCATTGCCTGCCCCTTTATCAATGCAGGTGAAACTGTGTGTATGCAAATAATACAAGAAGCTGACAGCAATAGGCTATTTTCATTCCTTGTGCCTTCTCTATCATTCAATAATATTGTGGTGAATCTTTTACCTCTGCTCACTTTCCAGCACCCATATCACTTAATGTTGATCTGGTGGATTGGTCGGCCAGTTCAATATATGTTAAAGAGCAGGGTGCCAATATACCGTGTAGTAGGGTATTTTATTTTTTTAAGTTCATAAGATCATAATAGATAGGAGTAGAATTAGATCATTCAGTCCATCAAATCAACTCCGCCATTCAATCATGGCTGATCTATCTCTCCCTCCTACTCTGATGTAAGATGGCGGCGCCTCGCATCAGCGGCCTCTGCAGTCCGTCTGTCTTTTTTTGTGACCCGACTTCGGAGCTTCGGAGGCTCCGGCTGCAGGCCCTGTGGACGGTAACATCGGGAGCTCGCGGGTCCCTGGTGGGAGACCGCTTTTCGGAGCTCCCGCAACGGCATCTTCTCCCGCCCGAATCGAGGGGTTTAAATCGACCCGGAGCAGGGGCCTTACATCGCCCGGCACGGCTTAAACGGCCGCGGGACTTACCATCGCCCGTCGGGGGCTTTAACATCTAACATCATGAGCCTCGATCAGCTCGATGCAGCAGTTTGACTGCTTGACTGCGGGAGAAGAATAAGAACAGAAAACAGGGAAGAGATAAGACTTTTGCCTTCCATCACGGTGAGGAGATGTTTGGGTATTCACTGTGATGGATGTTTGTGTGGAATTGTGTAATTGTGTTTTTTGTTTTTTTTGTTGTTTGTTATGACTGCAGAAACATAATTTTGTTTGAACTAATGTTCAAATGACAATAAACAGCATTCGGAACCCCATTCTGCTGCCTTCTCCCCATAACTTCTGACACTAACCTCTCATACTAATCAAAAATCTATCTATCTCTACCTTAAATATATTCACTGACGGCCTCCACAGCCTTCTGCGGGAAAGAATTCCACAGATTCACCCTCTTACTAAAGAAATTCCTTCCTAAAACGTCACCAATTTCCTTCGCTCCATAGATGCTGCCTCACCCGCTGAGTTTCTCCAACATATTTATCTACCTTCGATTTTCCAGCATCTGCAGTTCCTTCTTAAACATTATCTACCTTCCTAAAAGAATGTTCTTTAATTCTGAGGTTATGCCTCTAGTCCTAGACTCTCCCACTTGTGGAAACATCCTCTCCACATCCACTCTATCCAAGCCTTTCACTATTCTGCATGTTTCACTTCCCCTCATTCTTCAAAACTCCAGCGAGTACAGGCCCAGTGCCGACAAACGCTCATCATAGGTTAACCTACTCATTCCTGGGATCATTCTTGTAAATCTCCTCTGGACCCTCTAGAGCCAGCACATCCTCAGATATGGTGTTTAAAATTGCTCACAATATTCTAAATGCGGCCTGACCAGCGCCTTATAGAGCCTCAGCATTACATCCCTGTTTTTGTATACAAGCCCTCTTGAAATAAATGATAGCATTGCGTTTGCTTTCTTTACTACTGATTCGACTTGCAGATTAACATTTTTGGGAATCCTGCACCAGCTCCCAAGTCCCTTTGCACCACAGATTTCTGGATTCTCTCCCCATTTAGAAAATAATCTACGCCTTTCTTCCTACTACTAAAATGTATGACTCCACACTTTGCTGCATTATATTCCATCTGCCCACTCTCCCAACCTGTCCAAGTCCTTCTGCAGAGTCCCTGCTGTCTCTACACTACCTGCCCCTCCACCTATTTTCATATCATCCACAAAGTTAGCCAAAAAGCCTTCAATCCCCTCATCCAAATCATTAATATACAAGATGAAGAGCAGCGGCCACAGCACCGAGCCCTGCGGAACTCCACTAGCCAACCAGAAAAAGCCCCCTTTATTGTCACTGCCACCCAGCCAACCTGCTATCCATTCTTTGATACCGTGGGCTCTCATCTTCTGTCGCAACCTCCCATGTGGCACATTATCAAAGGCTTTCTGAAAATCAATATAATAACAGTTCAATGTAATGAGTATTTTCATACGTAATTAGAACATACAAAACATCTTATGACCCCGTGTCATTTTGTGGTTCTAACAAAGTAATGGCTGGTGACTGACAACGCTGCAGAAAGGGTGATTAAAAAGGTAACCAAGAGTACATTTAAAGAGGAACATTCTCAACGTGTGTGTCTCACACCTTCTGTCTTTTCATCTCTGGCCTTTGTCCAAACATCTACCTATCAAATAACCCCCCTCACCCGTGTCAACCTGCCAAGCTTTGTCCTGCTCCTCCTCTCTTCCAGCTTTCTGTCCCCATCCCCACAACCAGCCTGAAGAAGGGTCCCGACTCAAAAGGTCACCTATCCATGTTCTCCAGAGATGCTGCCTGACCTGCTCAGTGACTCCAGCATTCTGTCTTCTTTTGTAAACCAGCATTTGCAATTCCTTGTTTCTACAGAAGTAGGGTCGACTTTGGTGGGCAAGGGAGTGACTTTCTTTTCATTTTATAAATGTGCTGGTTAAAATCACATTCGCAATTAAAGTATTTGAAGCTTGTTATTTTAAATAGTTGTGAATAAGTAAACTTCAACTGCATAAAGTGTGTGCCAGCTAGAGCAGCGCCCCAAGGTCACCTTGTTAGTAGCAAGCTCTACAAAGTTCCGAGGGGGCAGGTAACATAATGAGACTGACACCTCGGAACTTTGTAGAGCTTGCTACTAACAAGGTGACCTTGGGGCGCTGCGACACACAATGTGATCTTTGAATGCTTACCTTCATTTCTAAATCAGTGTGCTATGAAATCAATAACGGAACATGCTAATTTGTACCCTGCAATGAGAAAGGTAAAGGAACTGCAGATGCTGGAAAATCGAAGGTAGACAAAAGTGCTGGAGAAACTCAGCGGGTGCGGCAGCATCTATGGAGTGAAGGAAATAGGCAACGTTTCGGGACGAAACGTTGCCTATTTCCTTCGCTCCATAGATGCTGCCGCACCCGCTGAGTTTCTCCAGCACTTTTGTCTACCGAAGATAATTGATGGTCTTGGATATAAAGGGCAGCACGGTGGTGCAGCAGTGGAGTTGCTGCCTTACAGCGCCAGAGACCCGGGTTCGATCCCGGCTACGAGTGCTGTCTGTACGGAGTTTGTACGATCTCCCCGTGACTGCGTTGGTTTTCTCCAAGATCATCTGTTTTCTCCCACACTCCAAAGACAGTGTGTGTGTGTAGGGTAATGTCAATGTGCAGGGATCGCTCGTCAGTGCAGACTCGGCAGGCCAAAGGTGCCTGTTTCCACGCTGTATCTCTAAACTAAACTTCACAGAAGAGTAATCATAATATGGAATGCAGAATCAAGATTGAAAAACATTTAATTGAATCTGAGAACAGAGTCTTAAACCTTATTCTTACGATGAAGGTGTGATTGGCAAACTTAAACGTTATAACAGTAAAACTGTAATGGCTAAAGAAATAGTGTATAATATCAAAGTAATATATATATATATTCCTTCAGCAGAGGGCCAAGTCATTAATAAGACGTTAAAACAGACCGTGAGAGTAGATTGGCAAGAAATGTGAAAACAGATTGTAGCATCATCTACAAATATACAGTACAACCAGGAAAAGATTAAGTAAAGTTAATATGGGCGCGTTACAGTTTGATATACAAGGAATTATATTGGAAAATAGTGGGAAAAATCAGGCAAATTAAACAAGTATTTTGTTCGCATTGTGGGAAAACCACAGAACACCTCCTGGAAATAATGGACGATTGGTTGCAGACTTCCAGTCAGAGAAACACCCCTCGATGACAACCTTTTTCCTCCGATCAGCGTCAATTTTAGATCCCGTTTCCAAACACACCTTGGATCCCAAACCTTCTGCAAGAGAATATGATGCAGGACTTGGTCAAAGGCCTTGCTAAACTGCACGTTAACCTCATCTGCAACCCCACCATCAATTTTCCCAGTTGTCTCCTCAAAAAAGCTCAGATTTGTGAAACACAATTTCCCCTGCACGAAAATCGCATTGTCTCCTCCTAATCAATTCCTGGCTACACAAGTCAATTTACTCTGATTGGATGTGATTACACAGCATTACAGATCATTTATATTATTGATTTTTGTTGTTTTACTGCATTAATGGGCCTGTAAAGATGCAGCAAGTATGGATGTAATTGTTCCATTCCCAGTGCATATGACAATTAAATATTCTTGACTCCTTTCTAAGTGAATATAAAGGTTGGGTAGGTTGGGATTTTAGTCTTTGGAGCGTAGGAGACTGAAAGGCGATCTTAATGAGGTTTATAACATCATAAGGGGCATAGATGGGGTGAGTGCACAAAGGTTTTTTCCCCCCAGAGTTAGGGAATCAAGAACAAAAGGGTACAGGTTGAGTGAATCCACATCTGATATTTGAGAGAATTTTAAAGGCCAGTTGACTGGTGTTCAGGACGTGAGGATGAAGATAACGTTAACAAAATTTGGTAACTTTGGATGACAAGAGGGATTGTAACTTTAGACTAAAAAAAAAACCATAGGGTTCAGGAAGCTGATATCAGACTAGGCCCGTAAAAAATATAAAGAAAGTAAGAAAGTCCTTAATCAAAAAATTTGCTAAGACCAAGCAAGCAAGGGAAAAGATTGAGGGGGTACACACAAAATACTGGAGTAACTCAGCGGGGCAAGCAGCATCTCTGGAGAGAAGGAATGTGTGACGTTTCGGGTCGATCAGATCAGTCAGAGGAAGTCTTGATCCTAAACGTCACCCATTCCTTCTCTCCAGCTGCGTTACTCCAGCATTTTGTGTCTACCTTCGATTTAAACCAGCATTAGCAGTTCTTTCCTACACATGGAAGATTGCGGGGCATTGATAGCGATTATAGGACCCTCTTTAGCCATGGGCAAGAGACTGGACTGGAAGATGTCCAAATGTTGCCCCATGGGTTCCTAATAAATCTTTGCCTCCTTACCTTAAACCAAGGTCTTGTTTTTGGTGGTTATTTTACTGTTGGTTACTTGCTTTGGATTACTGCATGTGCAAGTCCAGTGTTGTCTCGGGTTCTGCTTGCTCTGTTTCTCAAAGACTCAGGCAGGCATACATGACCAAGTTCTCCCCCATTCTGCAATTACCATAACCCAATTCCACAAGCTGCCTCCGTTCTTAACTGGAGCAGTAGATGGTAGGGATCCATGCCACTACTTCAGTATGGGGATGAGATTTGGTTTTGCACAGTGGTTTGAGGCGGCACGGTGGCGCAGTGGTAGAGTTACTGCTTCACAGCGGCGGAGACCCAGGTTTGATCCTGACTACGAGTGCTGTCTGTACGGAGCTTGTACGTTCTCCCCGTGACCTGCATGAGTTTTCTCAGTGTTCCGGTTTCTTCCCCTACTCCAAAGATTTGTAAGTCCACAAGTTTGTTGGTTAATTGGATTTGGTAAAATTATGAATTGTCCTAAGTGATAGAGTTAGTGTGTGAGATCACTGGTCAGCATGGACTCGGTGAGCCGAAGAATCAGTTTCCACACAGTATCTCCAAACTAAACTAAACTAAAAACTAATACAGGGCTGAGAGAATAGGACAATGGGGTTAGTTTGATATGGATGCAGGACGTGCAGAGAGCAGGACAGTGGGATTAACTGTGGATCGAAAAAGGGCATTGAAGAAGAGGATGAGGAGTCAGTGAGAATAGTTCGGATTAACACAAGGTTTGAAGAACCAGGATCTTGCCTTCCGCGCCCTCAAGGTCAGCTGCGGGAGATACCCCCAGGGGCACAAAGGCTGAAGATGGCCGGGCGAGGAGAGGGACGACGGTTCACGGGACGATCTGGACAGAGGCGACGGCTGCAACGGGCCTTTATGACCATCTGCAGCTGCGGCTGTGAGACGGTGCTAAACCCGGCGACTCTTGCATACCGTCTCAGTGGGTTGGTTCTATACACTTTGTACAATCTGGGATTGTATTTATGTATGGCAATAATTTTACTGAACTGTATGCAAAAAATAAATTCACTGTACCTTGCTAAATGTGATATTAAAGAAACATTGAGGCTGCTGGCAGAGTGTTGGCGGTGGGATTGGTTTAGGGTTTTTACAAGAAAGCTGTCATAGATAAAATGAATCAGACTAATTTTCTCATGAATTTATTGATGCATTTTGTATCTGCTAAGTACTTCCCTTCACAGTTCCATTTCCTGCATTTTGACTGCAAAGTGGGTTCAGAGAATTGCTACTGCATTGTGTTAACCACAGTCTCCAACCTCATCGAAGCATGAAGGTCTGGCTGCCTCAATGAATACTAATGTGTGCAGGATCAGGCGTTTATCGGAAAAAAAAAAGGTGCCGACCTAGTGTTGGGCAATTAAACAGCAGAGACGACAGTCTGAGCACACTCCCATCCTCACAGTAGGCAGGACTCTGTAAATGACTGCACAGGAAAGGATGAAGTATTTGAGACCATTTTAAACAGATCTAGACACAATGTGCTAGAGTAACTCAGGGGGTCCGGCAGCATTTCTGGAGAACATGGATAGGTGATGTTTCAGGCAGGGATCCTTCTTCAGTTCAAGTGTGGTGAGAGTGGAAAGAAAGCTGGAAGAGAGGAGGGGCAGGACCAAAGATCCCATAGCAAGCAAGATAGCCCACTCCACGATAAAGATGTAGTACAGTCATGGGCAGATTCATGGGTAATTTTCGGCCCCATTTCCTAGGAGCAAAGATAACTAGTGCGGAGACGGGGCAGTGGAAGATCCCGCGGCCGATTTTAAGCCACGCCGGCTGATGAAAAGCCCCGCGAAGGGGCCGATTCAAGCTCCGCTCTATGATCTTTGCTCCACCAGGATGTCTCCCTCCTCCAATCACCGCGCTCTATCCTCAGTCCCACCCCCCTACTTCCGCCTCTGACCGACACCTCCCTCCTCCAATCGTCACGCTGAATCATCATGTCCCGCCTCCCCCCCCACTGCCTGCTGACCGCCGTCTCTCGTCCAATCGGCGCCCTCAATCATCAGTCCCACCCCCACTGTCTCGCAGAAAGCGGAGTTTTTAATTATTTTTTTTTCTCCGAATTAAATCAGGATTACAAAACATGGTGGAGGGATTGTCCACCACCTCTCAAAACATGAAGGGAACGGGCCCCCCTGTCCATCCCCCCCCGGGATTTTCGTCCATGGCTGGGTGGATACAGGCGAGTGTGTATCCACCTATCACTAGCCAGGTAAACAAATCTACTGAGTGGGTAATAGAACAGAGTAATACAACACTGGAATAGGCCCCTCGACTCAATTCCTGTGCCTAACATGATGCCAAGACCAACTCTTATCTGCCTGTAAATAATCCAAGGTAGACACAAAATGCTGGAGAAACTCAGCGGGTGAGGCAGCAGAGAAGGAATTGGCGACGTTTCATGTCGAGACCCTTCTTCAGACTCCATATACCTCCATATCCACGTGCCTAACCCAAAATCTCTTAAACAGCCACTATCTTATTGGCTTCAACCACCACATCCGGCAGCATGTTCCTGGCACTCACCACCCACGGTGTAAAAAAAAATAAAAACTTGCCCCACACATTTCCTTTACTTATTATTCACAATGTCAGGTATCTGGATCACACTAATCCATTATTCTTACAGTCAAAATTATTAAAATTAGCAGATTTGGTTGCATTTAAAACAGCACAGATAATGTTTAGGGCCAAAAATAAAAACTTACCTGGAAATATACAAAAATTATTAAATGAGCGAGTGGGGGGTTATAATTTAAGAAGAATATTTAATTTTAAGGTACAAAGAGTCCGCATGACCAGAAAAACTTTTTGTATTTCGGTCTGTGGAGTAGGATTGTGGAACAGTTTGAATGTGGAGTTAAAGCAATGTCCAAACATGAACCAGTTCAAAATAACATACAAAAAACTTTTTTACACAAGGTACAGGGATGAAGGGGATGGTTGACAAACAGGGGTTGGTGTTTGTTTATTATTTTGTTTATTATTTATTTATGTTTTTTGGTTACTTCATACATATTACTTGTAAGTGTATATCAGTTGTATGTATATATATGTTTGTATGCATCTCTAAAAATTGTCTGGGGTATTATTATTATTATTAATTAATAATTAAATATGGAAGAAGGGTTTAGGGAGAAGGGGTGAGATTAAATAAGTTATTCTTCTTCTCACTCCTTTTCGAGCTTGTAAAGAAAAAGTGTTTTAAAGACATTTAAATTTTGCTTTATGCTTTTCATTGCTTTGCAAATATTGCCTGGAATGTCTAATTGTTTGACTATTTCGATTTTGTTGTTGTTATTTATTCCTATTTATGTCTTTACTTGTTCGGAACAAATAAAAAATAAACAAATAAATAAACTTTGCTCCTCTCACCTTAAAGCTGTGCCCTCTAGCATTTGATATTTCCATCCTGGGAAAAAGGTTCCTACTGCCAGCCCTATCTATGCCTTTCATAATTTTATAGTGTAAATGCAAATTGTTCCTGAGATCTTCATCGCAGAGGACAATCTTCGGAAAAATTTAATTCTTAACTGGTTACAAGCAAAGGACAGAGGCACGTATTCCACAGCATGTGACTCGTCTACTGAAACTGCAAAGCCTTGCGTATCTGTCAGGCCCTTGTTATTTGTCCGATGGAATCTTAGCACGAGTAGTTTCGATGAAGCCAACATCATCCAGCCTACAATTCCCCAGGTGATTATCAGCCCATCCACTATACCAAAAATTCTTTCTCTCCACACCAGTGCACAAAAATACATCCACTTATTTTGCTAACATTACTCTAATAGCACGTTCCAAATGCTAAGTATCCACCACCAAGAAAAAGGGAACATTGCCACCTGCAGGTTTCCTTCTGACCCGACTTGGAATTATTTCACTGTTCCTTCACTGTCACAGGATCTAAATCTGCAAATTCAATACCCACTGAACACGGAGTTTTACAAGAGACATGTATGTGGTTCACAAAATGTGGTTTAACACCCTCTTCTCAAGGACAACAAATGGAGACACGAGAGAAATGAACCACAAATGTTGGCATTGCCAATAGCAATTAGAAAGTGAATAATTAAAAAAAGTATGCAAAATATTTTTCAGCTTCATTGATCTAAAAAAACAGCAATCCCCACATTGTCTCACAGCCGGGCCCCATTCCCATCTGCCCACTAACACTGTGGGCCCCATTCCCATCTGCCCACTAACACTGTGGGCCCCATTCCCAACTGCCCACTAACACTGTGGGCCCCATTCCCAACTGCCCATTAACACTGTGGGGCCCATTCCCACATGCCCACTAACACTGTGGGGCCCATTCCCAACTGCCCACTAACACTGTGGGCCCCATTCCCAACTGCCCACTAACACTGTGGGCCCCATTCCCAACTGCCCACTAACACTGTGGGCCCCATTCCCAACCGCCCACTAACACTGTGGGGCCCATTCCCAACTGCCCACTAACACTGTGGGGCCTATTCCCACATGCCCACTAACACTGTGGGGCCCATTCCCAACTGCCCACTAACACTGTGGGGCCCATTCCCACATGCCCACCAACACTGTGGGGCCCATTCCCAACTGCCCACTAACACTGTGGGGCCCATTCCCACATGCCCACTAACACTGTGGGGCCCATTCCCAACTGCCCACTAACACTGTGGGGCCCATTCCCACATGCCCACTAACACTGTGGGGCCCATTCCCAACTGCCCACTAACACTGTGGGCCCCATTCCCAACCGCCCACTAACACTGTGGGGCCCATTCCCAACTGCCCACTAACACTGTGGGGCCTATTCCCACATGCCCACTAACACTGTGGGGCCCATTCCCAACTGCCCACTAACACTGTGGGGCCCATTCCCACATGCCCACTAACACTGTGGGGCCCATTCCCAACTGCCCACTAACACTGTGGGGCCCATTCCCACATCAGGGCTGCCAACATTGGGTGAGAGTTGGGAGTGAGAAATTGCGAGAGACCAAGCCCGAGGGAGTATAGCGACCGGGGGGGGGGGGGGGGGGGGGGGGGGGGGGGGTGTCCCGGTCGCTATATGAAACATTTGCATTTTTCAGCTTGAAATTGTGCAATGTGGTGCAAACTGTAGCAAGTCTTTTAACTTACACTTGAATGCAATATATATGCTTTAAATTGGATTGGAGCGTTTTTGAAAGGGGGGAAGCTGTGCGATCACTGATCTTGGGGGTACCCGGTGAGGGAGTGGAGCAACCGAGTGGGGAGAGGGTGTGGAAGAAGGGTGTGTTCCCCCCCCCCCCTCCCAGGGTAGGAACTTTTTGAAATTTGATGTATTCAAATCATGTTTTAGTGCACTGTAGAAGTATGATTTCAATGTTTTTTGTATGAAGTATTTTTAAGAGGTAACTTTTTAAGGGGTAACTTTATCCACACAAAGGGTGTTGGGTGTATGGAACAAGCTGCCAGAGGAGGTAGTTGAGGCAGGGACCATCCCAACATTTAAGAAAAAGTTAGACTGATACATGGATAGGACAGGTTTGGAGGTATGGACCAAAAGCAGGTGGCATAGCTGGGACATGTTGGCGGGTGTGGGCAAGTTGCACCGAAGGGCCTGTTTTCACACTGTATCACTCTATGACTACATTATACCTCCACCATGCATGAATGCTTCAAAATCAAGTGATCGAGTTTTATTGCCATATACTCAAGCAGAAAATAGGTGCAGGAATAGGCCATCTGACCTTCGAGCCAGCACTGCCATTCAATATGATCATGGCTATTCATCAGTACCTCTTTCCTGTTTTTTCCCCATATCCCTTGAAGTCGTTAGCCCCAAGAACTAAATGTAACTCTCTCTTGAAAACATCCAGTGAATTGGCCTGCACTGCCTTCTGTGGCAGAGAATTCCACAGATTCACAACTCTCTGCGTGAAGAAAGTTTGTTTTCATCTCAGTCCTAACTGGCCCACCCTTTATTCTTAAACTGTGACCCATGGTTCTGAACGCCCCCAACATCTGGAACATTTTTCCTGCAGTTACAGCAAGTGAAAATCTAGCAGGCAAGCAGGATGCTTTCTCCAACCACCCCCATTTGAAGTCCACTATCTTCCACCATATCTACCCAGTGCTTGGTACTTACTTCCAGCAGCCACTGGTTGTCCTCCAGGATGCACCGAGCCGCAGCCTGATCCATGCCGGTCACCTGGGCGAATTCGGCACAGAGACTCTCACGGCAGCGGCGCAACGCTTTGACGCCTCCGACGGCCCGGGACTCTTGCACTGAGGCTGCTCCATGGCCGGAGCTGCAGTGAGCGACTCGCCAGCCCAGCAAACACTCGCCAGCCCAGCAAACACTCTCAAGACCCGCTCCCCGTCCGCATCTGTCCCCGCCGTTGCTTCCGCTTCCAACACCCGCGGCCCATGCAGTTGATATGAGTTTTTAAATTTTCGTTGATCACAGAATATCTCACAAGAGAAATTTGTGATCAGCGTGAGAATTTGGTGAAATGCGTGATTCTCACGCTCAATGCGTGGGAGTTGGCAGCCCTGCCTCTCTATCCCCCTCTCCCCCCTCTCTCTCTCCCTCCCACCTCTCTCATCCCTCTCTCTCCCTCTCTCCCGCTCTCTCCTCTCGTCTCACCCCTCTTACTCTCTCCCCTTCCCTCTCTCTTCTCTCTCCCCCTCTCTCCCCTCTCTCTCCCCCTCTTCCCCCTCTCTCTCCCTCCCACCTCACTCTCCCCCTCTCCCCCCCTCTCTCTCCTAACTCTCTCGCCCCCCTCTCTCTCCCCCTCTCCCTCCCACCTCACTCTCTGCCTCTCTCCTCTCTCCCTCTCCTAACTCTCTCTCCCCTCTTTCCCCTAACTCTCTCTCCCCTCTTTCCCCTAACTCTCTCTCCCCTCTTTCCCCTAACTCTCTCCCCCCACCCTCTCTCTCTCCCCCTCTCTTTCTTCTCTCTCTCCCTCTCTTCCCCCCTCTCTCTCTCTCTTTCCCCCTCCCTCTCTATCTCTCCCTCTCTACACACTCTCCCCTCTCTCTGTCTCTCCTCTCATCTCTCTCTCTTGCCCCCTTCTCTCCCTCATCTCTCACTCTCTCCACCATTTCTCCCTCCCACCTCACCCCCCCCCCTGGCTCTCTCTCTCCCCACTCTCTTTCTCCTCTGTCTCTATCTCCTCTTTCTCTTTGCCCCCCCATCTCTCTCTTTCCCCCCTCTCTCCCTCTTCTTTTACCACCCCTCTCTCTCTTCCCCCTCTCTCTCATTCTCTCCTACCCTCTCCACCCCCTCTCTTCCCTCTTTCCCCTCTCTCCCCCCCCCTCCCTCTTCTCGCTCTCCATTCACGCCCCCTCCGTCTCCCCTCTCTCTCTCCTCTCACCCCTCTCTCTCCCCCCCACTGTCTCCATGTATCCTTCCCCTCTCTCTCTCTCTCCACCTCCCTTTGAGAGTCTGTCCCTTCGGCACAGAGACTCTCGCGGCAGCAGCGCGACGCTTCCGACGGCTCCGCGGCCCGGGACTCTTGCACTGTCCGGAGTGCTCCATGGCCGGAGCTGCAGCGTCAGCCCTGCAAACACTCGACAGCGCTGCAAACACTCGCAAGTCCCGGCTCCCCGCATCTGTTCCCGCCGCTGGTTCTGCTCCCATCCCTCCCGCAGCCCCGGCTCTCCAACACCCGCGGATCATGCAATTTATCCGAGTTTTGAAATTTTCGTTGATCACAAAATTTCTCACCACTGAGCGTGAGAAATTTCTGATCAGCGTGAGGGCGTGAGAGTTTGCTTGAGGGCGTGAGTCTCATGCTCAAAGCGTGAGAGTTGTCAGCCCTGCCACATGCCCATTAACACTGTGGGGCCCATTCCCAACTGCCCACTAACACTGTGGGGCCCATTCCCACATTCCCATTAACACTGTGGGCCCCATTCCCACTAACACTGTGGGGCCCATTCCCATTCACAGGGCCCAGGTTCCCACATTCCCTTTCACACAGTGGGACTCCAGTTTAAACTAACCTGATACTATTTTGGAAGCATGCTCTTGAGGTTGCCTGATTGAAGTCTCTGGTTATTATGAACTAGGCCTTGGGGTACTTTGTTTCAAGGCTGTTGGTTACAGTGTGTAGTTCCTCAAATACAAGCTAAGCATCAGCCTGAGGTGGGATGTAGACTGCTGCCAGGATAACCAAAGTGAATTCCTGCAGCAGGTAGTAGGGACGACATTTCACTGTAAGATATTCCAGTTCTTGGAGGAGGAAGCTCGGCAGAACATTCGGACATGCTTTGGCTATGCCTCTTGTAATTTTGTATACCTCACTCAGGTTACCCCGAGCCTTTCCTGCATGAAGGAAAACCCCAGTCTACCTAGCCTCACCTCATAGCTGAAACACTTATTCCAGCAACATAGTCTGCACCCTTATCAGGCAAGCACATAATGTCTTCATGGGTGAACAGTCTGCTGGCACTACGTCTAAAGACTCAAATTTCAGGAGAACTGATTTATAGAAAACTTAAAATAAAAGTAATATACTTTTTTTTTTAAATGATATAAGCACTTTTAAAAATGATACGGCACGGTGGCACAGTGGTAGAATTGCTGCCTTACAGTGCCAGAGACCCGGGTTTGATCCTGACTACGGGTGCTGTGTGTGTGGAGTTTGCACATGCTCCCTGTGACTATGTAGGTTTTCTCTGGGTGTCCCGGTTTCCACCCACGTCCCAAAGATGTGCAGGTTTGTTGGCTAATTGGCTTCTGTAAATGGTCCGAGAGTAGGATAGAACTAGTGTACGGGTAATCATTGGTCGGCATAGGCTTGGTGGGCTGAAGGGCCTGTTTCCACGATGTATCTCAAAAATCACATTAGCAGACACAACAAATCCCTCTTTGTTGATGAAGATCTTAAGCGAATGAATAGATGCAGAGTGCAGGTGTTGCAGCAAGTATATACCTGTGATCCAAGATGGTTACGTAGGAAGAAGGGATCCCAAGGACAGCACAGCTCTGCACCAGTTCCTTCTTACGAACCTCTCCTTGATTGTAGAAGTTCCCTGAAAATATGAGATATGATCAGATCATAACAGTAATTCCAGTGCTAGTAATCAAAAGTGATTTTCCTGTCGTCAGTGCTGGAAAATAAAGAAGTTAAGTACATCAAGCTTCTTTTCACCATTCAATGAGATTATGTCTGATCCATCATCTACGACCTAACATCAGGACATAACTTAAAAGGCACCTTTCTCTTTATTCCCTTCTCTCAAATAGTGACATAACATTTACCACCCTCCAATCCAGAGTCATAGAGTTATAGTGTCATACAGCACCGAAACAGGGCCCTACGACCGAACTCATCCATGCCAACCAAAGTAGTAAGTAAGTTTATTGGCCAAGTATTCACATACAAGGAATTTGCCTTGGTGCTCCGCCCACGTGTAACAACATGACATAGAGTGACAGTTACGAATTATTCAGAAAACACTAAACATTAATAATAATAAAACATTAATGATAAAACACCATTGATCAAGCATGTGAATCAACAAAATACCAGATCAAAGGGAGGCTGCAGATTTTTGGCTGTTGAGTAGAGCAACTACTCGTGGATAAAAACTGTTTTTATGTCTGGCTGTGGCAGCTTTGACAGTCCGGAGTCGCCTTCCAGAGGGAAGTGATTCAGAGTTTGTGGCCAGGGACAGAGGGGTCAGAGATGATCTTGCCCGCTCGCTTCCTGGCCCTTGCAGTGTACAGTCCGTCAATGGAGGGAAGGTTGCACCCAATAACCTTCTCTGCTGATCGGACGATTCGCTGCAGTCGCCAGGTGTCGTGCTTGGTGGCCGAGCCAAACCAGACCATGATGGAGACGGTGAGAACAGACTCTACGATGGCCGTGTAGAATTGGACCATCATTGCCTGTGGCAGATTGTGAACAAAATGCCCCAACTAAGTCCTATTTGCCCGCATCTGGCCCATATCCCTCGAAATCTTTCCTATCCGTTGGAACTAATGTAGTGTCTAAGTAGTGTTGGAAACAACCCCCATTTCTTATTTATGACTGCAGGAGAGAACAATTTATTTTTAGTTTAGTTTAGAGATACAGCGTGGAAATAGGCACTTCGGCCCACCGAGTCCACGCCGACCATCAACTACTGCACACTAACACTATCCTACACACACTAGGGACAATTTACAATTTTACCAAGCCAATTAGCCTACAAACCTGTCATCTTTGGAGTGGGGGAGGAATCCGGAACACCCACACGGTCACAGGGAGAACGTACAAACTCCGTACAGACAGCGCCCGTCGTCAGGATCAAACCCAGGTCCCTGGGGCTATAAAGCAGCAACTCTACCGCTGCGCCATCGTGACACTTCATTTTCACTTCACCTATCTATGGAAAGGTTTACACTCGGTTTTAGTCTACATAGTCCCTGCAGGTTGATGCACATTCTCTCTTTTCCCCTTGTTAGCCACTGTTGACCGCACCTTCCTGTATTATTTTTGTGGGAGAAACAGAAATAAACAGTTGTTATTATTATAGGGGGGTTGCACGTAAGGTCATCGGGTCAAAGTGCGTGACGCACAGATCAGCTTCATCCTTCTGGAGGACATGGCAGCCTCCAACATACACAAAACGCGTACTTTCTTACCTGTTAAAAAATGGCGAAATGGTCAATCTTTGTGCTGTAAATAATTGTGGAAATAGGGGTAACCGTGAGAGACATTTATCCTACTTCAGAATTCCAAAAGTGAGGAGAAATGATGATAGAAACATAGAAACATAGAAATTAGGTGCAGGAGTAGGCCATTCGGCCCTTCGAGCCTGCACCGCCATTCAATATGATCATGGCTGATCATCCAACTCAGTATCCCGTACCTGCCTTCTCTCCATACCCTCTGATCCCCTTAGCCACAAGGGCCACATCTAACTCCCTCTTAAATATAGCCAATGAACTGGCCTCGACTACCCTCTGTGGCAGGGAGTTCCAGAGATTCACCACTCTCTGTGTGAAAAAAGTTCTTCTCATCTCGGTTTTAAAGGATTTCCCCCTTATCCTTAAGCTGTGACCCCTTGTCCTGGACTTCCCCAACATCGGGAGCAATCTTCCTGCATCTAGCCTGTCCAACCCCTTAAGAATTTTGTAAGTTTCTATAAGATCCCCTCTCAATCTCCTAAATTCTAGAGAGTATAAACCAAGTCTATCCAGTCTTTCTTCATAAGACAGTCCTGACATCCCAGGAATCAGTCTGGTGAACCTTCTCTGCACTCCCTCTATGGCAATAATGTCCTTCCTCAGATTTGGAGACCAAAACTGTACGCAATACTCCAGGTGTGGTCTCACCAAGACCCTGTACAACTGCAGTAGAACCTCCCTGCTCCTATACTCAAATCCTTTTGCTATGAAAGCTAACATACCATTCGCTTTCTTCACTGCCTGCTGCACCTGCATGCCCACTTACAATGACTGGTGTACCATGACACCCAGGTCTCGCTGCATCTCCCCTTTTCCTAGTCGGCCACCATTTAGATAATAGTCTGCTTTCCTGTTTTTGCCACCAAAATGAATAACCTCACATTTATCCACATTATACTGCATCTGCCAAACATTTGCCCACTCACCCAGCCTATCCAAGTCACCTTGCAGCCTCCTAGCATCCTCCTCACAGCTAACACTGCCCCCCAGCTTAGTGTCATCCGCAAACTTGGAGATATTGCCTTCAATTCCCTCATCCAGATCATTAATATATATTGTAAATAGCTGGGGTCCCAGCACTGAGCCTTGCGGTACCCCACTAGTCACTGCCTGCCATTGTGAAAAGGACCCGTTTACTCCTACTCTTTGCTTCCTGTTTGCCAGCCAGTTCTCTATCCACATCAATACTGAACCCCCAATGCCGTGTGCTTTAAGTTTGTAAACTAATCTCTTATGTGGGACCTTGTCGAAAGCCTTCTGGAAGTCCAGATACACCACATCCACTGGTTCTCCCCTATCAACGCTACTAGTTACATCCTCGAAAAATTCTATAAGATTCGTCAGACATGATTTACCTTTTGTAAATCCATGCTGACTTTGTCCAATGATTTCACCACTTTCCAAATGTGCTGCTATCCCATCTTTAATAACTGACTCTAGCAGTTTCCCCACTACCGATGTTAGACTAACTGGTCTGTAATTCCCCGTTTTCTCTCTCCCTCTTCTTAAAAAGTGGGGTTACGTTTGCTACCCGCCAATCCTCAGGAACTACTCCAGAATCTAAAGAGTTTTGAAAGATTATTACTAATGCATCCACTATTTCTGGAGCTACTTCCTTAAGTACTCTGGGATGCAGCCTATCTGGCCCTGGGGATTTATCGGCCTTTAATCCATTTAATTTACCCAACACCACTTCCCGGCTAACCTGGATTTCACTCAATTCCTCCAACGCCTTTGACCCGCGGTCCCCTGCTATTTCCGGCAGATTATTTATGTCTTCCTTAGTGAAGACGGAACCAAAGTAGTTATTCAATTGGTCCGCCATATCCTTGTTCCCCATGATCAACTCACCTGTTTCTGACTGCAAGGGACCTACATTTGTTTTAACTAATCTCTTTCTTTTCACATATCTATAAAAACTTTTGCAGTCAGTTTTTATGTTCCCTGCCAGTTTTCTTTCATAATCTATTTTTCCTTTCCTAATTAAGCCCTTTGTCCTCCTCTGCTGGTCTCTGAATTTCTCCCAGTCCTCCAGTATGCTGCTTTTTCTGGCTAATTTGTACGCATCATCCTTCGCTTTGATACTATCGGAAGCCGGTGCTCTAAACGACCAGGGAGACGGTGCGAGCCGGGGATGGATCAGCAGGTCCGTCCGCTATATCCGACATCTCTTTTAAACGGGTCCTTAAAATGAGGGTTTACTGTATGGTGTTTGCGAAAGTTAAGAGAAAAGATTGAGAGCATAGTTCATTATTTCACGACGTAGGGACACGATCGGAAAGAGCACTCGCCATGCCACCTGTGGTCACTCACGGAATTTCAACTGAGCTCTCAGATTCTTGTCCGGATTATAGGGGTGGATGGACCATCAGTTGCCGGATAATCAAGGTTCAACCTGTACCTGGTTTGTGATAGCCTGTTCTCCATTTGGTTGCTTGACATATTAGTCCAGAAAACCATGCTGAATGCCATTGTACCAAGTACTTGAATGGGGTGGAATATGCTAGTGTGTTCGGGAAAATGATCTCAATCGATATGTGGATAGCCCTACAAAACCCTCCCTTCTCCTGGGACAGGTGCAAGGGCAGGGGACTGAAGAGTTAATGGGGGAGAACTTTGTGACCTGTGACAAAAATTCTATTAAGTTCAAAATAATTATGGAAAACAAAAGGAATAGTCTACGTTGAAGTTTGAAATTGGAAAATTGGAAAAATACTTATTTTTTTGGTATTAGATAGGAACTTACAAAAGGTGATTGCTTGCAGGGTGCTGTTTGCAGGTAAAGGCACCTCCGGCAAGTGGGAAGCTTTTAAACAAGAGATAGGGAGAGTTCTGGGCCAGCATGTTCCTGTCGGATTAAAAGGCAAGGGTGGCAGGAGCAGGATGACAAGAGATATTGGGGCTCTAGTCAAGAAAAAGGAGGCAAGCAGAATTTGCTGGGATCAAGTGAATCAAAAGTATAGGAAGTGTAATTTAGTTTAGTTTAGTTTA
Source organism: Amblyraja radiata (assembly GCF_010909765.2). Lineage (NCBI taxonomy): Eukaryota > Metazoa > Chordata > Chondrichthyes > Rajiformes > Rajidae > Amblyraja > Amblyraja radiata. Next base: position 2,877,239 of record NC_045983.1, on the reverse strand, counting down.
GTTTAGAGATACAGCGCGGAAACAGCCCCTTTGGCCCACCGGGTCTGCACCGACCAGCGATCCCCGTACATTAACACTATCCTACACCCACTAGTGACAATTTTTACATTTACCAAGCCAATTAACCTGCAAACCTGTACGTCTTTGGAGTGTAGGAGGAAACTGAAGATCTCGGAGAAAACCCACGGGGAGAACATACAAACTCCGGACAGACAGCACCCGTAGTCAGGATCGAACCCGAGTCTCCGGTGCTGCATGCGCTGTAAGGCAGCCATGATCACATTGAATGGCGGTGCTGGCTCAAAGGGCCAAATGGCCTACTCCTGCACCTATTGTTTATTGTCTATAACTCTACCGCTGCACCACCCTGACCGCCCATGTGTAGAAATACAATAGGAAATCAGAAGGACAAAAAAGGGGACATGAGAGAGAACTTTAACAGATAAGGTAGAGGAGAATCCCAGGAGATTCCTCAACTTGGATGGGGAATCTTTGAACATAGAACATTACAACTAAAGAATAGGCCTTTCGGCCCACAATGACTGTGCCAAGACCAGCTCTTATCTATTTACATATAATCCATATCCCTCCATATCCATGTGTCGATCCAAAAGTCTCTTAAATGCCACTCTCCTATCTGCCTCAAGTTACACCCCCAACACCGCTTTCTAGCCACTCACCACCCTCTGAGTAAATCTGCACATCTGCTATACTCTTTTCCCCCCTCTCACTTTAAAGCAAAGCCCTCTAGCATTTGATTTTTCCATCCAGGGGAAAAGGTTCTGTTTACCCTCTCTATGCTTCTAGTAATGGTATCTACTTCCATCAGGTCTCTCCACAACCTCTGGCATTCCAGAGAAAAAGAGTCTGTCCAACCTCTTCTTGTAGCTGATACCACCTAATCCAGGCATCGTTCGGGTAAACCTCGTCTGCACCCTTTCCAATGCCTTTACATCCTTACTGTAATGGGGAAACTTATAACATCACACAATATTCCAAATGCAGCGGAACCAATGTCCTATAAAGCTGCATTATCACTTCTTGACTCTTATTCTTAACGCCCCGACCTATGAAAGCACGCATACGATATGCCTGCTATATTGCTCTATCTATGTGTTGCAATTTTCAGGGAATTATGGACTCGGACCCAAGATCCCTCTGTATATCAGGTTCAGGGGCCGTGGAACGTTTTTGAAAGTGGGGGGGCTGAGCGATCATTGATCACCAGCCTCTGGGGTACCCGGTGAGGGAGCGGAGCGACCAAGCGGGGGGGAGGATGTGGGAAGGTGGCACAATTATTATTTGTTGTTGTTGTTCGACCTCCAAAAACTGGGGGATAATACAGGCCATCCCCCAACTCAAAAAGTGGGGGGGATATACCCCCCCCCCCCCTCAGGATTGGCGCCAGTGCCTTCCACGGTATAGAAAATGTAACACATTTTTTAATTGTGTTATAATCTCTCTCTCTCTCTCTCTCCCTCCCTCCCGCTCGGCAGCTAATCACTTCGCTTCGTTCACTGCCCCATATCGCGACTGTGAACAGAGCTGTGCTTGGCCGATAAGCGGTGGGGAGGGAGGGTTTTGGGAGGGGGGCAGTCGATTTCCCCCACGGCTAGTCGTGGTTTTGCCGCGCTCATTGTGCGCTTGTCCTGAGATTCTGGATGGCGGAGGTCCTCAGAGGAAGAGAAAAATACGCATGAGGGCCGGATAATTTCGGGTTATGAAGCAGGTCTCATCAAAAAAGTGGAGGGGCTGCAGCCCCCCCAGCTCCACAGCGGTGTTAAGAGTCATGCCATTCATTGTATATTTTCCCCTTACATTCAACCTCCTAAAGTGCAAGACCACACAATTGTTAGGATTAAACCCCATCGACCATTTCTACACCCATTCTGTAGCTGACCCATGTCCGGCCTTCTTCACAGTCCGCAACCCCAGCAATCTTGGCGTTGTGTCAATTACTAACCAACTGTCCATCTACGTTTACATCCAAGTCATTTATATAAATCAGAAACAGCCGAGGTCACCGCACCGCCCTCTGTAGAACTTCACTGGTCACAGACCCCAGCCTTAATATTGCCCTTCCACCATAGCCCTCTGACTGTCAGTTCTGAATCCATAGACTGCAGTACTGCTTTCAATACCATGATCCACATCTCCAAACTCGTGGAGTTAGCACTCATCGCTGCAACTTCTGGCCAACAGACCACAGATCAGTGAGGATAAGGGACAAATCATCCTCCACGATAATCCTCACCACTTGTGCTCCACAAGGATGATTTCTCAGCCCCCCTACTATACTCCTTATATGGAAATGCTAATCCAACTCATACATTGATGGCGCTGAAGTAGAGATGGTTGATAGCTTCAATTTCTTAGGAATTAATATCACCTGCAATTTGTTCTGGATCAGTCACATCGAAGCAATGGCCAAGAAAGTACACCAATGTCTCTCCTTCCTTAAAAGGCTCACAAATTCCAGTATCTTCCCAACAACCATCACCAACTTCTGCAGATGCACATCAGCAAGCATTTTCTTGGGATACATCACATCATGGTTTGTAAACAGCTCCACCCAAGACCACAAGAAATTCCAGAGAGTTGTGGACACAGCCCAGTCCATCACGCAAACCAACCTCCCTTCTATTGACTCCATCTATACTTCACACTGCCTTGGCAAGGCCACCAGCATAAGAAATAAAGTGGACGAGCTTGAGGCTCAGTTAGAAATTGGCAAGTATGATGTTGTGGGAATTACAGAGACATGGTTGCAAGAGGGCCAGGGCTGGGAACTGAATATTCAAGGGTATACGTCCTATCGAAAAGACGGACAGGTAGGCAGAGGGGGTGGTGTAGCTCTGTTGGTGAGGAATTAAATTCAGTCCCTTGCTAGGGGTACCATTGAAACAGGGGATGTGGAGTCAGTATGGATAGAACTAAGGAATTGTAAGGGTAAAAAGACCCTAATGGGACTTATCTACAGGTCCCCAAACAGTAGCCTGGATATAGGGTGCAAGTTGAATCAAGAATTAAAATTGGCTTTTCGTAAAGGTAATGCTACGGTTGTTATGGGAGATTTCAACATGCAGGTAGACTGGAAAAATCAGGTTGGTATTGAACCCCAAGAAAGAGAGTTTGTGGAATGGCTCTGTGATGGATTCTTAGAGCAGCTTGTACTGGAGCCTACCAGGGAGAAGGCAATTCTGGATTTTGTGTTGTGTAATGAACCGGATTTGATAAGGGAACTCGAGGTAAAGGAGCCATTAGGAGGTAGCGACCATAATATGATATATTTTAATCTACAATTTGAGATGGAGAAGGGTAAATCGGAGGTATTACAGTTGAACAAAGGGGACTACGGAGCCATGAAGGAGGAGCTGGCCAAAGTTGACTGGAAAGATAACCTGGCACGGATGACAGTGGAACAACAATGGCAGGTATTTCTAGGAATAATACAGAAGGCGCAGGATCAGTTCATTCCAAAGAGGAAGTAAGATTCCAAGGGGAGTAAGGGGCGACCGTGGCTGATGAGGGAAGTCAGGGACAGTATAAAAATAAAGGAGAAGAAGTATAACATAGCAAAGATGAGCAGGAAGCCAGAGGATTGGGCAACTCTTAAAGAGCAACAGAAGATAACTAAAAATACAATACGGGGAGAAAAGATGAGGTACGAAGATGAGCTAGCCAAGAATATAAAGGAGGAGAGTAAAAGCTTTTTTAGGTATGTGAAGAGGAAAAAATTAGTTAAGACCAAAGTTGGACTCTTGAAGACGTAAAAAGGTGAATTTATTATGGGGAACAAGGAAATGGCAGACGAGTTGAACAGGTACTTTGGATCCGTCTTCAATAAGGAGGACAAACAATCTCGCTGATGTGACCAGAGGATCTAGAGTGACGGAGGAACTGAAGGAAATTCACATTAGACAGGAAATTATGTTGGGTAGACTGATGGGACTGAAGGCTGATAAATCCCAAGGGCCTGATGGTCTGCATCCCAGGGTACTTAAGGAAGTGGCTCTAGAAATTGTAGATGCATTGGTGATAATTTTCCAATGTTCTATAGATTTAGGATCAGTTCCTGTGGATTAGAAGGTAGCTAATGTTATCTCACTTTTTAAGAAAGGCAGGAGAGAGAAAACAGGGAATTATAGACCAGTTAGCCTGACATCGGTGGTGGGGAAGATGCTGGAGTCAATTATAAAAGACGAAATAGCGGCACATTTGAATAGCAGTTGCAGGAGCGGTCCGAATTAGCACAAATTTACGAAGGGGAAATCATGCTTGTCTAATCTTCTGGAATTTTTTGAGGATGTAACTAGGAAAATGGACAAGGGGGAGGCAGTAGATGTAGTGTACCTGGACTTTCAGAAAGCATTTGATAAGGTCCCACATAGGAGATTAGTGGGCAAAATTAGAGCACATGGTATTGGGGGTAGGGTGCTGACATGGATAGAAAATTGGTTGGCAGACAGGAAACAAAGAGTATGGATTAACGGGTTCCTTTCAGAATGACAGGCAGTGACTAGTGGGGTACAGCAAGGCTCGGTGCTGGGACCACAGCTATATATTAATGATTTATATGAAGGGATTAAAAGTAACATCAGAAAATTTGCAATGACACAAAGCTGGGTGGCAGTGTGAACTGTGAAGAGAATGCTATGAAGATACAGGGTGACTTGGACAGGTTGGGCGAGTGGGCAGATGCAGTTTAATGTGGATAAGTGTGGGGTTATCCACTTGTGGCAAAAACAGGAAGGCAGATTATTATCTAAATTGAGTCAAGTTGGGAATAGGGGAAGTACAACGGGATCTGGGGGTCCTTGTTTATCAGTCAATTAAAGTAAGCATGCAGGTACTGCAGGCAGTGAAGAAAGCAAATGGCATGTTGGCCTTCATAACAAGAGTTGAGTATAGGAGCAAAGAGGTCCTTCTGCAGTTGTACATGGCCCAAGTGAGACCCCACCTGGAGTATTTTGTGCAGTTTTGGTCTCCCAATTTGAGGACAGACATTCTTGCTATTGAGGGAGTGCAGCTATTGAGGTAGGTTCACCAGGTTTATTCCCAGGATGGCGGGACTGTCATATGTTGATAGAATGGAGCGGCTGGGCTTGTTTACTCTGGAATTTAGAAGGATTAGAGGGAATCTTATTGTAACATATAAGATTATTAAGGTCTGGACACGCTAGAGGCAGGAAACATGTTCCCGATGTTGGGGGAGTCCAGAACCAGGGGCCACAGTTTAAAAATAAGGGGTAAGCCATTTAGAACGGAGATCAGGAAAAACTTTCTCACACAGAGTGTTATGAGTCTGTGGAATTCTCTGCCTCAGGGGGCGGTGGAGGCTGGTTCTCTGGATGCTTTCAAGAGAGAGCTCGACAGACCTTGTAAAGATAGTAGAGTCAAGGGATATGGGGAGAAGGCAGGAATAGGGTACTGGTTGTGGATGATCAGCCATGATCACATTGAATGGCAGTGCTGGCTTGAAGGGCCGAATGGCCTACTACTGCACCTATTGACTATTATCTATAATCAAGGACCAGTCTCACCCCAGTCACTCCCTCTTCTCCCATCAGGCAAGAGGTACAGAAGTGTGAAAACGCATACCTCCAGTTTCAGGGACAGTTTCTTCTCAGATTATCATGTATCAGGCAACTGAACCATCCTCTCACTAACTAGAGAATGGTCCTGATTTAATATCTACCATGGATGAACTGCGAGGTACATTCACAGGTTAAGGCCAGGTCTGTTGCATACTAGTCAAACAATCCCGAGCGGTACAAGGCCTGCTATGATCTCCGCAAAGCCATCAAGGATGCCAAGAAATGATATCGGGACAAACTTGAGTCCTAGTATAATCACTCGGACACACGGAGAGTGTGGCAAGGTCTGAATAAAATAACTGGCTGCAATAACTGTCCTGAAGAAAGTCCATATTGCAGAAGAGGAAGTGCTGGGTGTCAAACGTATAAAGGTAGAATAATCCCCAGAACTTGATTGTGTATCCTAGGACATTGTGGAAAGCTGCAGGCTACTGGCAGAGATGTTTGTATCATTCATAACCATGGGTGAGATGCCGAGGAGACTACAGGGTAGCTAATGTCAAAGGTTTCAAAGATTTTTATTGTCACATGTACCAATTAAGGTACAGTGATTTGCGAATTACCATATAGCCATACGATAAAAAAGCAACAAGACACACAACCATAAAAGTTAACATAAACATCCACCACAGCGGACTCCCCACATTCCACACTGTGATGGAAGGCAATAAAGTCCAATCTTCTTACTCTTTATTCTCCCGTGGTCAGGGCAGTTGAACCATCCATCGGGACGGTCGAAGCTACCACAGCCAGCGGTCGATGCTCCCGCATCGGGCCGATCGAAGCTCCCATGTCGGTGCGGTCGAAGCTCCTGCGGCTTGGAGTTCCCGAAGTCGGTCTCTAATCAGAGACTGCGAGCTCCATGATGTTATGTCCGCAAGCACTCACGGTTGGAGTTCCAAGGTCGATCCCTGGTAAAGGGATCGCAGGCTCCGCGATGTTAAGTCCGTAGGTGGAGCTCTCAAAAGTCGGTCTCCAGCAAAGGTCGCCAACTGCTCGATGTTAGGCCGCAGTGCGGGCGGAAATACGATATGAAAAAAAAATTGTATCTCCGCCGAGGTAAGAGATTAGAAAAAGTTTCCTCCAACCCCCCCTCCCCACACGCACCCCCCCCCCACATAAAACAGGCTAAAGAACACTAAAAACGTACATTTAACACAGACTATTTAAACACAAAAGAAGGGACAGACAGACTGTTGGCTAGGCAGCCATGCACAGGGAGAAGTCAAGGATCTATAGGTTGGTGAGACTAATACCTGTGAGGGGCAAGATATTGGAAGGGATTATGAGAGACAGGATCAACATGTTCCATGTACAGTAAACCCTCGTTTTAACGGACCAGTTTATTGTGGATTTTGGTTATAGCAGACACACCTGCAATCCATCCCCGCCTTGCACCATCTCCCCAGTCACTTAGAGCCCCGGCTTCCAACATCACTCGGCATGGACCGGCAAGCACCTTCTTCACCCACCGCACGTTTTGGTTGACGTGGCTGTTGTTGTGGCTCACATTGTAGTCTCTGGGAACAGCACAGGACGCGCTCAGTCACCGTGGGGCTCCCTTCTCGCCTACCTTCTGCTGCTTCTTCCTGTCGGCCGTCGCTTTATCCGCTCCTTGCTCAGCCCCTGCCACCTTCTCTTTCTCCTGTTGCATTGTCCATCCGACCTCTATCTACCCCTCCCCCCCCACCCCACTGCCGCCTCCTCCTCCTCCTCTTTAGTCACTGACATATTCAACCTAGGTAGTGGAAGCAGGGAGAGGGGAGGGAGCCCTATGGCGACCCAGTGATGGCAGCGGCCTGAAGAAAGCGTTGTCCCCAGGGGCAACGTGAGCTGGAACAACAGCTACATCAATGGACCATGCAGTAATTGGTGAAGAAGTGCTCGCTGGTGCAGACCAGTGGCACCGGCACCAAGATTTAAGGTGAAAGGACACAAAGTGTTGGAATAACTCAGCAGACTGTATCAGTCCCGAGAAGTGTCACCTATCCATGTTCTCCAGCAATGCTGCCTGACCCGCTGAGTTACTTCAGCACTTTGTGGCCTTTTGTGCATTAACCAGTATCTGTAGTTCTTTATTTCAACTACATAAAATGATAATACCTTACTCGGTTATAACACAGTTGGCAAAACAGACACCATTCTCCCCCATATGGTCCATTATAACGAGGGTTTACTGTATACGCATTTGGAAAGACAAGGATTGCTTAGGGGTAGTCAGTACGATTTTGTGCTCTGAAATAGTGTCTCACCAATGTGATATAGTTTTTCGAAGTGGTGAACAAGAACACTGATGAAAGCATTGTGGTAGATTTTTTCTGCATGGAGTTGAACAATCCCTTTGGCAAGGTACTGCCGGATAGGAGATTAGAATCTCCAGGGCAAGCTAGCCAATAGATAAATAATGAGCTTGAAGGTAGGAGTTGAGGATGTTGGTAGTGTTGCTTTTCAGACTGGAACCTGTATCAATTATTGCTACAAGAATCATTATTAGGTCCACTGTTTGTTATTTATATTAATGATTAGGATGTGAATGTTGGTGGCATAGTTAGTAAATTTGCAGATAGGCTGGTGGCATAATGGATAGTACAGTGGTGAATCTCTGGAACTCTCTGCCACAGAAGGTAGTTGAGGCCAGTTCATTGGCTATATTTAAGAGGGAGTTAGATGTGGCCCTTGTGGCTAAAGGGATCAGGGGGTATGGAGAGAAGGCAGGTACAGGATATTGAGTTGGATGATCAGCCATGATCATATTGAATGGCGGTGCAGGCTCGAAGGGCCGAATGGCCTACTCCTGCACCTATTTTCTATGTTTCTATGTTACAGGTTAGATAAAAGTTACAGCGGGATCTTGATCAACTGGACCAATAGGCTGAGGCATGGCAGATGGAGTTTACTTCAGATGAATGTGACGTGGTGCATTTTGGTAAACTAAAGTAGGGCAGGAAATAGCCATTAAAGGATAGGGCCCTGGGGAATGTTGTAGAACAGAGTTCCAAGGGTGCAGGTATAAAGTAATATGAAACAGTGTGACGAAGAAGCCGTTTGGCACGCTTGTCTTCATCTGTCGGTGTATTGAGTGCAAGAGTTGGGGTGTCACTTTTAGTTTCTTATTGCTTTCTGAAACATCATGCATCTAAACCTCTCTCTTGTATTTCCAACTTAGCTCAGGCCCCCAAATCCTGGGCTCAGCCTTAAGGAGCAAAGAATTTAATACATTTACAACCAAATAAAAGGACCCAAGATAGACACAAAATGCTGGAGTAACTCAGCGGAACAGGCTGCATCTCTGGAGAAAGGTTTCGGGTCAAGACCCTTCTTCAGATTGAGGGTCAGGGGAGAGGGAAACTCGAGAAATGGAAAGGTAAGGTGTGAAAACCAGAGATCAAAGCAGACGGTAATCAAGAAAATGTAGAATGGTTCATGGTTGGCGGAGGGGAAGCTGACGAGGCATACAAACAGTAAAATTACTCAGGACAGTGAAACTAGTCAGAGAACTAGGTGGGAGGGATGGAGAGATTGGGAAGGCAATGGTTACTTGAAGATAGAGAAAATAATATTCATACCGCTGGGTTGCAAGCTACCCATGCGAAATATGAGGTACTATTTCTCCAATTTGCGTTTGGCCTCAAGTGACCTACAATTTATTCTGAAAATAGTGCCTCGGTACCACCCTTCCCAGATCCTCAGCCGGTAAACTGCCCTGCAGCCAGCCGGCCGGGTACGAGCCGGTGTGAAGCATAATGCTCACTGCACGGCTAGAGGCCGATCAGCCCTTCAAGCACTACTGACCTGTGGAGAGGCAGAGCAGGCGCACGGGCAGGCGGCGGCCCCCCAGGCGCAGCAAGGCCGGCGCGAAGAACATGCATTCGTCGTCCGGGTGAGCGATGACCAGCAGCGCCGAGGTGCCCGGGCCTGGCTCCACGCGGCTACGGCTGCGCTTCTGCCGGTAAATGTAGCGGATCCAGAGAGAATAAAGTAAACTCAGAGCCAACAGGCAACATAGGCCCACCATCTCCATAGCAACCGGTCCGGCCGGCCACTAGTCCGGCTTGCCGCATCGACCTGAAGAACAGTTCCGCACAGCAGAGGCGGCGCCTAAACCCACTCACACTTCACCCAGCTTCCATTTTCTCCCACCTAGACCTTTTTGTTTGGGTTTCTTCTCTCCCCCCCCACACACACATATCACCCAACTGCCATCTTCTTCCCACCTACACCTATTTGTTTGGGTTTCTCCTCCCCACCCACAGGACTCCCCTCTTTCCCTTCCTCCTATTTATTCATTATCTATTTATTATCTCCCTCATATGCAACCGATTGCACCCTTTTCTACTAATCATTTCCTGTTTACTTTCTCCACCCGACCGCTAACAACCCCTCCTCTCCTGGATCCACTCAGCACCTACCCCAAACCTTCCCTCGCCTCTTTCTGCCAGCGTACCCCCCCCCCCTCTACTCCATCAGTCTGAAGAAGAGTTTCAATTTTTAAGAAGCATTTCTATGGACAATTAAATCAGCGTGGTATTGAAGGATATGGTATATATGCTGCCGAAAGGGATTTGTGTCGATGGGAAAGAAAGTTGACATTGATGTGATAGGCCAAATAACCTGTTTCTGTGCTGTATGACTATATAACTCCTCCAGATCACATTGTTCCTCCACTATCATTCCTCCCTCTCACAAAGCCTCTCCTTTGGCACATACCTTCCTCCAACAACATAACACATACCCCTCATTTGCACCATCTCTCCCCTCCATCTTGCTGTCCCCTCCCAACAAAGTCCATCTTCTCCCATCAACCACACATAGCATCTCTTCCTGCACCCATTTCCCATTCAACACCCCACATACCCACTCAGCCTCAACAAGCTCACACCCACTCACATCCCAGCTGCATTTATTTCATCCCACATTTAATTTCCTTCCAATCTCCCATCAGCCCACACACACATTACCATACCCACATCGTAAAGTCAGACAGCACAGAAATTATGCCATTTGGTCCATCACTTTTATACCAATCATGATGAATGCTTACTAATCCAATTTGCCTGAATTAGGCCTATACCCTTTCTTACCCTAACACCCCCCCCCCCCCCCTTCATTTTCCCCAACCACATATCTCTCATATCCTGATCACTTTACGATAAAGCCCCACACCCCCCCCCCAATTCCACATTCCTGCATCTCACAGCCCCTTGCCCTCATTTCCACATTCCTGTATCTCCCAGCCCCTTGACCCCATTTCCACATCCCTGCAAGTCCTAGCCCCTCAATCACATTTCCCATCCCTGCATCTCCCAGCCTCTCTCCCCATCACTGTAAATCCCAGCCCCTTTCCCCACGCAATTAGACCACCACACCAGTCCCCTTCCTATATCCTATTTCCCCCCCAATCTTCTACTACCACCAATCTCCTACTCCTCCCCCAATATCCTATTTCCCAATCACCTACCCCCCCCCCCCCAATCTCCTATTCCCCAATCATCTCCCACATTCCGACCCCATCTCCTCCTCTCCGTCCATCTCCTCTCCCTATCCCCCTCCCTATCTTTCTCTGCCCGCTCCCCTCATCCCCCTCCCCCCCTTCATCCTCCTCCCCCTCCCCCCCTTCATCCTCCTCCCCACCCTTTCATCCTCCGCCCCTTCATCCTCATCCCTCATCCTCATCCCCTTCATCCTCATCCTCATACCCCTCCCCGCTCCCGTCCACCTGCCCCAAGCTCCGGGTTTTGTTGCGGCCACGGGCCAGCGGGGGAGCTGGGCCGCGCAGTCGCAGTTCGCGGTTGCAGCGTTTTTGCGGGCGGGGAGGGAGGGTCGGTCGGTGGGTGGGTGCGGGTGAAGGATCGGATCGGAGAGGAGCTCGGACCGAGCCGGGACAGGAGAGAACAGAGACGCGGGGAGGCAGGCGGGCGGACGGCGGAGTGAGCGGCAGCGGAGTGAGCGGGAGCGGGAGCGGCCCGAGGCTGAGCGGAGCGGGAGCAAGATGGCGGCCCGGGGGTCGAGCCCCTGCCCGTCGGGCTGACGGCGGTGAGTGCGGGCAGCCGAGCCCCGGGCCACACGCCCCCGCTTCCACTCGCCTGTTGGCGGGGCGTCCGGGCTCCTATCACTGCATCTCGGGGATCTGTCGCTGCGTAAGGTCACAAACCTGGGCCTAGGCTCAGGCCCAGGCCCCAGGCGGCTATGGTAACGGGCAGGCCCGGGGAGAGGGGGAAGGGATGGAAGGGAGCGAGCGAGCCCATCCGAGGGGGGAAGAGTTTGCCGGATGGCTGAGCGCCTTTGCCAGGGGGAAATATGTTCCAATTATGCGATCCAACCCCCTGTTACGTGAGCCCTAGTTTACAGATGTTTCCAGGGCCTGTTGTTTATGTTCAGTTACTCTCACGCCACCTCATTCTTTTTTTCTTCATATGTTGGGGGCGGGGGGGAGGAAGCGATTTCTAACACAATTAAAATGGGCCATGCCCTTCCTCATTATCCTCTCGTCTCCGAATTTCCATCATGTCAGCCCGAGAAATAAGCATCTTTGTATCTATTTTCATGCTACTTATTCTGTTGGAGCTCATCTCTCATTTTTCATTATGTTCTGATTTTTAATTTCTCTACGACATAGATTGAGCCATGATTAACCCCTTTGTAGTCTCTTAGCTGGTGGATTGCCTGCAAGACACTTTTATTCCGTGGGCCAGAGGGGCCTACTATGCACACTCCCTGTGATCCTACTTCTTGGGTGTCATTTTGTTCATTGGTATCTCTTCTGTCGAAAAAATGATGTTCCCAAGAAAAAAACGAATTTGGACTATTTTTTTTAACCCTTATTTCAATATATGTCAAAATTGTGTTTTTTCACGCTTTGCCTTATTTCTTGGGTTCTGTGAATTTGGTACTTGCAATTGAGTCTTTCTTAGTAAAGATACACAAAAAATCTACTAAATTAGGACCATATCATCTTCAACTCTATGAAAATCACCAAGCTCTGCCAGAGGTTTCACAAATTTGTTACGCTGTTGCATCAGTTTGATTGGCTTGACTTTGCCGATTCCTTTGAAGGCACTTGTTGAGTCGCAGCCTGAGAACGCATGCAGTCCAAGTAATGCTGAGCAGTATTCTGAGGAGGACTGCTTTGTAAAATGGGTGACATCTATTAGCCTTTGCCTGTTGCCTCTCCCTGTGTCAAAGAACACTGTGTCGTCTTGAATGCCGTTTGCATAGTGAAGTAGTATGAAAAATATATCGTTGTCTGGGCTTTTGACTTGTACGTGGTCATATCCTTGCTTTTTGCCATAGTTGCAGTATAGGATGACTCGCAAGTCTGTTTCTTCTTGGTTTGACTTCAGGGATTGAATCTCAGACTGCAGTGTCTCTTTCCCATTCTGAGAAGTAAGAAGTGTGGCCTCTCCTTCCTTAATGAAGATCACCTTCCTTCCATGTAGCCTCTTTGCCATGTCATGCTCACTCCACACATCAAGAAGAAGTTCAATGAGCTGTTTCTTGTTCTCATCATTGGTCAAGAACTGCCTCCAATCTCTTGTTTTTTTGGTCTTTTCTCCTTTGATTATTCTCTTCTCCGCACACCCACGCCGTGTCCATTCACTTGACTTCACTGAATCTGGTTTGTACATATCGATACTGAAGACTACATCATTAGATGACAATGCATTGAAGATTTTGATGCCAATCTCTTTGAGGTTTGCAGGAATCTCTTTGAGAGTAGAATGCAGCATTGCCATCATCTACTATCAATGTGTTGTTACTGGCAGGAGGTTGTGAGTTGTCTACATCTTTCAATAGGTAGTGTAGGCCCTTGGATTTATCAGTCTTTGTAAAGAAGTTGTCTGATGTACCAACGGAGTAGGGTACAGGGGTCAGAGAGTACTTCATAATCTCCCCTAGATTGAGGTGACTGCCAGAACTTTGTGCTTTGACCATCAGTTGAAAAGCAATATCTCCTTGTTGCTTGTACTCTATAACCTTTCGTTCAGATGTTTTCAGCTTCACTCTTTTCTTTGTTTCTGCCATGGTTTTGAGCCTCAGATTCTTGATGGGTTCGGAGAATGCTGTCTTTTTCTCAAGTCGTTCTCTGGTGAACTTCTCTTTCTGTTCTTTCCCTGTGGTAAGGACCTTTATGACATCTTTCTCAACTTCAGCCGGAACACGTGCACCAGAAGAGAGTACATACAACCCAGTCTTGTCATCGACATCAAAATGATTCAGGAAGCTCTTTATAGCATCAATGGCTTTCTTTACACATGCCTCACTTTTCCTTATCTCAGTTGGTTGTTGATCTCTGTGTTTGCTTCCATGATTGGTACCAGAAGTCATGTCTGCGAGGCTGAGAGTTGCAGAGAGAAAGTGTGCCCTTTCTGTTGAAGTTTGAACCCATCTCTGATAAGCACTGTGATTCTCCAAGATGCCAGAGAGCCCAACAACACTACCACCACCTCGAGATTTGCCATGCTTCGTGATCGTCTCCATCGTTTTGTCAACAACACATCGGTTTCCTGGTATGAACGACCTAGCGACACTGATGGCACCTCTTTCAAGGAAAGCCAGGACACCGGGATGTGATTCTTTGATGTTTGCCAAGAACACAGCAAGATAAGTCAGATAGCGGGAGTAATTGTGACCACCAAAGGTGAAGAGATCGGGCATAAGAAACAGACAGTGCAAGTACAACGGAAAGTTGTTCTCTTTCACAGACCTAATCAATGAGAGAGCAATCCGCACAGAATCCATGTACGACAACCAAAATTGTGCAGTCTTCCCGAGAGATCCCTTTTCGAACATCAGCTTTGAAGCTCTCATACGGCTCCATCAATGTGTTGAGATCTGCATTGGCCATGACTTCAGCAAGTTCCTGCTTTGTTGACGATCGGATTAGCTCTTGAAAGATGCCCTTTGATTCCTCTGATATACCGGACAGCACCGCATCTTTTTCAGCCGTAGACAGGAATTCATCAAGAAGTAGCCTCTCCAAGCACTCCACCATCGTCTTGTGGCAGTGCAGGCTTCTGTCATAGTTCTTTCCTGTCATAACACCTTTCATAGAACCAGCAGACATGAGTCCCGATTCCATGAGGACATCCTGAAGTCCAGATCCTTCCATTTTCTTTCCAAGCATTTTGAAGTTTGCACAAATGACATGAAATGTGCCAATCAACACAATGTGTTTCTTGTACTTTGCAGGATGACTCCACATGAGAGGATATGCCTTCATGCAGACACTCAAGTCGAATGTTGTAATTACATATTCTTGGCCAACCTCATGACTTCTTCAGAAGCTCGTAAACACTCTTGAACTGTACTAAATTCCGTGATGGGATGTTTGATCACAGGATAGTAGTCAATTGTGGTCACATTTGAAGGCACATCACCTGTTGCTGAGACAAATCCAGCCCAAGCTGGAAGCTCTTGATCTTTCTCACTACTCGCTTTCCGGGAAAGCATCCATGCCAGATCTTTTCTTGTACACTGTTTGAATGCTTCATCCCCATCATCACGCTTCCAGTGCTGCACACGGAAATCTGGATTTGCTTTCCGGTTGATATAGGGTGATGGAAGAGGGCCTCAAGAAAGAGGGCAAAATGTGAAATAACACAATTTTATCATAGATTGAAATAAGGGGTTAAAAAACATAGTCCAAATGAGGTTTTTTTCTTGGGAACATCATTTTTCCGACAGAAGAGATACCAATGAACAAAATGGCACCCAAGAAGTAGGAGCATGTGGGGGGGTGCACGGTAGGTCCCTCTGGCCCACGGACTATTTGTTTTGTTCCACCACAACGCCATTAACTTTTATCCCATTCTATTCAATGGTTCTTTAACAAGTCAATTAACTACAGGAATGGATCAGTGATTCTTTTGAACTCTTTGAATTATTTTGATAAGGAAATGAACATTTTGCTCATTATTTTAGGTTTGAACCACCAGGGCAGTCATAGTCATACAGCTTGTAAACAGGTCCTTCGACCTAACTTGCTCACACCGACTAATGTGTCCCATCTACATGTAGTCCCACCAGCCTGGGTTTGGTCCATACCCCTCCAAATCTGTCCTATCCATGTGCCTGTCCATTTTTTTCTTAAACATTGCTATAGTCAGTGGAATGTCAGTGAAACTAACTCAGTGGAAGCTCGTTCCATACAGTAGTAAATTGCAGTACAATATTTTACTTCGATCTTTTTGTAATAACGGTTGATTCACATTTGTTGTTTTTGCATATTAAATATTAATGTCTTACTGGGAAAAAAACAATGTTTGTCTGTGACCATCTGTGGAGAGTTAATGTTTTAGATTGTTGACATTACGTCAGAACTGTGAGAATTGTTTACAAGGGTTCCTCGACCACACTGAATCATATATTGCCCATTTTACATATAAAACATTTATTTCAAAATTAAAGTAATACTTTTCTGTCTTTTTATTTGAATAGAATAGGTTTATATGTCCTTGCATTAAGGTTCATCTGCTAGTTGCAAGACCTCCAAGGTTGTTATTTCAAGATTACTCCTTGTGCCACTTAAGGCGGATAAGTCTCTAGGACATGAGAGGATCTAAGCCAGGTTATTGAGAGAGGCAAGAGAGGAGATTGCTGGGGCCTTGACAGAGATCTTTGTATCCTCCAGCCACAGGCAAAGTCCCAGGGAACTGGAGAAGAGCCAATGTTGTTCCTCTGTTTAAGAAGGGGAGGGCGACATGGTGGCGCAGCGGTAGAGTTACTGCCTTGCAGCGGCAGAGACCCGGGTTCAAACCTGACTTTGGCTGCTATCTGTACGGAGTTTGTACATTCTCCCCGTGACCACGTGGGTTTTCCCCAGATGCTCCGGTTTTCTCCCTCACTCCAAAAACGTACAGGCTTCGGTAAAGATTGTAAATTGTCCCTAGTGTGTAGGACGGTGTAAGGGGATCTCTGATTGGCACTGACTTGGTGGGCCGAAGGGCCTGTTTCCGTGCTGTATTTTTAAAACTAAAACTAAAACAAGCCATAGGGACGAGCCAAGACATTATAGGCTGGTGAGCCTTGTATTAGTGGTGGGAAATTATTGGAAAAAATTGTTAGGGACAGGATCTATTCATATCTGGAAAAGCATAGACATGACTTACAGCTTTGTGCAGGGAAGATCATGTTTACAAAATTGACTTTTTAAGGAGGTAACAAAGATAATTGAAGATAGGGCAGTGGATGTTGCATTCATGCCATGATCCCTCAGAGCCATATAGAGTGTCCAAACAGGCAATTTGCTCCAACTGGATTGTCTGAAGTAGGGTTCTGAACTGAAACGCCATCTGTCCATTCCCTCCACAGATGCTGTCTGACCTGCTGAGTTTCTCCTGCACTTTGTATCTGTGTACATATATGTTACCTGAATTAGAGTGTATAAAATTAGCTATATGGAGAGGTTGGGCATACTTGGAAAGAATGACTGCGGTGGGACAAATCTTTTATTATGTTAGTTGCTTTTCTGAGGCAACTTGAGTATAGATGGAGTCAATGGTGCGGTCTGTGTGACGGACTGGGCTACATTTACAACTACATGTAATTTCTAGTGGGCCTGGGCAGAGGTGTTCCCAAACTAAATAGTGATGCAACTCAACATTATGCATACTATGGTGCATCTATAGAAGTTTGTTAGTCACTGGAAACATGCCTAATTTGCCCAATCTCTCAGGAAGTAGAGGTGTTGGTGTGCCTTCCTGGATGTCGCATCAATGTGCCTTTCTATGTTCTAAGTTATGATGAATCTTTCTAAAACACATGTTTGGTCACAAGTGGAGTATTCTGTCCAATTTCAATCAAGTCCCATTTGACTGCATTTTCACAATATTCCTGCAAATCTTTCTTATGCATGTACTTGTTCGTGTATTTTAAATGTTATTGTGCCTGCCTCAAGTGGAAGTAGAGTTGCTGTCGGTACTTGAGAAGTGTCTTGATGGGCACTAAATTCGCTTGCTCTGCACATCTCCTTTGAACTTCGCCCTTCTCATGTTAAAACTATGCCGTCTAATATTTGATATTTCCATCCTGAAAAAAGTTTCTGTGCTGTCTACCCTGTCCATGCCTCTCCAAATTTTACATATAGACATTCCCCGACTTACATAATGGTTATGTTCCGTAAACCCTTATGCAAGTCAGATTTTGGGCAAATCTGAATCATCTTAAAACTGGGTAGAAACAAAGAGCTGCAGGTGCTGGTTAATACACAAAGTGCTGGAATAACTCAGCGGGTAGGGGCGCATTTCTGGAGAACATTGAGTTTTGGATTGGGACTCTTCTTCAGACTGATTCAGTCTGTTGAGTTACTCCAGCACTTTGTGTCCTTTCAATACCACCGACACCGAAGGGATGCACTCGGTCACCGCAGGACTCCCTCTCCTCTCATCAACTGCTGTATCTTCCAGTCAGTCTTTGCTTTGTCCATCCATGCTCTGTTGCTGCCTTCTTCCCTGGAGTCACCAACATCTTCCGCGGTGAAGCATTCTCCAATCAATGAGGGTGAGGAGGGAGGGGGAGTGCACAAGGCAAAGGGAGAAGCGGCAGCTGGTGAGAGGGGGGACCCCCACGGTAACCGAGCGCATTCTTTCAGTGGCAGCTGCCAGAAGAAAGTGCTGTCGGCCAGGGGCTACAACGTGAGCCGCAACAACAGCTCCATCAACCGGATGGTACGGTAGCTGGTGAAGCAGGGCTCGCTGGTGCACCGTGTGGGATATGTCGGCGACTCGGCCGGGAGATAGTATTCTCCACACTGATCTTACTGTCCTCCATGTCCTTTTTCATATAAAAAGATGCAAAGTGCTCATTTAGTATCTGGCCTACATGACCAGACTCCAAGCACAAATTCCCTCCTTTATCCGTAAGCAGTTCTACCTTCTCCCTAGTTACCCTCTAGGTTTTAATCTAGGTATAAATAGATCTTAGATTTTCTTTAATCCGACTCACCAAAGCCATTTTGTGGCCCCGTTTGACCCTTCTAATCATCTACTTGAGTTCTTTCCTCCTTTATATATCTCAAATCCCTGTCTGATTCCATCTTCAAACCTTGCCTGTGTTTCTTTTTGACCAAGTTTACAAGGTCTTTTGTCACCCAAGGTTCCCTTACCATGCCATCCTTATTTCTGCTTTATCAAATATTCTGAACTTTGTTCAACTGGCCTTTAAATGACTCCCACATGTCAGACAGGGACTTGCCCAATAACAACTATTCCCAGTGTACCATCCCGAGTTTCTGCCTAAAAACAATGTATTTTGCCGTGCTCCAAATTAGTACCTTTTT
Organism: Amblyraja radiata; assembly: GCF_010909765.2. Lineage (NCBI taxonomy): Eukaryota > Metazoa > Chordata > Chondrichthyes > Rajiformes > Rajidae > Amblyraja > Amblyraja radiata. Next base: position 2,858,366 of record NC_045983.1, on the reverse strand, counting down.
ACAAGGTGCATTCACCTTCCTATTCAGAACAATTTCACTATTCACTGTCCTGACAAAAGGTACCAGGTCAGAACCGTTTCTTCCACAGATACTGCCTGCCCTGCAGATTATTTTCCCCCCTGTTTTCTTTTTTCCGCTATCGAGCAATTGCAATTTTTTTATTTTCATCATACACACGGTTTTCACCAAACCCGTGAATACCTTTCAATTCAAACTGCAGCTGTTGCTTTGAAAGAGAACCTTTAAAAGGTGTGTTATGCTTTCAAGACTGCAGTGGATGAAAATAGCAAAATTAGACATTGATCATGGTAAAAAATACCGTCTGCTGCAAAAATCATCAATTTGTTGCAATTGAAAAATCCAAACATGGGCAAACTATAAATGTATGGACAACTGAATTAATGAAAATAAAACAAAACTGCAAATACTAGAAATCTGAAGAAAAAAAAAACATGCTAGAAACACTCAACACAAGGCAGTATGTAACAGTTAAAATTTAATTCTGCAGAGACTTCAGTAGAACTGGGACTGTGGGAAGTTGGCTTGAAATTGCTGAGTGGTGCTGCTTCTCTTGAAGAGGGTTAAGGTGGAGCCTGATGGGATCTACCATTGAGAGATTATTGAGAGAGGCAAGAGAGAAAATTGCAGAGGCCTTGACGAAGATCTTTGTGTCTTCGCTAGTCACAGGTAATGTCCCAGAGGACTGGCAAGCATTGTTCCTTTAAAAATGGATGTCGAAATAGGTTATATACCAGCGAGCCTCAAGTGAGTGGTAGGGAAGCTATTTAAGATAAAACGTACTTTGTGATAAAACGTACTTACTTTTGAAAGAGAAAGGGCTAATTAGGGTCAGTCAGCCTGGCCTTGTGTAGGACAAGTCATGTCTTACAGACTTGATTGTGTCTTTCGAAATGACGATGAAGGTGAACGAGTATCTATACTTTTAGTAAGACATCTGACAAGGTCCCTCATGATCTAGAAGATTAAGATGCATAGGATCCATGGTGACTTGACAATTTGGATTAAGAACTGACTTACCTATAGAAGACAGTGTCGTGGTAGAAGGGTGTTATTGTGACTGGAGGTCTGTGCTAGGACCTCAATTGTTTGTGATAGATATAGATGACTTGAACAAAAATTGGTTAGTTAGTATGTTTGTAGAAAACACATAAATAGTTGAGTTGCAGACGGTGAGGAAAGTTGTCAAAGGATACAGCAGGATGTAGATCGGCCACAGAAATGGATGGAGAAATGTCGGATGGATTTTAAGGCATTGTTAAGACTTTAAGCCAAGTGTGAAGCATTGAGCTTGGGAGGTAAAATGTGAGGGGAAAGTATGCAGTTAATGGCAAGGTCCCAAGATATGGGATCCATGTCCATATCTCCCTAAAAGCAACAATATAAGTAGATAGTGGTAGAGAAGGTATATAGAATGCCTGCCTGCATTGGTCAGGATGTTGAGATAAGAGCCAGGAAGTTGGGTTGCAGCTTTACAAAGCTTTGATTAGGCTGAATTTGCAGTACATGAAATCCTCGTTATAACGGACGTGGGAGGGGAGAGGGGGGGGGGATGGTGTTCGTTATTGTTGATTGTCTGAGTAATAGAGTATCATTGTATAGATAGTAGAAACAAACCACTGCAGATGGTGGTTAATACACAAAAGGACACAGAGTGCTCGGCAGGTCCAGCAGCATCTCTGGAGAACATGGATAGGTGACATAGGTTGAGACCCTTCTTCAGGCTCGCGGTCCGGAACTGGGCCTGAAGAGTTGACTGCCCTGGCTTGCTGGTAGCCGAGGGAGAGGTGAGGATCAGCAGAGTTATTGGTCGCGGCCCGCGGGTGGCTAGAGTGTGGGTAAGGGGCGGTGGCAGGTGCTGTCTATGATCGGCTGAGCAAGGGTTTGGCCTTGAAGCAGCTGGCGAGGCGGTGCAAGCCTGGTTTGGAGGCGAAGGTCGGTAGGTCTGGCCTGGAAGCGGCTGGGGATGGCATCGTTAGCCCGGCCTGACTGAAGGTCAGTTGGACTGGTCTGAAAGCAGTCAGGGTGGTGGCGCGGGTCGGCGGCTGCTTCAGTGGTCATTGACACTGCATCTCCAGGTGCTGCTGCTGGTCTTGGTCTCGTGGCCGTCGGGTGTGCGGAGTGATCCAGTGGTGGGTCTCGACCAAAAACATCACATACCAATGCTCTCCAGAAATGCTGCCTGACCTGCTGAGTTACTCCATCGCTTTGTATCCTTCATCATTGCACAGGTGTCGGTCATTGCATGTCGATTTCAATTCCCTCCACAGTATAACTAGCAGCCTGTGTTCTTAAAGAGACACAGGTGTCTGATTACGGTGGGGACTCCGTCCGCTATAACCAAAATTGTTATAAAAAGGTCTGTAATAACGATGGTTTACTGTATTGTGTGCAGTTCTAGTTGTCCCATTTCAAGGAGGAAGTGGATACTTTGAAGAAGGTACAGAAGAGGTTTGGTATTGGTTTATTATTGTCACATGTACCAAGATACATAGAAACATTTTGTATGCATGCTATCCAGTCAAATCATACCATACCTGAGCATAGTCAAGCCATACCCAAGGTTTACTAGGATGCTGTCTGGATTAATGGGTATTAGTTATAAGGAATGGTTGGACAGACTTGGATTGTTTTCGTTGGAGGCTGAGGGGTGACCTTGATAGTTCATAAGATGATGAGAGGAATCGATAGGGCGGACAATCGGAACCTTTTTCCCAGGGTGGAAATGTCAAAGACTAGAAGGCATAGCTTTAAGGTGTGACGGGGAACATTTTAATGGAGATGTGTGGGGCAGGATATTTTACACAGAAGGTGCTTGGTACCCAGAACACGCTGCCAAGAGTGGTGGTAGAAGCAGATATAATAGTGGCGTTTAAGAGGCTTTTGGATAGGCTCATGAATATGGGTGGATATGGATCATGTGCAGGCAGAGATTAGTTTAACATGGCACAAACATTGTGGGCTGAAGGGCTTGTTTTTGTGCTGTAATGTTCTATGTCCTTTGCTATCTATGACTCCCAATTTGAATATCATCTGAAAATCTACTAATCAGGCTACCTATATTTTTGTATATTGTAAACAACAATGGTTCCAGCACTGATTCCAGCGATTCATCCATGGTTATAGATTACAGTCAGAAAAATGCACATCCATCACTCTCTTTTGTCTCCCATCACCAAACCGCTTTTGGATCCAGATTGCCAACACATCTTAGATCCCTTGTGCCTTAACCCTCTAGACCAGGGGTGTCAAGCTAGTGTCCCGCGGGCCGGATGCGGCCGCGAAGAGGTCCGATCCGGCCCACGGGATTTCCCCGATGCCAGAGCGGGCTGCAGCTGTCTGCGGTGCCAGATCAGACTGCATTGGCACGATCCGGCGCGCATAAAGACGCGTTTTGCCCGTGTCCTAAAATGAGTTAAAATGCGTTTGACACCCCTGACCTAGACTAACATACCATTTGAGTTAATCTTGTTAAAAACCTTACTGAAATCTATAAGTCACTGTTTTTCTCCCTTCATTGATTTTCTTAGTTACATTCTCAAAAAAGCACCAGATGTGTGAATATGATCTCCCATGCTAACACCTAATCTGTCTCAACCTTGCCAAGTGAACACAAATTTTGCTCCTCAGAATCAGTAACAGCTTAACTACTCAATGCACTGGCCTGTAGTTTCCAGGCTTATTTTTCTACTCTTTTTGAGCAAGAGTCAAAATTATCTTTCCTCCAATCTTCTTCAAATTCACCTGTGGCTAATGGAGATATAAACCTCAACAGACTTTTATGCCATGTACCTGCACCTGACACGTGCTTCCTATTTCCTGACCAAATCTTCAATGTCCTTTGTGTCGGAAAGAACTGCAGATGCTGGTTTAAATCGATGGTAAACACAAAATGCTGGAGTAACTCAGCGGGACAGGCAGCATCTCTGGAGAGAAGGAATGGGTGATGTTTTGGGTCAAGAACCTTCTTCAGACTAGTCATCCTGACCCAAAGGGATCCCAATGATCCAAAAACTGAAGCACCTCATCTTGCAACACCTTCTTCACCACACATTCATCTGTCCTATCTTCCTTTATCTGTTAGCATGTGGCACAGGGATGTGCTCAAAATACAACTGCTTTTCAACTTTCTACTTAACTCCCTAAATTCATTTTGCAGGTCTACATCGCCCTTCTTACTGTTTCATTACTACATGGAGCACGACCTCTGGCTGCTAATCCTGCATATCATACAGCACAGAAACTGGCCCTTCGGCCCACCATGTCCCTGCTGATCATCAAGTACCTTTCTATTCTAATTCAATTTTCTAGCACTTGGTTCTAGGCATTGATGATTCAAGTTTTTGTTGTGATCATTAATTATTGCATGAGTACCTCCCCCGACGCCACTCACTGTTCTTGATTCCAGCCAATCCCTGGATGAAAAAGGTATGATTGTAGCCTCTGGAGTATTTTTCCTCTGTACATTGATTAATATTTATTAATTAATGAATTGGAGTTTAATGGATGCACTTCAAGCACAAACAGAGTTTTGGTTTAATTTATAAATTGCTAACAACGTGTTGCTGATGGAAGTATTGATTTTCATGTTGAAATGTCTGTAACTGTGTGAAGCGTAACATGAGAGTGTAACTATTCGTGGTGCATGCTCTGTACTGATAAACGGGGTAGAGGGTGGGTCAAATAAAGGCAGCACGTTTATTATGAATAGTAGGGCTCTTGGGAGTATTGAGTAACCTTGGTGTGCAGGCCCAAAGATCCCGAAGCTGGTGGTAGGCGAAGAGAGCATTTTTAATGTTTGCCTTCATTGGCTAGGGCATTGAATACAAAAGCATGGAGCTCTTGGCACAACTTTATAAAACATTGAAGATAGACACAAAAAGCTGGCGTAACCCAGTATGTCAGTCAGCATCTCTGGAGAAAAGGAATAGGTGACGTTTCGATCGAGACCCATCTTCAGACTGAGAGTCAGGGGAAAGGGAAACAAGAGATATAGAAGGTAAATAGAACAAATGAATGAAAGATATGCAAAAAGCAACGATGAATGATCAAGGAAAGGTGGAACCCTCAATGGTCTATTGTTAGCTGTGGGGTAGGTGATAACGAGTTAGACAGACAGAGAAACTAGTACGATGACTAGGGTGGGGGAGGGATGGAGAGAGAGGGGATGCAAGGGTTACCGGTAGAGCAAAGCGGACTGATCACAGGTGTTCGGCAAAACGATAATCCCAGTCTGCACTAAGATTGGTAGGTGATCAGCTGATACATAAAATGCAGTCTGGTTGCCACATTACAGGGCGGACATGTTTGCACATATGTGGACACACCAGGTTGTTTCCTGGGGCGGAATGTAAGGAGATACTGGATAGCCTACCTTGTTTAGGCTGGCGGTTCGAGGATTTGGGGGGAGGGAGGGGGACATACCTGATTAAAGTCAACATAATTAGCAGCGGTGTGGGTACGGTAGATCATCAGCTTTTCCCCAAAGTCGATGTATCCAGGACTGATACTTGCAAAACATTTAAGATACATCTCGGCAAACATTTGAATCACCAAGGCATGGTAGTCTACAGACCAAGTGCTAGAAAATAGGATTAGTACTGATAGTTGGCATAGACATGGTGCCCTGAAGGGACTTTTCCTGTTGTATTTGACTCTGACTCTATGTGTATTTGCTGGTCAGAACAACAGTAAATCGGTGAGATTAGTTCCTCATGGTGAAAGATAGTTGGGAAAAGATGATTAGCACGGAGATGTGGACAAAGCTAATGCAAGCTGAGGTGGGACATATGGCTGATGGTTCTGGTTTTTTTTAGGTGTTCTTCTGGAAAGATGATGACATGGTGGCTTGATTCGCAGGATGCACTTGAATGACTGACACTCCAAAAAATGTCAAGTTCAGGTTACCCCTCCGGGCAAGGCCCCTTTGGTGCGGATGCGACCCGTTACCCTGCTCATGCGATTCAGTATACCTTCTCCAGTGGCAGGCATCAACAGGTAGGTTAAAGATTTTATCTGAAATAGCAGGTGCTACAGCCTGGATTGTTTTTTGTTGTTGCAGGTTTTCATATTGAATTAATTAAGTAGAATATATACTCTGTTATCTGGCACACATCGAACTTGATAGATGCTCGTTAATCCAATTTGCGATTACCCCAATATGAGAGCCTGCCACTGCCTGACAGTCGTTTGGCTGCTGCTTCGGAAGTGCTGATTAGTGGAGAAAACTGCTTAGTGTTGTGCTGCAAGACTGAGATTTTACTGTCATGGTAGACCTGCGTGGGTTTTCTTCAGGTGCTCCAGTTTCCTCCTACACTCCAAAGACTTATAAGTTTGTAGGCAAATTAGAAACATAGAAAATAGGTGCAGGAGGAGTTCATTCGGCCCTTCGCGCCAGCACCGCCGTTCATTGTGATCATGGCTGATCACATTGGCTTGGTAAAATTGTAATGTTTAGGATAGTGTTAGTGTGCGGGGATCGTAGGTCCGTAGCCTTGCCAGGTCATCTGTTTGCCGGAACAACAGAAGACACATGATAATGATACAACAATACACCTCTGATCCATTAACTATACCTCTCCAGTCTTTCTGAGCTCCATGTACTACTAGATATTTAAATTAAAAAAACATTAAATGTAAATTAAATTTACCGACTGGAGTGGGGAAAGAGGGAATAACCGGAAAGGAAATGGCCCTTTGATTATGTCGGCTGCATTTCTGAGGCAGCATGAAGTCTGGATGGAGGAGGAAGGCTGGGCTACATCCACAACTTCCTGCAATTTCTTAGTCTTGAGGACGGCTATTAATGGGTAGAGAGTTCCAAACCAAGCTGTGATGCTTCCAATGGGATGGTTTCTAGGTTGCATTTGGAAAAAGCTGGTAAGTGTCATTGGAGAGCTGCCTTGGACTTCTGAGGAAGCTGAGGTGGTGTGCTATCTTAGCCATAGCTTCATCGCGGATGTCCAGGACAAATTGTTCATGATATTTACACCTCGGAACACATCTTTTAGTGTACATAATAATTGAATATGAAATTTGTTGTATTATAGGATTAAATAAAAGCCAACAAAGGGTAGGGAGGGGTTGTACAGCTTTGAAGCAGGCCTTTTGACGTACTGAGTCAGCACCCACCTTTGACCATCCATTTTACATGAATCCTATTTTTTATTCTCTGCATATCCTCAAACTCTCTTCTCCCTACCCCTGCTACCCAAGATTCTGCACACGTACCAATTTACTGAGGCCAGTTAACCTACCAGCTCACACATGGGAAACCCACATTGTACCAAAGACATTGTGAGACCTCGACAGACCCCAGGACCAAGGTCTCTGCCACTGTGAGGCATCCGTTCTACGAGCTGCAGCGCTGTGTTGCTCCAGGAAGTCTCGGGAGCACAAGTCTGTGAAAACAGTAACACATAAAGGTCACACAGTGCTGAAATAACTCAGTGAAATAACCCTTAGGGTTTCGGCCCGAAACATTGACTATTTCCTTCGCTCCATAGATGCTGCCGCACCCGCTGAGTTTCTCCAGCATTTTTGTCTACCTTCCTGCAAAAGTTAATGCTTTGGGCAACTTTCCCACAAAGTTAAGGGTTAAACTCGTTTTTTTCACATAACGATGGGTGCTTTAGGAACCTAACATCTTCATCAACCAGTGGAGACCTCTACCTTCAGGAGCTGCCAGAACACAATGGGCAGGGTGTCAGTGTTTGACATCATCGTGAAAGTGGTTCCTCAGAGTGCTCTGGTTTCTTCCCACATCCCCAACATGTAGTGCAGTGCAGGCTAATTGGCAACTATAAATTATACGACCGTGGTGGTTAATCAGAATTAAGGGCAATTAACAGGCAATTAAGGGTCAAGGTTGCAGGGAAATACATGAGGGATGGAATGAATAGAATTGCTCAGAGCCAGCATCAGCTCCTGGACCAAATAACTGTGTTTGTCGCAAATAAAAAACAAAATAGTATCTTTATGGATCTTTTGAATACTAGTACAATGTAGCTTCTCTATCCGTTAGGTCAGTGGTTCTCAAATGGGGGTACGCGTACCCCTGGGGGTACGTGAAGGCACTCCAGGGGGTACGTGAGATTTTAAAATATTTTTATATTATATTATATAAAAATAATAGATTTTTGCGCTGGTTATGGGGTACTTGGCTGAAAAAATATTTCACATGGGGTACATCACTGAAAAAAGGTTGAGAACCACTGCGTTAGGTTAATGGGAAATGTGGTCCTCATCACGTTACCTGCTGTTTTGGCTGCAAGCAGCATTACAAGTGTTTAATTATTCAGTTGCATGCCATGCTGATTAATACAAAATCTGATTGAGGGCTGTTATTTTGCAGGAGTTTGCAGTTCCAGATTATCGTTCTCACCTTCAGGATTCGCAACTCTTGCAGCAACAGCAGCATCAGCAACTCCGAAGACGACCTTCCCTGCTTTCAGAGTTCCATCCAGCCTCTGACAGGTTAGTGATTTTTAACTTGCATTTAAAGAATTGTCCTTTTTATGGTTCATTTTTCTTCTTGCTGAAAGGAAAATTGTTTAATAATTTAAAAAAGTACTAGGAATATGTGATGTGGCCTATTGCTGCTGCTCTGAGAATGTGCTGGGCTGAGGACAGATTATCAAAATGGAGGCCCAGGATTATGACTAGACTGCCATCCTGCCAATGAAGACAAGTGAATGCACCCTTGGCTTTCTCTTCCTGCACTCAACAATCAGCTCCTTGGTCTAGTTAATGACAAAAGCAGGATTTTTGTTCTAGATTATATAATAGAAACATAGAAAATAGGTGCAGGATGAGGCCATTTGGCCCTTCGAGCCTGCACCGCCATTCAATATGATCATAGCTGATCATCCACAATCACTAATCCTTGCCTGGCTTCTCCCCATATCCCTTGATTCCGTCCGCTAGCCCCTAGAGTTCTATCTAACTCTCTTTTAAATTCATCCCGTGAATTGGCCTCCACTACCTTCTGCGGCAGAGAATTCCACAAATTCACAACTCTCAGGGTGAAAAAGTTTTTTCTCATCTCAGTTTTAAATAATTACATTATTGATCTTCCTCCTGTACTCTGTACTCGTACCAAGTTAACTTTCTCAGCACTGCCTCCAATGTTGGCAAGTCCATCCTTAATAAGCTGACCAAAACTCCATGCGATATATCCACACGTGCTCTCGCCAAACTTGTGTAAGGAGTAAGACTTATGTAAGCTTTTCACTGTACCTTGGTACACGTGACAATAAACTAAATTAAACTTTGGTACTGCATTCCCAAGCAATGAAGATTTACCGGCTTCTGACTTTATCAACAAAATAACCTTGTTTCATATTATATTCTTTTGCCAATTTTTTTCCGCTCTCTTAACCTGCTACATCCCTTTGTAGACTTTGTGTCCTTTTCGTAATCTCCATACTGACTCTTATGATTGGACAAAATTATGTCCTCAAGGGTTGTAATTCCCAGATTATTCCCGGTGACACTTGCTAGTGAGGGTTGGAATAGAAAGATGGCGATGGGTGAGTTCGGGCAGGATTTTTGATTTTTGTACCATCTCTTCAGGGGCAGTGGGTGGATGACCTGTACAAGGAGACGGGTTACGCCTGAACTGCAGGGGAACCAATATCCTGGCGGGCAGTTTTTCCAGTGTTACTCGGGAAGATAGAGATTGGCAGGGACCAGGATTCTTCCAGGGACCAGGTGGCGTGAGGCAGGTGGAAGGCTGGAAGTTGATACAGAAGTCAATAACAGTAAGTTCAATAGGCAGGAGGACGTCAGGGAGTCAGGATGCTATGTCACCAGGCTAATAAAGATGAAGACATTTCCATCAGAGCCTCACCAATTTCCTCCCTTCTCATAGCACCCCTGGATAGATCCCATCAGGCCCTGGGCTTTATCCACCTTAATCTTTAACTTCCTTCTTCCTGTTACAAATGTTTCAGAGTATTAGCGCACACCTCCACTAACTGTACAGAATCAAGGAATATAGGGAAAAAGCAGGAACAGGGTACTGATTTTGGATGATCAGCCATGATCATATTGAATGGTGGTGCTGGCTCGAAGGGTCGAATGGCCTACTCCTGCACCTATTTTCTATGTTTCTATCCTCCACATCCTTCTCCCTGGTGATTACTGACAAGAAGTGTTTCTTATCCATGGCTCCACACTTACATTTTCCGTTGGTTATAATAATAATAATAATAATAATATATCTTTTATTGTCATTGCACGTCAGTGCAACGAGATTTAGTGTGCAGCTCCACTGATGTCCAGGAAAGGTAAATAAATACAATACATAAATAAACAAGCTGAATTGATTGCCGTGACCATCTGAGGGAGACTGTCCAAAGGGGGTGGGTGGGGGGGCACTCATTAGGGCCGGTTCAGAGCCGCTATAGCTCTTGGGATGAAACTGTTCCTGAGTCTGGAGGTTCGGGCGTAGAAGGCCTTGTAACGTCTGCCGGAGGGAAGTAGTTGAAACAGACCGTGGCAGGGGTGTGATGAGTCCTTATGGATGCTGAGGGCCTTCCTGAGGCACCGCGTGTGGTAGATGCCCTCCAAGGCTGGTAGCTCTGTCCCGATGATCCTCTGCGCTCTGTTGACGACGCGCTGAAGAGCTCTCCTCTCCGCCTCCGTGCAGCTGAGATACCACACAGAGATGCCATACGTTAGTATGCTCTCTGTGGTGCAGCGGTAGAACGTTGTCAGCAGCTGTTGGGGCAGACCAGTCTTTTTTAATGTCCTCAGGAAGAACAGTCGTTGCTATGCCTTCTTGACCAGCGCGGCGGTGTTTGTGGACCATGTGAGGTCTTCTGAAATGTGAGTGCCCAGAAACTTAAAGCTGGACACTCTCTCCACACTTTCCCCATAAATGGAGATTGGGTCGTATTCTCCAGAATGGGACCTCCTGAAGTCAATGATCAGCTCCTTGGTCTTGGAGGTGTTTAGTGGCAAGTTGTTATTGGCGCACCAGTCCGCCAGGTTCTGCACCTCCGCTCTGTATTTTGTTTCATCACCGTTGGTGATCAGCCCAATCACTGTTGTGTCGTCTGCAAACTTCACGATGGTGTTGGTGTCGAATGCAGGGACACAGTCGTGAGTGAAGAGGGAGTAGAGCATGGGGCTTAGTACACAACCCTGTGGTGTGCCGGTGCTCAGGGTGATGGTGGAGGACAGGTGCGGGCCCAGTCTCACTGCCTGCGGTCGCTCCGTGAGAAAGTTCAGGATCCAAGCGCATATCGGTGAGCTGAGGCCTAGCTGGTGGAGTTTGGTGGTGAGCTTGGTGGGGATGACCGTATTGAATGCAGAGCTATAGTCAATGAAGAGCATCCTCACATACGTGCCCTGTCTGTCCAGGTGAGTCAGGACAGTGTGAAGGGCCAGAGAGATGGCATCCTCTGTCGATCTATTTGCCCTGTATGCAAATTGATGGGAGTCCAGTGAGGCAGGGATGCTGGATTTAATATGGGAGAGGACCAGCCTTTCGAAGCACTTCATGGGGATTGGAGTATTAAGGGGACTTGCTCTTTTCCTTGCTACCCTTTTGCTTCTAATATGTGTAGAAGATTTGGGGATTTTCCTGAATTCTGCTTGTCAAGCCTTCATGACTCTTTTTACCCTCCTAACCAGTTCTCTCCTATATGCTCTCTCTCAACTTCCAAGGATACCAATTGTCTATATTGACATATGGCTCCCTCAATTTCCTTTGTCAAACAAGATTCCTTAATCTTACCCTTACAGGGACATGCTGACTCTAAACTCTGACTATTTGGCTTTTCAACACGTTTTTTGCATTCTCTCCAACAACTGCTCCAAAGGCTACTTTTACCAGGTTCTGTATTGTAGAATTGGAATCAGCCCTCTCCCAACATAAGATCCTGACTCTAGTTCTTTTCCATGACTACATTAAAATTCTACACGGGCTTGAGATTATTGATTTGTCTACTCAGTTCTTCATTGAAGAGACTAATTCATTTGGGAAAATTATTTGTTTTTCAGGCCTCAAGAGAGGAGGAGTGGCTATGATCAGTCATACCATAGCGTGGCTGGCCAGCCTGATCACGATTCACTGGAAACCAAACGTCCACGACTTGAACAGGTACCTGAACCCCACTTTCAGCGTGCTACAGTACTGCCCCTAGTGCACCCTCTCCCAGAGGGGCTTCGAGCACCCACAGAGGTGAAGAAGGTAAGTGCTGGTTGATAGAGTAGGCAGCACTATAGATGGTGTATTCATTTAAAATATATAATCTTCGAGCCTATATGTATGCAACTCAGTGAAATAAGCTAAAACGTGGAATTACGCAGTTGTTATTTCGTTAGCACCTGGGAAAAATTACCCTTTTAAGTAGAAAAGCATTCAACAAAATATTTGGGTCCAAGCTTGGTGAGCTAACTTGCATTGTACGTTTGGGTGGATCTGAAGGACTTTTAAAATATTTTCAGCTTTCAAGTGCTTGTGTTTTTCCGTTTTAACTGAGTGAGAGTAAGCTTGGATTGTATAGATTTCACAGATTGTTTCAAATAATTTATTCTGTTGGTTGTTGGCAGTAAATTATTATACTAAACAACTAAGCGTCATTCTTTGTAATGCTCCAAGTATTTCTTGGCATCCATGCAGGTGTAGATTGGCAAATTCCCCTTTTCTTTTAATAGATGCATAGTACTGAATCTTTTCCGGCTTTTCCTTGAATAATTCTCATGGCTTTTGTATTGATTTGCCTTAATTTTCTGTTTCGTTCATTTTATTAAATCATAATCTCAGCCTCGTAAAATTGGCTTTTTCCCAGTTTGGAACATTTTACCCCAATCTATCGTCATCCGTTTCCTGTGGCAAATTTATGGTAATTATATCTTTTAACTGCACTTACCTTTGCCCTGGGTCTCAGCACTAAGTCCAATGCTGCCCTCTCCCTTGCTGGTCTTGCAAGGCACTAATTAAAATTGTTCTAAAGCCTATACTTTTAAGGTGTTCAGCTCCTTGTATAGTTTACCCTGTAGATTGGAACTGTTCCAATTCATGTTAAGAAAGTTAAAATCTTTAGCTATCCCTTTGTCCTGCCATTTTCTGCAAGCATGTTGGTCTTGCCCCTGTTGAGGTGCAACCTATCTGGCATATAGAGCTCCAGCCTTCCCCAGGAATGATAATATAAATCTCCCCCCTTGCTCTAAGGGCTCCTGTTTTTAAAACTTAATAGTGCTAAATATCATAGGATAATACATAATTCTCATTGAGTGTGAGTGTTAGCTGAATCCAGGGAGGCTTGTGTCCTGAAGCTTTGTTACTAAACCTCCGAGATAGCACTTGTAGATAGAATAGAGCTAGACATTTCAGTTCAGAACAAGCTCAAAATTTCAATCCATGCCTGTTTTCTCGCCATTTGAATTTTTATAGCTATACTAGTAAGGGTCTAATACCAAGGTAGAGACTCAGGAGACTGTAGATGCTGGAGACTGGAACAAAAAACAAACTGCTGGAGGACCTTAGTGGGACAAGTAACACTTTATGGAGTGAAATGGGCAGTTGGCATCTCAGGTCAAGAGCTTTCATCTGAAGAAGAGTCTCGACTGGAGATGTTACCTACCTATGTTCTCCAGGGATGCAGCCTGACCTGCTGAGTTACTCCAACACTTGTTGTCTGTTTTTGTAAATCAACATCTGCAGTTCCTAGTTTCTACCCTTCATCTGGACTGGATAGGGAGGGGAGGTAGCCAGTATAACGAGGTGAGCGGGCGGGACAAGAGATGGCAGGAGACTGAGATGTGATAGATGGTAACATAGGATTGCAGATGATGGATATTTCCATCCTTCTCTCCTTCACCCGAATCCATCAACAACCCACCTCTCCTCACCTGGGTGCACCTTTCCCTTGCCAGTTCTTGCCCCAGCGCCCTCGCCTCTCTATTCAGGCCATCTCCTCTCCATTCTTTCAGTCCAGGTAGATGATCTTGACCTGAAACATTGACAAATGCTGCTGACCTACTGAGTTCCTTCAGCAGTTTGTTGTTTACTCTGAAGGCAATCTGGTCTGGAAGGTATAGTTTCCCCAGCTATGCAACACATAAACAGGACCCTCAGCCCAACTTGTCGATGTTGACCAAGTTGTTCACCGAGCTAGTCCCGTTTGCCTGAATTTGCTACATCTTCCTCCAAATCTTTCCTTTCATGTTTTTAAACGTTGTAATTGTACTCTCCTCTATAGTTGCCTCTGGCAGCACGTTCCATATATTCACCACCCTCTGATCCCATTCAAATCTTTCCCCTCTCTTAAACCTGTGTCCTCTCGTTTGAGACTCTCCCACACTGGGGGAAAGACTGGACATTCACCTTATCTATGTCCCTCATGATATTATGAAGCTTTGAGGTCACCTCCTGTGCTCCAGGGAAACAAAACCCTAGCCTATCCACACCATCCATCTTGTTTCTCAAATCCTCCAGTCCCAGTAACATCCCCACAGGGACCCCCACTTTCCAGTTTAATAACGTAAAAGTTTAAAATTTCCAGTTTAAAAATACAGTCGGTGCAACTTTCTATATACAATCTTATAAACGTGATTGAGTATCTCAAAGTTAAAGATTTTTGACATAACAGATTGAGGGTAGGGCAGTGGGGGTTGTCTAAATGGACTTTAGTAAAGCAATTGACATGATCTCTCTGGTAGGCCGATCCAGATTTGTGAGAAAGTCTAGGCCCAGAGGCCATAGCCTCAGAATAGAGGACATACCTTTAGAAAGTAGATGAGAAGGAATATCTTTAGTCAGAGGGTGGTGATTCTGTGGAATTCATTGCCACAGACGGTGATGGAGGCCAAGTTATTGGGTGTTTTTAAGGTGGAGAATGACAGATTATTGATTAGTACGCATGTCAGGATTTATGGGGTGAAGAGGGGTTGAGAGGGAAAGATAGATCAGCCATGATTGAACTGGGGAGCAGACTTGATGGGCTGAAATGGCCTTATTCTGCTCCCAAATTTTATGAATTTATTAAGTCACTGTATTCATGATAAATTGATAGGTCAGATCCAAAACTGACTTGAATCTTAGGGTAATGGTGGAATTCAGCATCTGAATGAGAGGTTACATTTGTGTTTCATGATTCTGCTCATTTTGAACAAAATGACTTCAAGGTCAGTGTGACCACTTGCGGTAAGCATCTGACTCCAGAACGGGCTTCTTGTGTACCTTGGTTAAGCACCAGAAGATAGTAAAGGTACAGTTTCCATGGATCATTGGGCATGATTATGTGGAATGGTGAGAAGGGTTACTGTGATGATTGTTGCAGTGTTGGTGGTGTGACTATCTTACGACCTTTAATTCTTAAGTTTTGCACATCAAGGTATCATGGAATCTGCCATGATGTCTCACTGTCCAGACCTGACCGCAGAGTGCAATCTGTTGCATGGGAATAGACCAATATTGAACCCAGGTTTAATTCTGATCTCCTGAGTGATGTGGATATATGATGGTTTCAGATTCCTTACAGTGAGGAGCATTTCAGGTGGGTAAGGCCATTAAGAAAGCTATCGAAACACTGGGTTTATTGGTAAAAATTATGGAAATGTGAAATACAATGGTGTATCTGTATGATTCTTTATTAAAGCCACCATTGTATGTATTCAATGTTAAACTCAACTATGTAAAGATTATTGATGGTATAACACGATAACTCTGGCCTGGTATGAGGATGTGAAAGTGGAACGTTCCCATTAAATGGGTTGATGAGATCATTTGATAAGAGAGGCTTAAAATTTAATTGGGATATGGAGAGAGAATAGAAATTTACTTTCTGGTTGAGAGTGTGAAGCTGAATGGGAAGGTGGTATAGATAGACAGTAAAATCTGAGGGGTTTAGAATGCAGACCTGGGGAAATATCCACTTGTATGAAATGACATTGAATTTGCAGCACTGAGACAGCACTTGACCCAGTGAGTCCATAATATATTTTATGCTTCACAGAAACCATCTTTTCTGCCAAAGTCTATGGATTCTGCTAATTCCTCTGTTTTCACAGCTTCCCGTCAAATGCTTCTCAGCAGTTCAACTCCGCTTACTCTGCGTGAGTGAGTTTCACATTCTCACCACTTTGGTAACGATGCTCTTCCTGAATTTCCCCTTAGATTTATCAGAGACCCTCATAGATTTGACCAGCATTTTGTCTATCTTCAAATCAAAACTTTAATAATTTTAAAAGAGCTAGCATGTCGCTCCTCAGCCAAATCAGTTTCTTGATGGGTAGAATTCTTGATTAACATAGAACAATGCAGCCCAGTACCCGGCCCTTCATCCCACAATGTCCGTGCCAAACATGATGCCCAGTTCACAAATCTTTCCAGCCTGCACATAATCCATATCCTTCTAATTTCTGCATTTCATATCTGCCTCCACCACCGCCCCTGGCAGCACGTTTCTGCCATCCACCATTCCTTATAGTAAAAAAGAAACTTGCCCCACACATCTCCTTTAAACGTTGCCCCTCTCACCTTAATACTATGCTCTTTAGTCTTTGACATTTCCACCTGGGGAGGGGGGGGGGGGGGGAGATTCTGACTCAATCCAATCTATGCCTTCTATCAGGTCACCCTTCAACTTCTGAAGTTCCAGAGAACAGAATCCAAGGCTGTCCAAACTCTTATATCCAATACCCTCTAATTCAGGCCGCGTTCTGGTAAATATTTCTTGCACCCTCTCCAAAGCCTCCACATCCTTTTTGTAATGGGGCAATCAGATCTACACATAATGCTCCATATGAGACCAAACCAAAGTCCTAGAAAGCTTTAACATGAGTACCTGATTCTTGTACTCAATACCCTGATCTATAAAGGAAAGTATACCATATTACCTTCTTTACCACTCTACCGGTGTTGCACCTATCAGGGAGCTATGGACATAGACCATAGTGATTCTGGTATTATCTTCCGTAATTTTTTTTCTGCATTTCCAGATCTACATTTTTAGTTGTTTACCGTAATCCTAAGGCTTTTTACATTTAAAATCACTGCTTTTCAATTCAATTCCCCAGAAATGTACAAACACTTATTTATGGCCTTCATAATCTGTGTTATTAATTTCAGGTATTTCTATCTATGACTCAAATTCTTCCTTTCAAATTTATCTGAACAAGTCGGACTCTTGTTCCGAGGAGTAATGCAAAAGTCTAATAATGCAGATACTGGAATTTCAAAATCAAGACAAAAATGTCTTCTCTGCATAAGTTGCTTGACCCGTATAATATTTCCAGAATTTTATAGACTTTTTTTCATTTTCATTATCCCAAAGAGTATTTGGGTTTCTCATTATTCCTACCCAATCCACTAGTGTATACTTGCCTACATTAAACTTGGTCTGCCAGTTATATTGCCAGTTTTATAATTATATTAATATCTTCCCAAGTAAGAACTACATATCCTGGAAACACAACTAAAATTCGAAACTAGGCATCCAATTTCTGACTTCACACTGTTTCTATAAATTGGGGGCAACAATCCAAACGTTGATCTAGTTTATATCAGTTGACGCAAGAAACTGCAGATGCTGGCATCTTTTGTAAAATATAAATTGCTGGCGGAACTCAGCAGCTCGTGCAGCATCTGGAGGGAATGGACAGACGGCGTTTCAGGTCAAGGCCCTTCTGTAGATCAATACCGGTTGATAGTCTGACAACCTTCACCCCGACTCTGCCCTCAGCCAGCCTAACTACCATTTTGAATGTAGACACAAAATGCTGGAGTAACTCAGCGGGGCAGGCAGCATCTCTGGAGGGAAGGAATGGGTGACGTTTCGGGTCGAGACCCTTCTTCAGACTTTTGTGTCTACCTTCGACTTCAACCAGCATCTGCAGTTCTTTTCTACTAACTACCTTTTCCATCTTTTAAAAAACCCAAAGATATTGATTTTAAACATTACATGTCTGATGTTTGTTACCTCATCAAAGAATTCCTTGAGATTGATCAGTGGATTATTAGACTGGAAACCTCTATGTTACAATTGTACAAGACGTTGGTGAAGCTGTATTTTGAGTATTGTGTTCAGTTTGGTCGCCCTTCCATAGGCAGGGCGTTGTTAAGCTGCAAAGAGTGCAGATTTACAGGGATGTTACCAGTATTTGAGAGTCTGAGCTATAGGGAGAGGTTGGGCTTGCTAGAGCGCAGGAGGCTGAGGAGTGATCTTATAAGGGTACATAAAATAATCGTGGGAATAGATAGGGTGAATGTACAGTCTTTTACCCACAGTAGGGAAATCAAGAACCAGAGGACATGGGTTTAACGTGAAAGGGGAAATATTTTCACTCGGAGGACTATAACAGCCTTTAAAAGACATTTGAACAGGTATATGTTTGGGGAATGTTTAGAGGGATATGAGCCAAACGCAGACAGGGTCTAGTGTAGATGGGTCTGCGTGGGCCAAAGGGCCTGTTTCCGTGTGGTATGACTCTGACTCTACAGCGGAAACTGTCATGTCATGAGCTTAATAAATGATTGAATGGTAGAGCAGGAATTGGAATTAGGGTATTTTGTGGTAACTATTGGGTTAAATTACCATTTTATAAATTCAAAGTGCACTATTATTTATTTGCTTCATTTGAAGTAGTTAAAAACTGTTATCAAAACATTCAACAATTTTTAGCAGTATAGTCTATTACATTTTTAAAGGAAGGTATTTGAGAAGTTCTCTGTCATGACCGAAATGTAGCCTGATTTGCTGATCTAACTAAATGAAGTGTGCAAATCAGTTTGGAGAAGAGGCAGGAGTGTTTGCAAAACAATGGAGATGCCTTTAGTGAATGAGCATGAAGATGGCAAATGTGAGGTTGTTCACTTGGAAGAAAACTTTGTAAATGGTGTTCTGAGGAAACCTGCTTTTGTTGATTCAAGGCGTTTTATGGCAGTGGGCATGCAAGCTTGATGACTTGCAGTTAATGTGGTTTGACATTTTACTATATTCCAACTTAAGGAAAAACTGAGTAAAAGGGAGGGCATTTTTATTTGCTGTATGTGTTGAGGCGCATTCACATATTGATACTCTCTGGAGTATGTGCCATTATGTGCAGTAAGGAGCTGATAGAAGTAAGGAGATAATGTGTCTTGAGTTGAAAGTAATCTGTTTAGATTTTAATGAATACACCACCTTAAAATGTGTCCAGCAAATTTGCTTCCATCAAAGCTGCATTCTTAAACATCAACCCTTTATTCATGAACATTTTGAATACAGAAATGTTTACCCATGAGTTATCATTACATCCCCTTCAGTTTAATTTTGTGGAACGATTTTCACACAGGTTGGCATTAAACCATGGTTTGTGAGATCAATGAACTTCAGACTGATATGATAAACTGCTTAAAATACTTGTGTAACTCTCAAATTTTTTTTTGCATGTCAAGGTGATGTTAATGATCCATGTATCTCTATAAATTGAAATTTTGAAAATGATTCATCGGATGTCATCGGTGTACTTGGGAGAAGCCTGCTTCTCCGTTGAATCTTGGTCGTTTTTTCACCTGGAAGGATTGCTGATGTATTGCGTGACTTGGTATTCTGTGTTCTTGCTGTGTTCCAGTGTTTGCCTTCAGTGTCATCACAGCATTAACGTCACATTGATAACAATTGTTGTGACTGGTTTCAGTTCTATCCTACTCATTTTGTTTCCATTTCCTTAAATGCTGTCCCAAACCACCTGGCTCAGGCTTCCTGCAAAGAAATTCTTTGTTTGAAACTTGCTCACCGTGTCCTTCCTCTTCTGATGTGTTTTATTTTTAAGGAGTCCTTTTCAATGAAAGTTGATGTTCCATCATCCCCATCTACCAACCAGCAGGGTGGTGATGAACAGGATTCGTCTCCTTCCAAGCTATCCAAAGAGGAGCTCATCCAGAGCATGGACCGTGTCGATCGGGAAATAGCCAAAGTGGAGCAACAAATCCTCAAACTGAAGAAAAAGCAGGTATTGAGAGTTTGTGCAATGGGTACAGTGCTCGGTTGTGTGTATGTCTACATGTAGACGTGTTTACTCCTGTTTTCATAAATGGCATAAGAAGTTTAATCTGCATTTTGAATTTTGTTTGGGTTGATCCTCATTGAGCTAGGTGTGCGTCATGAAAGTTGTTGCTCAGCATGAGAAGCTGGTGGAAGTGGAGGTGACGGTATCTTGAAAGTGGGCAGCCCAGAGTGTGGTTCAACGGAACCGAGATGTGCACTGGTGGTGGGTGAGGAGTGAAGGATGGAGAAGTTATTGGAAAGGGGGCCATTGCAGAACAAAGTATGAAATGTAGCTCTAGAGTTAGTTATACGTTACAGAAGCAGGCCCTTCTGCCTCTGCCAACCAAGTTGCCTAAACGAGCTGGACCATGCCTCCACACCTTTCTTATTCACGTGTCCTCTAAATGTTGCAAGTGTATCCATCTTTACTACCCCCTCCAGGGCTCTCGCTTAACTTTTTTTCCCTGTTGCCAGCCGGGCAACCATGGCAGCCTTTTAGGTTGCCAAATGGCTGTTTAGGTGGTAATTTAGATGGCTTGCATAACACGTGCGATAATGTGCTTGGACGAAGTTCGTAGTTACCAGTCGGAATTATACTCAAAGAAGCATTCACATATTATTTCTGCTTCAAATAAAGTCACAAACTAAACATTCACCAATCAAGACATGATATATCCCACTAGGACATGCAACAAAATTATAAAACAGTATCTCAACTCTTTTTACACATTGCAATGAATGCAATTTCTATTAGTTCTTTCCACTTCCAAACAAAAATGTGGTTGGATTATTCAGCGTATGATCAACCTGTGTCAATAAATTCTGGACCATGGTAACATATATGCGTACGTATAGTTGTGAATGTTGCTCATTAAATAACTACAGTACTGATACTCCATATTATGAGCATTGAATTGCCGTTAAAATGAATTCTGTAATAACGTGTCAATGGTAGCAGTGACAAGCAAACACTGCTGTTTTAATGTTTCACGTGTTCACAATATAATTAATCCATCTTTATAGATTAAAACAAATATTAACATTGGGAATTAAAACATTTGATTGCATTCCGTTATCAAACATAGTCAATGTTCGCTCTGAAGACATTTCCAGGACAATAGGGTCAGGGAGGGGGGTGTGTGTGTGTGAATCAGTGCGGGGTGAATATATGGGGGGGGGGGGGGGTGGTTAGAAGGCAGTTGGTGCAGAATGGATGGATTGAGGCAGGTGAATTACTACGTGTTGGTTGGAGTAAGTAAAATTGTGAGGGGAGAGCACGGGGGATGTCAGTGGTATTGAATGGGGGAGTTCAGTACGGGATGGATGGGGGTAGACAAAAGTGCTGGAGAAACTCAGCGGGTGAGGCAGCATCTATGGAGCGAAGAAAATAGGCAATGTTTCGGGTCGAGACCCTTCTTCAGACTGTTCCCCCCCATTCTTCTTGAATGGGAGGATCAGTACAGGATGGATGAGGGGTGGGAGGAGATCAGCGCAGGATGAATGGGGGGAGGGGTCAGTACAGTGTGGATCGGAGGGTCTGTGCAGGATGAATGGAGGATCACTACAGGATGAATGAGGGGAAGGTGCAGGGTAAATGGAGGGTAGGTCAGTACGGGATGAATGCGTGGATTAGTACAGGGTGGATGGGGGATCAGTACAGGATGGATGGAGGAGAAGTGCAGGATGGATGGGAAAGGGGTAAGTACAGGGTGAATTGGGGAACCAGTGCAGGATGGATGGGGGGGGGGGGGTGGCAGGTGAATTAATGCGAGGTGGATAGGGTGATCAGTGCAGGATGAATAGATGGGGGGGGGGGAGATGGGGAGGGGAGCACAGGGGATGTCAGTGAGGACTGAATAGAGGTGGGAATGGGGATCAGTGCAGGATGGAGAGGAGGGGTCCCAGGATAAGGGGGTGGGGTGGTGGAGGGGGCGTACGAGAGAGAGAGAGAAGGGGGCGAGGTGGGGAGGAAGGAGGGTCAATGCTCCTCGGACAACATCGCCTGCTGTCTTGGCCGTTGGGAACTCCTCGCCACCGCCTCCCTCCTCCGCCAGCCAACGGGGCCGAGCGGTGCAGCTCAAATATCCTATAGCTATAGTATCTTTGGTGCAGCTGCTTCAGAAGTGTCGGAGCTAATGACGGGTCCTGCACAGCAGCCGCGATAGTGGCTCTATCTCCTCCTCCTCCCCGATAGCGGCCGCTGCTTGCAAACCCGCTAACGGCGCTTTAAAAAAAAAACCCTCCCGCACGCCGATGCCTCCCCATCCCTCCCTCCTCCCGGCCTCGGCGTGCGGGAGGGTCTTTTTTTAAAGCGCCGTTAACGTGTTTGCAAGCAGCGGCCCTTATCAGGGCGGGCTGGGGATGGGAGGAGGAAGAAGAGATGAAGCCGCTGTCGCGGTCGCTGCAGCCGCTGTGCGGGACCCGTCATCCGCTGCGAGTGGTCAATGGCACCTGGGCAACCGTTAATTTCGAGCTCTGCCCTCTATCAGCCTATTGCATATGTCCACCACCCCCTGTGGAGAAAAAAATGCTCAATGGGACTTTAAAAAAAAAAAAGTTCCTCTCTCACCTTAAACCTTTGCCCTCACCCCGCACCTAGTATCTTTCCCATGCATTACAGCCGTCACCGCCGACACAAAACGTCGCATTCCCTTTCTCCATAGATGCTGCCTGACCCGCGGAGTTACTCCAGTTTTTTGTGTCTATCTTCGGCACAAACCAGTATCTGGTTGCCAAGCCGGGCAAAATGACTCTGCGTTTAGGTTGCCCGGCGGTGCTTTGAGTGGTCAATGGCACCTGGGCAACCGTTAATTTCGAGCTCTGCCCTCTATCAGCCTATTGCATATGTCCACCACCCCCTGTGGAGAAAAAAATGCTCAATGGGACTTTAAAAAAAAAAAGTTCCTCTCTCACCTTAAACCTTTGCCCTCTAGAATTAGACTTTCCTAACATGGTGAAAAGACTGTGGCGATGCACCTTATCTATGCCTCTCATGGATTAGATAAACTGTGGTGGTGGAGGCAGATACAATGGCATCATGTTTGACACAGACATTGTGGGTCAAAGAGCCTATTCCTGTGCTGTAGTGTTATATTTGAACAGGCAGGAAATCAAGGGATACAGACCATGTGCAGGTAAATGTGCAGTTAAACTTGGCATCATAGTCAGCACACATATCGTTGGTTGAAAAACCTGTTCTGTGCTGCACTGTTCTATGTTCTATTAATCAACTTTCATTGATGGTATATTGCTGGGGAGAGAGAGGATGGCTTTGGGAGCTCAGGTGCAGAATCTAAAATTAGAATTAAGAAGCATGAGGAAGCTTTCACTTTCCATACTATGCAGAGATGAGAATGAGATGGAGGAAAAATCTGGGGGAAATCACAGACATATAATGATTATTGAACGGTGACATTCAAAGTTTCAAGTGATTCCAATATGGAATAGAATACGGTTAATGCAAAAGAGTTGAAACGTGTTCAGAAGAAGCTACATTGATTGTAATTTTTCCAGTCCAGCCAGGAGCGTGAACATGTGGAATAGAAGCAGACTTAAGACTATTTGTCCCATTGTGCCTGCTCAGCTTTTCAATGAAATCCCATCTGAATTTCACCTTGTTTCAATATCTTAAAAGATTCTGTACTTGGACTTGAATATACTCAATATTTGAGCCTCCACAATCCACTGCAGTCATGAATTCCAAAGATTCATCACCCTTTGAATGAAGACATGTTGTTCCATATGTACTCAGAATAGCTAAACCCTTCTCTTGAGATTATTAGCCCTGTTTCTGAACATGCTAGCCAAAGAAAACAAATTCCGCATCTATTTGTGTTCAAAGAGAATACCTCTCAACCCTCTAATCCTCCAATACCTTGAATACCTCCAACCCTCAACCCTCTAATCTAAATGTTGAATATTTTTCCATTTTAGAAAGGCTTTCTGTTTTGCAATTATACCAGTTCCTGGTTGGGGAGAACAGACCTGTGTGTAATACATATTAGGTTTGGTGCCACAATGGCCCCAAATCACTCTCTTCTCGTACTCAAATCCTCTTGTAGTACAGGTCAATGAACTGTTTGCCACTGATTGCTTACTGAATTTGCAATTTCTTCCATTTTTTTTGTGCCGGAATCCTTGGGTTCCCATGAACACAAAATATTTTCAATCTCGTCATTTAAAATATACTCTGCTTTTCTACCTTTTGTACCATAGGGATAACCTTGCTTCTCACCATCCATATTACCCGTGTCATTTACTTGGGTCTATTGCCTGCGTCTTTTGCCGAATAAAATTGACTTTGAAGCCCCTCTGCGTCCTTCAGAGAAACCATGTTGCCATCTAGTCTTATACCTGAGCAAACAAATATGTAAACATCCTGATCTCGTCATTCAAATTATTGATATAGATGATGAACAAGGGGCCCTCAGTATTGAATCCTACTATACTCCACTGGTTGCAATTTGCATCATGAGAAAATTGTTTATTCATAAATTTCTGCAAATGAAAGCATTTTTTAAGGATCCATCACAGCTTGGTTTAGGAACAGCTCCTTCTAACGCCACATAAAATTGCAGCGAATTGTGGACGCAGCCCAGACCATCACACAAACCAAGGACAAGTTGCACCCTGGTCACTCCCTCTTCTCTCGTCGGGCTGAAGGTGTGTGAAAACGCACACCTCCAGATTCGGGGACAGTTTCTTTCCAGCTGTTACCAGGCAACTGAACCATTCTACCACAATTAGAGAGCAGTCCTGAACTGCTATTTACCTCATTGGTGACCCTCGGACTATCCTTGATCAAACTTTACTGGCTTTACCTTGCATGAAACGTCATTCCCTTATCATGTATCTACACTGTGAATGAATCTGTTGTAATCATGTCTTTCCACTGACTGGTTAGCACGCAACAAAAGCTTTTCACTGTACCTCGGTACACATGACAATAAACTGAACTGAGATGAACCACTCTAACTTCAAGTAACCCTAACTTTCCCTCTCTCCATCCCCTCCCCTCCCCTCCGACCAGTCTCCGACTATATTTTATCGCTACCGCCCACTCCCCTGATATCAGTCTGAAGAAGCGTCTCGACCTGAAACGTCACCCATTCCTTCACTCCAGAGATGCTGCCTGCCCCGCTGAGTTACTCCAGCATTTTGTATCTATCTTCGATTTAAACCAGCGTCTGCAGTTCTTTCCTGAACCACTCTATAATCCACATTGAACGTTTGTCCCAACAATGTGCACCGTAATCTTATTCAATTAATTTATTTTGTGGCATCTATCAACTGAAAGACCAAATGCACCACAAACTGCTTTGCCTATTCTGCATGCTACAACCTCAAAACATATATTGTATGGAATTGGATGTAGTTTGGGGGAATGAGATGCACCAGGTTTTAATGGAAGAACGCTTGGGGAGGGGGGGTCAATAATGGATTGAGTCTTGAAAAATTTGTATATGGATCTATTTAATGAGACGAGGAACACTCTTTAACACTCCTGTGCTGGCCTCCTCCATTGTGGAGGGCAAGGATATTCTTGGAGCCAACTTGAAATTACAGAACTCTAGAGCTTTTAACTCGCTAGCGGGAAAACCTATCATCGCATATTATTTTTACGCTTTAGCACAAACAATCCTGTGTTGCAGATTGCATCTTTTCTAAGGATGAGACTCAATAGTCATACATGTGTAACAACCCATTCGGTCTACTTTTCCATGCCAATCATTGTACTTACTTACCCTAGTTCTATTTGCATGCATTTGCTCTATTTAAGGGCAGCATTGTGGCACAGCTGGTAGAACCGCTGCCTCAGAGCACCAGAGACTCGGGTTCATTCCTGACCTCGGGTGCCGTCTGTGTGGAGTTTCCACATTCTTTCTGTGACCGTGTGGGTTTCCTCCCACATTCTAAAAACCGGGTTTGTAGGTTAATTGCCCTCTGTAAATTGCCCCTATTGTGTAGGAAATGGATGAGAAACTGGGATAACAGAATGATTGTGAATGATGGTTGGCGGTTGAATCGAAGGACCTTTTTCAGAATCACACTTTATTCGCCAGGTATGTTTTGCAACATACGAGGAATTTCATTGGCCAGGTCAGTCATACAATAAAAAGCAACAGATCACTCAAAAACACATTTTAACATGAACATCCACCACAGTGATTCCTACACATTCCTCACTGTGATGGAAGGCAAAATAAAGTTCAAGTCTCTTCCTTCTGTTCTTCCTCGGTCGTGGGCCTCGAGCCCCCGTTGACGAGACGATCTTGACTCCCGTAGCCGGCGGCGTTCGGGGCCTCCGCGTCGAGGCGATCAAGCTCCCGCATCGGGGGGATGTCAGCTCTCCCGCGCCGGGCGATCGAACCTCGCGTCGGGGCTGGTCGAACCTTCCGCGACGTTGGAGCTCCTGACTCGGCCTCACCCGAGACTGCGAGCCCTTGATGTTGATTCGCAGTCAAGGGATAAGCTCCGATGTTAAGTCCACGCCCGCGGTGGGGCTCACAACAGTCCGAGGAGGCCTCTAGCTCCATCGATGGAAGGCCGTAGAGCGCCCGGAGAATGATCCGAAAATGAATCACATCTCGGTTTAAGAGCTTGAAAAAAAGGTTTCCCCTGATCCCCTTTCCCCTCCCCCCTCCCCACATAAAACAAACCGAAGAACATTAAAACAAACTTTTAACACTAAAAAATAACAAAAAGAATGAAAAAACGCACAGACTGCTATCGCCCAGGCACCACTGATGGAATAGTACTCTATACTCTATCTGTAAATTAAACCTATGCTTTGGTGATTGAAATGCCTGTCCAGATGTGCCTTAAATGTAGTCAGAGTATCTGTAACTACCTGCATTACATATTCTCTGTAGGGAAAATGCCCCCTCAGATCATGAAGGCAAATATCCCACATGTAGCCTCCATCCTATTTATCTGTGCTACCACTTTCAGGGATGTGAACTTGTATCGCAAGGTCCCTCTGTTCATCAACACTCCCCAGGGCTCTGCTGTTTACATTTGCCCTACTTTTTATATGACTTTACAAAATGCATTGCTTCTCACTTGCCAGGTTTAAATTCTACATGCGATTGTTCCGCCTAACTTTCCAGTCGATGCTGTTGCCCAAGGCAATCCTCCTTGCTATCTACAACACCACAGATTTTCAAATAATCTCTAAATTTACTAATCATTCCACCAACATTTGCATCCAAGTGATTCATCTGTAACATAATCATCAAAGTTTCCTGCACTAATCCTTGTGGTACAACTGGTCACAGACTTCCAATCAGAAAAGCAACCCTGCGCCACTACCATCTGGCTCCTATTACCGAGCATCTAATTTTCCAGCTTGCCTTGGATCCCATGTGGTCTAAATATTTGAACCATCTTAGCATGCGCGATCTTGACAAATGCCTCATTAAAGTCCATATAGAGGATATGGGGATCAGACTAGAAAATCGCTACTTCAGACATGTCCTTCATTGAGGACTGATCCCCCGGCATAGTACTAATGGTTGACTGATGGAAATCATAGACATGAAGTTATAGATTGCAATGGCGTATGTTTCTGCTGCTTTTGTTGGCTACTGTTCCTCATCTTGTGGTCTGTCTGCCTGAGCTCCTGGTTGCCAGCCATCTTAATTCCCCTTCCCACTCCTCCCTTCAACTGCCAGAGTGAAGTCCCATGCATAAACTAGAAGTACAACACTTAATATTTCTCCTGGGTAGCTAACAACCATGAACGTTCAATTCTCCAATTCTGTGTAAATCCTTCATCCTTTTTCATCTGCCCACACACGCCTTTCTTACCTACCTGTCACCCAGTTCTCTCACCCTCTTCCATCCGCTCATCACCCATCCCTTTCTACTCCAGGGTTCCCTTCTTTCTTCTCCCCATTCCTCCTTGCCACCATCTCTCCCCTGGTTTTGCATTTCACTCTCCTGTCCACCCTTTCTTATCAGATTTCACTAGTTGTGAGGGATTCAAATTTTTAGGGCATTGGAACCAGTTCTGGGGGAGGTGGGACCAGTACAAACAGGACGGTCTGCACCTGGGCTGGAATGGAACCAATGTCCTTGGGGGAGTGTTTGCTAGTGCTGTCGGGGAGGATTTAAACTAATGTGGCAGGGGGATGTAAAATGAGGGTAGAAGCAACAGGTAGCAAGGTGAAAAGTAAAAGTGGCAGGCAGACAAAACCAGGGCAAAAATCAAAAAGGGCCACTTTTCAACATAATTGTATAAGGGGTAAGAGCGTTGTAAAAACAAGCCTGAAGGCTTTGTGTCTCAATGCAAGGAGTATTCGTAATAAGGTGGATGAGTTGAACGTGCAGATAGCCATTAATGATTATGATATAGTTGGGATCACGGAGACATGGCTCCAGGGTGACCAAGGCTGGGAGCTGAACATCCAGGGATATTCAATATTCAGGAGGGATAGAGAGAAAGGAAAAGGAGGTGGGGTAGCGTTGCTGGTTAGAGAGGAGATTAACGCAATGGAAAGGAAGGACATTAGTTTGGAGGATGTGGAATCGTTATGGGTAGAGCTGCGAAACACTAAGGGGCAGAAAACACTGGTGGGTGTTGTGTACAGGCCACCTAACAGTAGTAATGGAGTTGGAGATGGTATCAAACAGGAAATTAGAAATGCGTGCGACAAAGGCAAAACAGTTATAATGGGTGACTTCAATCTACATATAGATTGGGTGAATCAAATTGGCAGGGGTGCTGAGGAAGAGGATTTCTTGGAATGTATGCGGGATAGTTATCTAAATCAACATGTAGAGGAACCAACGAGAGAGCAGGCTATTTTAGACTGGGTATTGAGTAATGAGGAAGGGTTAGTTAGCAGTCTTGTTGTACGTGCCCCCTTGGGCAAAAGTGACCATAATATGGTTGAGTTCTTCATTAGGATGGAGAGTGACATTGTTAATTCAGAAACAATGGTTCTGAACTTAAAGAAAGGTAACTTTGAGGGTATGAGACGTGAATTGGCCAAGATTGACTGGCAATTAACTCTAAAAGGGTTGACGGTGGATATGCAATGGAAGACATTTAAAGACTGCATGGATGAACTACAAAAATTGTTCATCCCAGTTTGGCAAAAGAATAAATCAGGGAAGGTAGTGCATCCGTGGATAACAAGGGAAATCAGGGATAGTATCAAAGCGAAGGATGATGCGTACAAATTAGCCAGAAAAAGTAGCATACCAGAGGACTGGGAGAAATTCAGAGACCAGCAGAGGAGGACAAAGGGCTTAATTATGAAAGGAAAAATAGATTATGAAAGAAAACTGGCAGGGAACATAAAAACTGACTGCAAAAGTTTTTATAGATATGTGAAAAGAAAGAGATTAGTTAAAACAAATGTAGGTCCCTTGCAGTCAGAAACAGGTGAGTTGATCATGGGGAACAAGGATATGGCGGACCAACTGAATAACTACTTTGGTTCCGTCTTCACTAAGGAAGACATAAATAATCTGCCGGAAATAGCAGGGGACCGCGGGTCAAAGGAGTTGGAGGAATTGAGTGAAATCCAGGTTAGTCGGGAAGTGGTGTTGGGTAAATTGAATGGATTAAAGGCCGATAAATCCCCATGGCCAGATAGGCTGCATCCCAGAGTACTTAAGGAAGTAGCTCCAGAAATAGTGGATGCATTAGTAATAATCTTTCAAAACTCTTTAGATTCTGGAGTAGTTCCTGAGGATTGGCGGGTAGCAAACGTAACCCCACTTTTTAAGAAGGGAGGGAGAGAGAAAACGGGGAATTACAAACCAGTTAGTCTAACATCGGTAGTGGGGAAACTGCTAGTCAGTTATTAAAGAAGGGATAGCAGCACATTTGGAAAGTGGTGAAATCATTGGACAAAGTCAGCATGGATTTACGAAAGGTAAATCATGTCTGACGAATCTTATAGAATTTTTCGAGGATGTAACTAGTAGCGTGGATAGGGGAGAACCAGTGGATGTGGTGTATCTGGACTTCCAGAAGGCTTTCGACAAGGTCCCACATAAGAGATTAGTATACAAACTTAAAGCACACGGCATTGGGGGTTCAGTATTGATGTGGATAGAGAACTGGCTGGCAAACAGGAAGCAAAGAGTAGGAGTAAACGGGTCCTTTTCACAATGGCGGGCAGTGACTAGTGGGGTACCGCAAGACTCAGTGCTGGGACCCCAGCTATTTACAATATATATTAATGATCTGGATGAGGGAATTGAAGGCAATATCTCCAAGTTTGCGGATGACACTAAGCTGGGGGGCAGTGTTAGCTGTGAGGAGGATGCTAGGAGACTGCAAGGTGACTTGGATAGGCTGGGTGAGTGGGCAAATGTTTGGCAGATGCAGTATAATGTGAATAAATGTGAGGTTATCCATTTTGGTGGCAAAAACAGGAAAGCAGACTAATATCTAAATGGTGGCCGATTAGGAAAAGGGGAGATGCAGCGAGAACTGGGTGTCATGGTACACCAGTCATTGAAAGTGGGCATGCAGGTGCAGCAGGCAGTGAAGAAAGCGAATGGTATGTTAGCTTTCATAGCAAAAGGATTTGAGTATAGGAGCAGGGAGGTTCTACTGCAGTTGTACAGGGTCTTGGTGAGACCACACCTGGAGTATTGCGTACAGTTTTGGTCTCCAAATCTGAGGAAGGACATTATTGCCATAGAGGGAGTGCAGAGAAGGTTCACCAGACTGATTCCTGGGATGTCAGGACTGACTTATGAAGAAAGACTGGATAGACTTGGTTTATACTCTCTAGAATTTAGGAGATTGAGAGGGGATCTTATAGAAACTTACAAAATTCTTAAGGGGTTGGACAGGCTAGATGCAGGAAGATTGTTCCCGATGTTGGGGAAGTCCAGGACAAGGGGCCACAGCTTAAGGATAAGGCGGAAATCCTTTAAAACCGAGATGAGAAAAACATTTTTCACACAGAGAGTGGTGAATCTCTGGAACTCTCTGCCACAGAGGGTAGTTGAGGCCAGTTCATTGGCTATATTTAAGAGGGAGTTAGATGTGGCCCTTGTGGCTAAGGGGATCATAGGGTATGGAGAGAAGGCAGGTACGGGATACTGAGTTGGATGATCAGCCATGATCATATTGAATGGCGGTGCAGGCCCGAAGGGCCAAATGGCCTACTCCTGCACCTAATTTCTGTGTTTCTATGTTTCTATGTTTGTACTCTTTTGTCTTCTCCATTTAACCCTGTCTTCTCCACTTACTGCCCCAGTCGTTGTGACTATCTCCACACTTTTCTCCCTCATTTGCCAATCAACCCCTCCTTACCTGGCTCCACCTGTCACTTTCCAGTTCGTCCAACCCCTTCCCTTCATCTCTTACTAAGAGCTTTCTCTCCTCCATTAGTCTGAAGAAGGATCTAACCCAAAATGGCCACAGACGCTGCCTGATTCGCTGAGTTCCTCCAGCAGTTTAGGTTTTATTTGTTGGTTCAAGATTGCAGTATGGTCTCCACCTAAAATGTGGGCCATTCCTTCTATCCAGAGATGCTGCCTGTCCTGCTGAGTTATTCCAGCATTTTGTCTATTTCCAGTGTCTCCATCTCTTGTGCCTCAGGGGCTTGCATTTTCACTTGCCCAATCTTTTTTCTTTTGCGTTAGATTTTAGTACCACGCTGAATGATTGTGCACATTGTGTGAAGATAGAATTCTGCTTAAGGACTATGAAAGGAATTCCATAGACACTCAACTTCAAGAAGAAATTCTACTCGGTCTTAAATGAGAGCCCCTTTATTCTAAGATTGAGCCCTCTCATCCTAACTTTATCCATGAAGGGAAACGGATTTCAGGTGCTTACCCTGTCTAGCCCCCAAAGAGCCACACTGTTTCGATAAAATTGCTTGTCATTCTTCTAAATCAACTTTTCACTGATGCCCAATTTGTGTTTAACCAAAAGATGAGGTTCTGGAGAAACTCAGGCAGCATCTGTGAAAAGAATGGACTGACAATGTTTCCTGACCTGAAGCATCATTTGTCCATCTTCTCCCCCCCCCCCACAGATGCTGCCTGACCCACTGGGTTCATTCAGCACTTTGTTTTTTGCTTAAGATTCAAGCATCTGCAGTTCCTTGTATCTCTCACTTGTTTATCCAAGATTGCTTTGCTCAAGCCCTCAAGGAGAGAGTAACTGCCTTTTTCTACAACATGCCATTTGATTGAGGCATCACAACACTCAGGGCAATAGACGTTAAGAGTAGAAATCTCAACTATTGTAATCCATACAAAGGTACACAGTCGGGATTGTTTGAGATTAGCCTGAGTTAGAAGGGTTTCTCAATAGTATCTTAAACTCAACCAGCTACTTCATCTTATAACCATATAACCATATAACAATTACAGCACGGAAACAGGCCATCTCGACCGTTCTAGTCCGTGCCGAACACGTATTCTCCCCTAGCCCCATATACCTGCGCTCAGACCATAACCCTCCATTCCTTTCCCGTCCATATAACTGTTCAATTTATTTTTAAATGATAAAAACGAACCTGCCTCCACCTGCCTTCACTGGAAGCTCATTCCACACAGCCACCACTCTCTGAGTAAAGAAGTTTCCCCTCATGTTACCCCTAAACTTCTGTCCCTTAATTCTCAAGTCATGTCCCCTTTGTCTGACCTTCCTCTGTGTTAGAAGTGGGGATGTTCACTTTTTATTGCACAATATATAATTCTGTTTGCGGTTCCTTGGAAAATAAAGACGCTTATATAACCAGCAGCAAGACCTGTTCTGCTTTCTGGTATGGATTGATACATGTCTGATAATTATTGCACTATACCAGTGTTAGGCAACGAATACCAGGCAATAAGTCTCTCACTGGGGAAAGCCTGATAATATATGGTGGACATTCAATAACAGTGCCATAGCTTAGACCCGCAGAATCAACATTCTCGAAGAAATTAGTTAGGGCAGAGAGAAAAGGCATGACCATTGATTAGATTTTTTTCATTGAACCAGCCATTGAAATTCTGTGGCAACTAGAGCACTTCAGAGTTTGGGTATCTCGAGGCAAGTAATTGACCTTCTGATTCTCCAAAACCTTTCAATCATCAACCAGCCAGAAATCAAGAATGTGATGCTATTGCTCTCTTGTGTTTTTAAATGTGATTAAAAATATCACTATCTGATTACATGTGGCAAAAATAAAATACTTTTCTCATGAGTGGTCCTGAAAAGTGTCTTGGATTTCTGCTATTTTTCTGCACAAAAAAAGTATTTGATGTCAAAATGCATTGTTTAGTGAAAATGACATTCATGTCATGTGCACCAGTACAGTGAAAAGCTTTGTTTTGCATGCTATCCAATCCAATCAGATAAGAGTCAGTCAAACAGCACTAAAATGGGCCTTTTGACCTAACTTACCCATGCCGTCCAAGATGCTCCATTTTCGCTAGTCCTTATTAGTAATTTTGCAGATGACACAAAAAATGGGTGGCATCATAGATAGCAAAGGTGGTTATCAAAATTTACAGCGGTATCTTGATCATTTGGGCAGATGGGCTGAGAAACGGTAAATAGAGTATAATGCAGATAAGTGCAAGGTGTTGCATTTGGGGAAGTCAAACTAGGGCAGGACCTACACTGAATGTCAGGGTTCAGGGAGTCTGGCAGATCAAAGGGATCTTGGAGCTGAGATACATATTCCTGGAAAGTAGATAATGTGGTCAAGAAGGATTTTGATACAATGGCCTTTGTCTTTCAGGGTATTAAGGTCTGAAGAAGGGTCTGGACCTGAAACGTCACCTATTCCTTCTCTCATGAGATGCTGCCTGTCCTGCTGAGTTACTCCAGCATTTTGTGTCTTACCTATTGAGTATAGAAGTTGAGATGTGTAAGAAGGAACTGCAGATGCTGGTTGAAATCAAAGGTAGATGTTATGTTACAGTTGAGTATAGAAGTTGAGATGTTATGTTACAGTTGAACAAGGCATTGTTGGAGCCGCATTTGGAGTATTGTGTTCAGTTTTGGTCACCTTGCCATAGTAAGAAGTTGTTAATTTGGAAAGAGTGCAGAGAACATTTACAAGGATGTTGCCAGGACTTGAGGGGCTGAGCTGCAGGGAGTGGTTGGGCAGGCTTGGACTTTATTTATTGGAATGAAGAAGACTGAGGGATGATCAATCTTATAGTGGTGTATAAGATCATGAAGGGAACATATAGGGTGAATGCACAGTCTTTTATCAGAGTATGGGAATTAAGAACCAGAGAACATAGGTTTAGGATGAGAGGAGAATAAATTAATAGGAACCCTGGAGGCAACTTTTTCCACACATATGGAACAAGCTGTCAGCAAAGGTAGTTGAAGCAGGTACTATAACAACATTTAAAATGAATTTGGACAGTTACATGCATAGGAAAGGTTTAGACGATATGGGCCAAATGCAGGTAGGTGGGACTAGTGTAGATGGGGCACCTTGATTGTCATGGGGCAGTT
Source organism: Amblyraja radiata (assembly GCF_010909765.2). Taxonomy (NCBI): domain Eukaryota; kingdom Metazoa; phylum Chordata; class Chondrichthyes; order Rajiformes; family Rajidae; genus Amblyraja; species Amblyraja radiata. The sequence goes on along the minus strand of NC_045983.1, from coordinate 2,823,923 downwards.
GGGGCAAAGGGCCCGTTTCTGTTCTGCCTGACTTTAATTGTAGTGCACCAGTTTTACCAACAGAGTCTAATATATGCAATGGGATAGAGATGAATTGGACAGTACCCTAAGCTTATGGACAGACTGTTCAGAAACCTGATAACAGAGGGGACAACGCTGTTCCTGAGTCTGTAAGCTTTCATGCCTCTATATCTTCTGCCCAGTGGGGCATGAAAAAGAAAGAAACATTGAAGATATTTTAGTCCAACAGCACCCATTCCCTATTCTACCCTATCCCAGGGGGCAGAAAATACAAAAGCTTGAAAACATATTGCATCAGCTTCAGGAACGGCTCCTTCCCTGCTGTTATCAGGCTACAGAACGGCCCTCCCATAAGCTAGAAGATTGGGCAGAAAATATAGAAGCAAGGAAGTATACACCATCAGCCCTTGCACTGTTTCTCCAGAGCTGTAATGCTGCAACACTATGTGCCACACTCTGGCATTTTTCTCTTTCTGCTCACTGTTATAATTATGTATGACCTATTATACTTTTGTATGGTTAATTATGCTTGTGTGTAACGTGATTTGGTAGGATAGCACGCAAGCACATTTTTTCAATGTATCTCGGTACACATGACAATAATAAACCAGCACCAATACCTCTGAACAAAGGCAGCAAGCACATCAAAGCAAACACTAGCAGGTCTCCATCAATTTGCACATGATCCTACTTTGGATCAAGGTAACCATATCCTCATTGATTCCGGGTCAAACATCACCATGTTCACATAGCGAATTAGGGATGCACATAAAAACTGGCCTTGATTATGATCACCACATCTGTAAGTGAGTAAATAAAAACCCAACGGCTACACAAACTTGCTAGTTAGGATCATGGGCTAGTGATTAGAGGCAGCAATCCTAGTTAGAGCGGGTCGCAGTTGCAGGGAGGAAGAAATATATAGATATACTAGACCAAGTGCAGACCCGTTGGGTCTGTTCCCCCAACGTGCGGTTGTGGGGGGGGAGGCGGCATGCAGCGTCACACACCCTAACTATCCCCCCCCCCCCCCTGCACTCACGCTAATTACCCCCCTTGATATTATATTAATATTAATTTGCTCCTTTTACCCCATAACCACCCTATCTACTGACGCATAGCCCCCAACTTGCAGTCACATCTAGAGAGGGGAGGGGGGGGGGGGTGCGGGGTTAGAGAGTGAGGGCAGAGAGAGAAGGGACAGAGACACAGAGAGGGGAAAGAGGGATGGGGGGTGGAGAGGAGGAGAAGAGGGAGGGTGGGTGAGGGGGGAAAGGTGGGGGAGGAGGGGAGGAGAGAGAGAGGGTGAGAGTGAGGGAAAGAGGGAGTGCTGAGGAGGGTGGAGGGAAGAGGGTAGGGGGTGCGGAGGGGAGGGGGTTTAGGGGAGGGTGGGGGAGGGGAGAGAGAGAGGGGGAGAGAGGGTGGAGGGAAGGGGGTAGGGTGTGTGGAGGGGAGGGGGGTTTAGGGGAGGGACGGTGGGGGAGGAGAGGGAGAAAAAGGGGGGAGAGAGAGGGGGGGGAGAGAGGGGGGGGATGGAGGGGAGAGGAGAGGCTGGGGGGGGGAGAGGAGAGGGGGGGGGGTGGGGAGAGAGAGAGAGAAAGGGAGAGACGGGGGGAGAGAGAGAGAAAGAGAGTGCCTTTTTACTTCAACCCAAACCCCCCAAACAACCATTTGCAGGCAGTGCTTTTTTATTTCAAACTAACCATATTTTCATTTTCAAACCACATTAAGGGTACTTACTCACAGGTGTGAAGAAATGTGTTCAGTGTCATTCAGAGCTCAGAGTGACAGAGACTAATTGACAGAGCTTCATCTTGATGAGAGACTGATTGAGGCACACCACTGCCTGGTTTTATAGTCCCTCCCCCTCCCTCCAGCAGGGGCAGCAGAGAGAATGGGGAATTTTGTAAAAACATTAATATCTCCGTCATTTTTCATCGACGGGAAAAATCCTCGGCACACATGCGGCGGAGGGGGACTCTGAGCAAGGTGGCCAAAAATGACGGCGGCGTTCTCTCGGAAATCGCAGCACAGAAGGCCAAAAGCGGTCAAGAACAGAGATTTAGTAATATAGATAACAAAATAGAATACTTGGATGTCCCCTGTGTTTCTCGATAATAAAACAATCTTCAAAGCTGAAGTTTTGCATGCAAGCTAGATTTAGCACAAAGATGTGCACTGCACCCACTTTAAAAAAAAACCCTTGGAGGACCTCCTTTGCCCAAAGAGGGCCCAATTTATATTTTCGCCATTGAATATTGATGATATTTCTTCAGATGAGTTATATTGATTGGACCTGAACAAAGTATTTTGGGATCACCTGAACCACAAAGAGAAGCGCTGAATATCTGAAGGATATTAAAATTCACAAATTTTAAATCAGTTTACTGAGATTCCAAAGAAATGCTTCCAATGCCATTACAGAACAAAATCAGCAATGCATATTATATAGGTGCTTTTGGTGGAACAGGCAATTCTTTCCTCCTTAATCTACGCTGCTAAAATGTGAAGACAAAACATGATCTTGGACTTATCATTTCTTTCCACTGTTATGCAGATGACACACAGCTCTATCTCCCCCTGAAACCCAACAACCGGTCAAATTTAATCAGCCATGCACTGCCTCGAGGACATAAAATGTTGGATGGCACAGAACTTCCTCCAACTAAACGAGAGCAAGTCTGTGGTCATCCTACTCGGCCCCTCCGACTCCATTAAAACGATAACAGGCAGCCTTGGAAGCCTAACCTCCTTAGTCAAACCGCACGTCAAAAACCTTGCCGTGATATTTGACTCCGCATTAAAGTTTGACAAGGAAGTCAACTCCGTGGTAAAAGCTATTTCTTCCAGCTTCGTACCATAGTTCCAATTCGACGACCTTGAAAATATCATCCACGCATTCATCTCCTCCCGCCTTGACTACTGCAACTTCCTATACACTGGCATCAGCCAATCATCCCTGTCCCGCCTGCAATTGGTTCAAAACGCCGCAGCAAGACTTCTGACAGGTACCCGTAAAAGGGACCACATCACCTCGATTCTGGCCTCTCTCCACTGGCTCCCAGTACGGTACAGAATCAACTTGAAGCTCCTCTTATTCGTATACAAAGCCCTTAAGAGGCTTGCCCACCCCCCCCCCCACATATCAAAAATCTTCTAACCCACCATTCTATCTCCAGATCCCTCAGGTCGGCCGACTTGGGGCTACTGACTATCCCGCGGTCTAGGTTTAGGCTCAGGGGTGCCTGCGCTTTTGCGGTTGCAGCACTTAGACTGTGGAACAGCATCCCTCTCTTCATCAGAACTGCCCCCTCCATCGACTCCTTTAAGTCGACGCTCAAAACCTATTTCTACTCCCTAGCGTTTTTGAGTCCCTCTGAGGAGGCGCTGTAAACAGTTTATGTATGTATTGTTAGGTCTGTGTAACATTGTATGTAGCACATTATTACCTGAACTGGTGTACAGCACTTTGGTCAACGTGAGGTGTTTCTAAATGTGCTATACAAATAAAATTGATTGGTACACAAAAATGCTGGAGAAACTCAGCGGGTGCAACAGCATCTATGGAGCGAAGGAAATAGGCAACGTTTCGGGCCGAAACCCTTCTTCATGCTCCATAGATGCTGCTGCACCCGCTGAGTTTCTTCAGCATTTTTGTGTACCTTTGATTTTCCAGCATCTGCAGTTCCTTCTTAAACAAATAAAATTGATTGATTCTCAGGCACTGCTTTAACACTTGATAGGGGAAATCTGCACAATCAGCTTTTAAACTACCTTTAAATTTGACACATGTGGAGAACCCAACATGTACCATTGGTCGGGGAACTGCAATGGATAACATTCTGAAAGACTGTAAATCTGTGATTAATGTGCAATGGCTTGCAAGATAGCCGTTGAAGCATTAAATTGAACTTTGGAAAAATGGGAGATATTATTCTGGTGCTCACTGGAGATTTTCTTCAAATGCAACCAGTAATTGTACGAGATACTAAAGCAGATGAACTGAAAGCCTGCATAAAATCATTATATATTTGGGAAAATGTTAAACAGTTACAGTTAAAAAAACAATATGCAAGAGCATCTGACAGGTGATCCGTCTGTGAGAGTGTTTGCTTTGAATTTCCCCCCAAAAATGAAATTGGTAAATTGAACACAAAAAATTAACAAGAATGATTGAAAGTTTAAACCTGGGCTGAATTGTTACAACATTTCACTATCTGATGGCAGTTGTTTCCCAAAATTAAAAAACTCAGCACTATTTGAATTATTTCTGTTTGTGTGAAAGAATGATTTTAGCACCAATAAATAGTTCTGGACATGTGCTAAAAAACAACCTTTCTGTACAATATACATTTATTGGCTGACATTGAGACTGTACATTGTCTGCACTATTGTCAGTCTTACTACCTAGTGTACCATCACATAATCCTGAACTGAAAGGAGTTCTAATCCTGCTATACAGGAATTTGTACCCATGAATACTATGGAATAGCGCAAAATCATCAGTCCAAAAATTACTGCCACATGTAACTTAGGCAATTGTAGTGCTGTGGTGAAATGTTTTCATTCCCTAGATACCAATTATCCCATCTAACCTACATTTACAATTCAGTTTCCTTGTAATAAAAAGGAACAGATGCTGGCTTATTACCAAAGATAGACAAAAACTTTTTCACACAGAGTTGTGAATTTGTGGAATTCTCTGCCTCAGAAGGCAGTGGAGGCCGGTTCACTGGATCCATCCAAAAGAGAGTTAGATAGAGCTCTTAAGGCTAGCGGAATCAAGGGGTATGGGGAAAAGGCAGGAATGGTGGGGTACTGATTGTAGATGATCAGCCATGATCACATTGAATGGCAGTGCTGGCTCAAAGGGTCGAATGACCTACTCCTGCACCTATTGACTATGTATCTATGAGTGTTTGACGGCACTGGGTCTATATATGCTGGAGTTTAGAAGAATGGGGGGAGGGGGGCTCATTGAAATGTACAGAATAATGAAAGGCTTGGATAGAGTGGATGTGGAGAGGATGTTTCCACTAGTGGGAAAATCTAGGACTAGAGGTTTAGGATTAAAGGATGTTCTTTTAGGAAGGAGATGGGAAATTTCTTTCGTCAGAGGGCGGCGAATCTGTGGAATTCTTTGCCATAGAAGGCAGTGGAGGCCAAGTCAATGGCAGAGATAGATAGATTCTTGATTAGTACAGGTGTCAGAGGTTATGGGGAGAAGGCAGGAGAATGGGGTTAGAAGGGAGAGATAGATCAGCCATTATTGAATGACGGAGTAGACTTGATGGGCTGAATGGCCTAATTCTACTCCTATCTCATGATGTTATGATGATTCCGAAGCACATCAACAATGAAATCAAGTGAATTTACACCTTGTATATAAATACACACCTAATACATAAGATAAATAAATAAAATGTCATTTTCATATACATATTTATCTTCATTGTGTATGTTATTGGTAATTTCAGTTATGCCACAAAATTTTGAACCCCCCCCCATTTTATATTATTTATGGAATAATTTTATATTTTAAGTTTTTATATTTTATTTACATGGAGAACTATACAATCCAATAGCACAGAAATAAATGCAAAGATCTGGGGTTGTCAACACAATACCGCAAGAAATGTTGGATATGGCAGCTGGAACATTCATAAAGTTTAAGCTTCAGTTGGTGAAGTTGCAGGGCCAGTGTGGCCAGCAAGAGGCAGCTGGACTGGATGTTTGAGAGAAAGTTTCAGATGAATCTAAGCCTGTCAAGGGGAGATTGTTGGAGAAACTGATTTGTTCATTGTTTTATTTGTTTGACCTCCACTTTGTGTAAAGGCGTACTCCACACATTAAAGGGATTTGTGTTTTGATGTGGTGTCTCTTCCAGTGCAAGACAGTGAGAAGAGCCAGAGAATGATGTATTTTAAGATGTGTTTTTCATTTAAAAAAAGCATTTGTGTAGTTTAGAATACAACGCCTGTGTATGTTGGCAAGAAATATTGACTCTCTTATGTTACCTCTTAGCAACAACTTGAAGAGGAAGCAGCCAAGCCTCCAGAGCCAGAGAAGCCCGTCTCCCCTCCTCCAGTGGAAGCAAAGCATCGCAGTATTGTCCAGATCATCTATGATGAAAACAGGGTAAGGACAAAAACAAGAGTTTCTATTTGTAGTTTCACTCGCAAGCAAATTGTGAGAAACGTACTATTGGCCTCCACTGCCTTCTGTGGCAGAGAATTACACAGATCTGTGGGTGAAGAAGTTCCGTTGTTGCCCAAGGGGCTTTGCACATCAAGATTGCTAACTAATCCTTCCTCATTACACAATACTCAGTCTAGGATGGCCTGTCCTCTAGTCGGATCTTCTACATATTGGTCTAAATAAAATCCCATGAATGGCTTTGTGCTGTACAAAAATGGCAGAATATGAACAAACTAGATCTTAATTTCTTTGAATAGTTTATTGCAAAAATAATAACAAGGTATCTGAGTGTTTGGAATTTATAATCATGCATGCTTTGGATCTTGGGCAGTTCCTTCTCTCCTCCATACTTTGCTCTTGCCATCACTCTGATATAAATTAATCTTCATCTCATCTGTCCACATGACCTTTTTCCAGAACTGTGGTTGCTCTTTTAAGTACTTCTTGGCAAACTGTAACCTGGCCATCCTATTTTTGAGGCTAACCAATGGTTTGCATCTTGCAGTGTAGCCTCTGTATTTCTGTTCATGAAGTCTTCTGTGGACAGTGGTCATTGACAAATCCACACCTGACTCCTGAAGAGTGTTTCTGATCTGTCGGACAGGTGTTTGGGGGGTTTTCTTTATTATAGAGAGAATTCTTCTGTCATCAGCTGTGGAGGTCTTCCTTGGCCTGCCAGTCACTTTGCGATTAGTAAGCTCACCAGTGCTCTCTTTCTTAATGATGTTCCAAACAGTTGCTTTTGGTAAGCCTAAGGTTTGGCTGATATCTCTATAACAGTTTTATTCTTGCTTCTCAGTCTCATAATGGCTTATTTGACTTTCATTGGCACAACTTTGGTCCTCATGTTGATCAACAGCAATGAAAGTTTCCAAAGGTGATGGAAAGACTGCAGGAAAGACTAGGTGATGAGAGCTCTCTTATACCTGCATTAAGGAGGCAATTAAACACACCTGAGCAATTACACCTGCAAAGCCATGTGTCCCATATATTATGGTGCCCTGAAATGGGGGAACTATGTATAAACACAGCTGTAATTTCTACATGGTGAAACCAAAATATATTAAAAATGGCCTTTATTAAAATCTGACAATGTGCACATTAACCACATGTGATTTTGTTCTATTACAAATCTCAAATTGTGGAGTGCAGAGGCAAATAAATAAATGATGGGTCTTTGTCACAAAAATTATGGAGGGCACTGTATGTGTGCTGAGAGCTTTGAGAGAAAGGCTTTAGTTTGCACAGGCTGAATTGCACTCAGAAACCGGGCTGCCTGGTGGTTCAGTTGTATAAACAAATGGCTGCCTTTGATAAAAATCAATCTGAGTATTGTTGGTGACTGGGCTCACTTTTACGAATGAGTGAGAGATGTGTTGAGGCGTCGTTACTTCCACATCCACTGAGATAATAATTTTGAAGCCTTTCGAACTTGTTACCTCATCATCCATGGATAGTTTTCTGAGTTCAATCTGCGAAAAGGGTAGTCTGGTTCCAACAAAATCTCCATGGGGTTAAAGCCGAGTAACAGTGAAGTATACATGCATCTGAGACGTGCGATTCAATTGGCAGCTACAGTAAGACTCTGTGCCAATATATCCAAGCAGACTTCACAGCTGAAAAGAGTTATCAGGTAAATAATGGCTCTATACATGTAGATATTTATTGGCACCTCCAGCCAAATCTTTTCTCTGACCTGAAGGGACCTTTGCCTCTCGGGCTACTGCATTCTTCCATGTCAACCAGTACCCAATCCCCATTCCATTGCATTTCCTTGTGTTGCACTGTTTAGTTTAGCTTAGAGATACAACGCAGAAAAGGCCCTTAGGCCCACTGAGTCCATGCCGACCAGCGATCCCCACACATTAACACTACCCTACACACACTAGGGACAATTTTACACTATACCAAGCCAATTAACCTACAAACCTGTACATCTTTGGAGTGCGGGAGGTAACCGATCGTCTCGGAATAAACCCACGGGGAGAACGTACAAACTCCGTACAGACAGCAGCCGTAGTCGGGATCGATCCCGGCTCTCCGGCGCTGTAAGGCAGCAACTCTACAACTGCGCCACCGCGCTGCCCTGTTTCACCTGGAAACAGGTGAAACAGCAACATAATCAGATTTTAAATGTAGCGTTTTATTCTCTGCTCCTAATGTGGTCCCTTCTACATTGGCGAGGTAAAGCATGAATTGAGTGGCCAGTTTGAAGAAAACTTTTAAGCCCAGACCTAAAGATGCTTATTTGATTGTTCCCCTTCATCTCTAACCTCACTGATCTTAGGTTTCTCCACTGTTTCAAAGAAGCGAAATGCAAAACTGAGAAACTGTACCCGTCTTTGACTCTGCATATTCTAGAAACACCATTGAGCCCGACCTTATCAGATAATGAGATTTTTGCAATTTCATTATGAATTTTATGTATTCACAATTTTTCTTCTGGAAATTTCAGCTGATGGCTGCTTCTCCTCTCCACTTGCAGGCTATCTTTTGTCTCCTTGTCTTAAAATTGCATTATTTCACCATACAGTTTCCACCCTTTCATTGTTTTAATCCATCTACCGCCCATCATAGCCTATTTTCTCTATCCGCACCTCCCCCCAACCAACCGCAAAGAACATCTTTCAAAAACTTCAAAGTTCTGTTTAAAGGCCTTTGTCAGGACCCTCAACAAATGCTGCTGATTTTTTTCCTTTATCATCTGCTTTTATTTTAGTTTTCCAAAATGATTTGTGTTTGTCTGGTCATGTTTTGGTCTCCAAAGCCAACAGATACAGAGATTTAACCTTAGTGGGTGGTATTTGTTCCATTTTGCAGAGCGTTTTTGTATCTGAACTCCTATGTTTATATTGTTTTGGTTCACATTAATAGTCACTGACCTGTACAGGCTCTGAATCTCACAGCCCGTATGACTTCAAAGTTAGTGATGTGGTAAATGTAGTTCATCCGTGCAAAGCAGGAATCTGAAGGAAACGGATCAGGGAATGGCCACACATTGACTTTTTCCTTCTTCAGGTTAATCACGAGGTGCCTGAACTGAAGCTTGTGCTAAAGTTGCCGTAGGAATGGCAAATTCTTTACACCTAAACGTAGAGAAGTTTCGTAGTTTCCTTGGTATTTTTCGTTTCAGTTTCGTAAATTCCTTGGTATTTTTTATCAGGTTATCATATCTGGTTTCAAGGCAATTCTGTAACCTGCTTATAGCTGTCAGAATCATAGTACTTAAAAAGCTAATTCAAAAAGGGCACAATGTGCTGGAGTAATTTAGCAGGTCAGGAGGCATCTATGGAGGACATTAATAGGTGATAACGTGGATCGGGACTCTTTAATCTACAATTTAAAAGCTGTTTGATGTGCTGACTTTCATAGATAATTGAATCAGTGGTACAGAGTTCATAGCTGGTGAATGTGATGCTTTAACAGTTAATGTTTACTTTTGTTAACAGAAAAAAGCAGAGGAAGCTCACAAAATACTTGAAGGTCTGGGCCCAAGAGTGGAGCTGGTAAGTGTAAATTTGAGCTTCATATTCACTGTAACTGTTGCATTCTCCCAGATATCACCATATGTAATCTTCTTCTTTCCATGTTCAACTTGTTACAAATGTTGACCTTGCTGTCATCGTCCGTCCTGAAAAGGACGCAAGCTTCAGGTGACAATCAGTGGAAGCCATCACTTGTCGCAATAGTTGACGGTTGTAGCAGAATTCTGATATGGGGCCAGTTTATATAGTGAAAGGCTATCCAGTAGTTCCGGGTGCATTGAGCATTGCAGAAAGATTATAGTTGGTTATCATTGCTTGCTTTCTGTTGCCGCTGCTAAAATCAACTGAAGGTGAAAGAGTGGGAATAGCTCCATGCCAGCAAGCAAATATAATGTCTTGCCGTTATTCACCATCCACTCCTCACTTTTTCTGTTGATAAAATAAAATTCTGGATGTCAGTAAATCGTGATTACAAATTTGTATATTTAGATTTTGAAAATTCATACCAAAATCACGGGTTAGAGTTTGGGCAATGTCTGCATGGAACAGATGGTGATGAAATACTGGGGTTTTGTACTACGATATAGGTTTATTGCTGTATGACACATTGGCACAGTACCGGCAGGGACGCTTGTCACTACATGACATTAGAGTTTGGTATCATCATATTAGAGATACGGTGCGGCACACATAATAATAATAATAAATTTTATTTAATGGGCGCCTTTCAAACATCTCAAGGACACCTTACATAGTATATCGGAATAACATATAATCGGAATATAACAATAAAGACATCACAGAGACACAATTTAAAAACAGGATTCAATCCAAAAACAGAAAATCAAAAACACAGTGTGAAGAGGGAGCAGCGGCAGCCAAAGCGCGCCAGCGTCCACTCTCTCTTCACGGCAGCCATCTTGGACACAGACCTACAAGACTACAAATAGACAAAAAAATCATCCCCCCACAGTGGATAGCACTGTGGGGGAAGGCACAATGTCCAGTCCCCACCCCATGTTCACCCCCAAAGTCAGGCCTATTGAGGCCACCGCAATTGCCTCTACGGAGGCCCGATGTCCCTGGCCGTTCTCACCGGGTGGTCTTGCCCCGGCGTCGGGAGAGTCCTTTCGGCGGCTGGGCCACTTGGAACGGCCGCTTCTTGGTTGGAGCCCGCGGCTGCCGAAGCCGACAAGGCCGCGCCGGTTTGGAGCTCCCAGGCTCCAGATGACAAAGTCGGCGCCGCCCGCACTGCTCCGCAGACCCGCAGCCCGGAGTTGTTGCTCTCGGCGGTCCAGCTCGCCAGAGCTCCAGCGCGGCGACCCAGGCAAGGCATCGCCCGCTCCGCTCCGCGATAGCGCTCCAATGCTGTGCCGCCGCCGAGGCCGAGGTGCTGGGCGGTTCCCGCCAGGAAACGGCGCTCCAAGCCCGCAGGTAGGCCACGAGGACGGATCGACGGGCAGCCCGGAGAAGAAGCTGCCTCACCGACCAGGTAGGGACCTAGAAATTAAGTTTACACCTACCCCCCACATTAAAAAGACCATATCCCCTACAAACAAAAAACAGGACTCACTAAAAACTATAAAAAAAACGGATTTAAAACGGACGGCTGCTGGCTAGCAGCCGTTCACCAAGATGGCTCCTCCTCCACATGGCGCACCGATACAGTTGCTGCCTTACAGCGCAGAGACCCGGGTTTGATTCTGACTGTAGGTGCTGACTGTACGGAGTTTGTACATTCTGCCTGTGACCACGTGGATTTTCTCCGGTAGCTCTGGTTTCCTCCCATTGGCTTCCGTAATTGTCCCTGGTGTGTAGGAGGGAGCAGGGAAAGCAAAGGCAGGAGAATGGGGTTGAGGGGGAAAGATAGATCAGCCATGATTGAATGGCAGTAGACTTGATGGGTCGAATGGCCTTATTCTGCTCCTAGAACTTATGAACTTATGAAGCCAGGCCACCATGTGCTACAAAGGTGGTAAGGAAACCATTAGAAAACATTGTGAGAGACAAATGATCGAGCATTTATTAGATGTGTTTATTAATGAGAAATCCTGTCACGCAAATGTGATAGATTTTTGTTGAAGGAGATAACCAAGTATATTGCAGTATATGTTGTGTACATGGACTTCAATGAGACCTTTGACAAGGTGCCACACGGTAGGTTGGTCCAAGGTGCCACACCCGGTTGGCAAAATTGATCCAAAATTTGCCTTGGTAACAGGAGGGGAGATATGGAGCATTTTTTCTGAATGTGATTCGGTGACCCACGTGTACCCCAAGGATCAGTGCTGGGACCACTGATGTTTGTGATGTAGGAGATAAGTTTGTAGATACTACGAAAACAGCTGAAGGTGGAGATATAGAGGAATTTTGGAGCTTGATATAGATCAGTTTGGAGTTGATGGGACAATGGCAAATGGAACATAAGCTTGACAAGTGCAAAGTGATGCATTTTGAAAGGCATACAGGGGTAGGACATACTCAGTAAATTAGGACCATTAGAAATGCTGATGACAAGAGGAGCCTTGGCATACAAGAACATAGATCCCTGAAAATGACAGCTTGCCTTTATTTGTTGGCGACATGGAATATAAGAGCTAGGATATCATTTTACAACTTCATAAAAAGTTAAGTAGGCCACCTTGTTGCAGTTCTGGTCACCAGACGATGGGACGCATGTGATTGCACCAGAGAAGGTGCAGGAGAGATTCACCAAGATGCTGCCTGAATTGAATCATTTTAGTTGAAAGGAAAGGCTGGCTTGGCTGGTGTTGCTTTCCCTGCAGTAGAGTATGTTGAGGGCTCGATGGCTGGGAAAGGATCTGTAAAGGATTGTTTCCATAGAGTTTGAAATGAGCTGCCTGCAGAGGTGGTGAAGACAGATACCTGCACTACATTTTAAGTATCTGGACAAGAACTTAAATTGCCACAGCATAGAAAGCTAGAGACCAAATGGGATGATTGTAGATGGGTCCAATGGTTGGCATGGACACTGTGACCTGAAGGGCCTGTGTGATTAATGACACAAATCACTCTGATGGTTTTCCCCGGGTGCTCCGGTTTCCTCCCACACTCCAAAAACGGACAGGTTTGTAGGTTAATTGTCTTCATTTATGATTGTAAATTGTCATTAATGTGTAGGATAGAGTTAGTGTACAGGGATTGCTGGTCGGCGTGGACTCGGTGTGCCGAAGGGCCTGTTTCCGCACTGTATTTCTAAGTTCAATTAATTAAACAAAATTGAATTTTTGACACAGTTTCATGGACTGCTCAGGGAGTTTCTCAAATGAATGTTGCTCTCTTTGGTGAGTGGAACAGTCTTGAGCTTTCCTGATTATTATTCTGGAATTGTAATACATTTGATTTTAAACATTCAATGATGTACTTCTGATATTACTTGGTTTTTCCCCTTTCAGCCACTGTATAACCAGCCATCTGATACGAAGATTTATCATGAAAACATCAAAACGTAAGTGATATCAAGTAATCACAGTGCTTAATCATCTCAAATGGGTGAGATGATGTGTATGGAGAGCTGTTTCCCTGAGTAGGTGGTACTGTTAATTACATTATAAGTAGCTGTTAATACACCATTATTCCAGACTAATTCATGAGATGGTGCTTGACTGTCAGTTCCCAGTACTTTCATTGGTTTGTATAATGTAACAAAATTCATCCATTTAAAATAAACTAAATTGAATGGCTAGCTTTCCCCAGTGATACTTGTATTGGAACATATCATGGGGTATGCCTGTGCTTGTTTGTAAAAGGCCAGGGCACAAGGTGGCTTCATCTTTATACCCATTTGAAAAACAAAATGAAAATTCGAGAAATAAGACTTATAGGTGAGATAGGTATAGCCTCAAGATGTGCATCTTGATGATGGAATGGTAAAGAAGGCATAACGTTCATAATTCCAGAAGCAGAATTCTGTAAACCAGCATCTGCAGTTGTGTCTATCTATTTGAAATGTTTCAATAATAATAATAATAATAATAAATTTTATTTATGGGCGCCTTTCAAGAGTCTCAAGGACATCTTACAAAAATTTAGCAGGTAGAGGAAAAACATGTAAGGGGAATGAAATAAATAGTAGAGACATGACTAGTACACAAAGTAAAGACAGAATACAATTCAAAACACAATATGAGGCAATTAATGCACAGATGAAAAGGGAGGGGGACGTGGGGCTAAGGATAGGCAGAGGTGAAGAGATGGGTCTTGAGGCGGGACTGGAAGATGGTGAGGGACACGGAATTGCGGATCAGTTGGGGGAGGGAGTTCCAGAGCCTGGGAGCTGCCCTGGAGAAGGCTCTGTCCCCAAAACTGCGGAGGTTGGACTTGTGGATGGAGAGGAGACCGGCAGATGTGGATCTGAGGGACCGTGAGGGTTGGTAGGGGGAGAGGAGGTCAGTGAGATATGGGGGGGCCAGATGGTGGAGGGCTTTGTAGGTGAGGATCAGGATTTTGTAGGTGATCCGGTGGGAGATGGGAAGCCAGTGAAGTTGTTTGAGGACTGGAGTGATGTGATGCCAGGATTTGGTGTGGGTGATGAGTCGGGCGGCTGCGTTCTGGACCAGTTGAAGTCGGTTGATGTAGGTGGAGCTGATGCCAAGGAGAAGTGAGTTGCAATAGTCCAGTCGGGAGGAGATGAAGGCATGGATGAGTCTTTCAGCAGCGGGAGGTGTGAGAGAGGGTCTGAGTTTGGCGATGTTGCGGAGATGAAAGAAGAAGGTTTTAATGACGTGGCGGATGTGAGGCTCAAGGGAGAGGGTGGAATCAAAGATCACGCCAAGGTTGCGGGCCTTGGGAGATGGGGAGACAGTGGTGCCGTCGATGGTGAGAGTGGGGTTATTGATTTTGCTGAGTGTGGCTTAAAGCCTATGAGGAGGAATTCTGTCTTATCGCTGTTGAGTTTGAGGAAGTTATGTTGCATCCAGGTTTTTATAGCTGACAAACAGGAGTTGATATGGGAGGGGGGGTTGTGGGGGGATTTGGTGCCGAGGTAGATCTGGGTGTCACCGGCGTAACAGTGGAAGTCCAGGTTGAAGTGGCGGAGTATCTGACCAAGGGGGAGGATGTAGATGATGAAGAGGAGGGGGCCGAGTACGGAGCCTTGTGGAACGCCTTGAGTGACTGTGGCTGTAGCAGAGGTGTGGTTGTGGAGAGAGATGAAGTGGGATCTGTTGGAAAGGTAGGAACGGAGCCAGCTGAGTGCAGAGCCTTCAATGCCGAGGTCTTTGAGTCTGGTGAGCAGGATGTTGTGGTTCACTGTATCGAAGGCTGCGCTCAGGTCGAGGAGGATGAGGATGTTGAGGGAACCAGTGTCAGCAGAGGTGAGGAGGTCGTTGAGGACTTTGAGGAGAGCAGTTTCTGTGCTATGGAGGGGGCGAATGCCAGATTGGAGGGGTTCAAGTAGGTTATACGCAAGGAGGTGGGAATGAAGTTGCGACGCAACGATACGCTCCAGGGTTTTTGAAAGAAAGGGGAGGTTTGAGATTGGGCGGTAGTTAATGAGAGAGGAGGGATCAAGACCAGGTTTCTTTAAGATTGGTGTGACAGCAGCAGTTTTGAAAGCGGAGGGGACAATACCCTCATTATGAAGAGGTGAATATAGTAGTTAGGAGGTGTACTGCTAGATTGATGGTGCCAGCTCTGGCAAGGTGTGATGATGATGTTAATTGCTTAGATTTTTTTTTTAATTTCAAAATTTTAATTTCAAAATTTATACAATACATGAGCCCCGTGCAACAAATTCATCCGACATTTTCGGAGGCTATACAAATTATTCAATACAGTCTACATACATTGCTCAAATTTTGCAAATTTATCCCCCACCCTTGCCACTCATGTGGCCTACTGGCGTGGGATCTCTTCCCGTATTTTGAGGGGCGTCTCCACCACACCCTGCCCCCCATGTCCAGCAGCGGAAGGACCCTAGACTGTGGTCCTCCCCCACCGAACCTTGGCATTGGCTGCACCGAGCTTCAGTGCGTCCCTCAGCACGTACTCCTGCAGTCTGCAGCGGGCCAGTCGGCAACATTCTCTGACGGACATCTCGCTGCGCTGGGTGGTGAACAACGCTCGGGCAGACCAAAGAGCGTCTTTCACCGAGTTGATGACCTTCCAGCAGCACTTGATTGCTTAGTTGTTGATCACATTTAAGTAATTTAAAAGGCATAAAGGACCATGGATCAAGTGCTCATTGGTGAGATTAGTTAGGAGGCCCTTCTAAACCAGCATGAACAAAAATGGAGGGGATGGCTTCCCATGTCATAAATGTTCTGTAACTCAGGCTTTGTTGGATCTGTGCAGAAACCAAGCCTTCGGCCCACATAGAATAAAGGCTGATCTTATCTTTGATTTTTTTGGTTTAAAGGAAATGGCGCAGTGTACACCATCGATCCTTATCAATACATATTTGCAAGGTGCAAAGGCATTGCTGGGAGGTGGTGTTAAATGTCAGCACAGCTGCAAAGAATGATGAGGCCATGTGTCCCAGTGTTGCATTTATGAGTCCAGTCTATGAAGGTTTGTCTGGAGAATATGCAGACCACTTAACCAATGTTGGGATTGAAGACACAAGTAACTGCAGGTGCTGGTTAACAAAAAAAGACACAAAGTGCTGGAGTAACAGCAGGTCAGGCAGCAAGTTTAGAGAACATGAATAGGCATAGTTTTGGGAACGGGACCTTTCTTCAGACTGACTGAAAGAGAGGTGGGGCTGGGACAAAACCTGACGAGTGATGGGTGGATACAGATGAGGGGGGGATTGATTGATTGACAGACAGAACATAGCATAGTACAGCACAAGAGCAGCCCCTTCACCCCACAATGTACTCAACATGATGGCCAAACCATTACTTATCTACTTGCGCATAACCCATATCCCTCCAATCCCTGCAAATACATATGCCTATCCAAAAGTTTTTTAAATGTCACAAGTGTATCTGCTTCATCGTAATCATAATCATACTTTATTAACCAAGTATGTTTTGCAACATAGAAGGAATTTGACTTGTCATACAGTCATACCAATAAAATGTAACCAAACACACAAAATAAATTTTAACATAAACATCCTCCACATTCCTCACTATGATGGAAGGCGAAAAAAAGTTCAGTCTCTTCCCTTCTTTGCCCTCGAACCTTCCATTACACCGCACAAAAAATCACTGGCTGCCCACTGCCCTCCCTGAAGGGCATCTTCAGCTCTCGCTGCCTTGGCAGGGCAACCAACATCCTGAAGGACCCTTCCCACCCTGGACACAATCTGTTCCACCCGCTGCCCTCTGGCAGACGGTACAGGTCTTTCAAAACTCGCACAAACAGACTCAGAGACAGCTTCTGCCCCATAGCCATACGTGAACTTAACAATGCAAAATAAGAAATAACACTCACATTCAACTGAATGGTTCTACCTCAGCTGCTATTGTTATTTATCTGTAATTTCTTTTTATATGTATATATTTTTACCTTTTCTTATATATTTAAAATTGCTCTTGTGAATCGCACCGTGGGATTGACTTTTAAATTTCGTTGTACCATGTGCAATGACAATAAAAAGATTCATTCATTCATTCATTCATTGTCGGGGCGATCTTGGCTCCCGCAGCTGGCAGTCGGGCCCGCCGCGTCGTGGAGCTCAAGCTCTAGCATGAGGGGGGGGGGGGGGTCTCGGCCTGCTGGTGGCTGGGTTAGTAGTGAGGAGGGAGCATGAGCCAAGGAAAGTTACAGGTGGTGTCTGCATTGAGAGTAATAGTGTGAGAGCAGAGCATGCAGAAGGACTGGGTTGCTGCTCTGGGCAAGGTTAGACAAAATCTGCTCAAACAGTATATATTGTCCATTGTTGTGTTGGCTGGCACTGATGATAGTAATATTAATTGTGATTCAAATAGATACTGAACAGAAAAGAAATTGTTTAGAACAAAAAAATCAAACAAATTCTCGAAGGCAGCCTCAGAGTTTCAGTCCTTGTATCACACTGGGAACAAACCACATTCAAATACAAAAAATGACAAGACTATAATCATGCTATAACTAGGGCTGTACAGTCCACATAATTTGGCTGTGGGTCTGAACCTCAAACATACACTGATAATCAGTGAGCTCAAATGAATTTCCAAGTTTTTCTAGCTGGTAATTATTACTTGTAATTTGGAAAGAGCAACGCCTTGTTTTTGGATGCTGGTTGTACAACATGTGCAATAATTCATGCCAAAATTGTGTTATATTTATTATTTTTGTTCATTGATTAGTGCAAAAAATTCATCGAGCACTAAATTGTGGAATCCACAGGAAAATCTATTTCCCTTACATTGTCCAAACAGCCGTTTACGCTTTTTTCCCTCCCAAGATTTTAACAGCCCAACTATTTAAGAGCAGTCACTCCACTGAGATTACTGTATTTTCCGGCAATGAAGACACACCTGCGTCAAAGTTTTTGAGTTGCTAAATTTTGAAAAAAGGCTGGCGGGACAAGATGAAGGGTTTGGTTTAGTCAGTAGAAAGGAAGATGTGAAACTCCTTCATGGAGGCAATGAGGACCGGGGAGCCTCCATCTTCGCCTGTCCCACAATGCGCTGTGCGGTTCAGGTCTGAGGGATGGGGACTTCCTGGCTCAGGGAGATCACAGAACGGGGGGAGAGAGAGGGAGCCCGGGACAGAGCAGCCAGCCTTCGGCCCATTAGCGACCCGCCAACCACCACCTCCACCGGTTGCGCCTGTGCCGAAGGACACCATGGCTGGTTGGCGGGCGGCCAGCAGAAGGCGCCGAGGTGGTGGCCGGTTCCGCTGTCCGGTCCTGGTCCGCAGCCACCCGAGCTACTTCCCTCCCCGGCCACAATGCGGTAGCTCCACGTCCAGAGCGCTGTGGCAGTGGTGAGTGAATGAGTTGCTGGCATGATCCCCGACCCCCTCCTTCTCAACGCTTTTGCTCTCCCCGCAACTTTACACCTGGCGGCCCAGCCAAGTAAGTTTACTACTTAGCGCAGCCCAGGCTATGCTGACCCTGGCCAGACTCCCCACGCGTTGCGAAAGGAACTCTTCCCCCCTCCCGCCCCTCAGCGGTGATGTCCTTTTACAGCCGCTTCCCATCAGCTGCCAGTAATGAGGGATAGACTTGGCTGTCCCTCAGTACAGCAACATCGTTCTTGATGTTGCTGTACGGAGGGATAGCCAAGTCTATCTTTCTTGGCTAACGACCTAACCTTCGGCCTCCAAGAGGCAGGTAAATTTTCATGCCTTATTTTTGGGTAAAAAATAGCGTCTTCATTGCTGGGAAATACGGTAATCCCGGATTTACAACTTGTATCTTGCAGAAACCAAGTAATGCGGAAAAAACTGATCCTTTTCTTCAAACGGAGGAACCATGCTCGTAAACAGAGGGTATGTTCTACTACGTAACTTTTCTATATTCAAATGTAGATGGTGAGATTTGACGACTGCACCCGTGCTACCTCCTGCATCCGTGCAGAACTCACTGACTTCATTAACTTTACTACTAATTTCCATCCTGCACTCAAATCTACTTGGACCATCTCCGACATTTCCCTACCGTTTCTTGATCTCACCGTCTCCATCACACGAGATAGATTATCGATTAACATTTATTATAAACTTACTGACTCCCACAGCTATCTAGACTACACTTCTTCCCACACTGCTTCCTTTAAAGACTCTATCCCCTACTCGTAATTCCTCCCGTCTACGCCGCATCTGCACCCAAGATCAGGTGTTCCATACCAGGACATCCCAGATGTCCTCATTCTTTAGGGAACAGGGGTTCCCCTCTTCCATCGTAGATAAGGCCCTCACTTGGGTCTCCTCAATATCTCACAGCTCCGCTCTTGCTCCCCCTCCCCCACTCGCAACAGGGACAGAGTCCCCCTAATCCTCACCTTTCACCCTATCAGCCATCACATACAGCACATAATCCTCCAACATTTTCGGCACCTCCAACGGGATCCCACCACGAGCCACATCTTCCCATCACCTCCCCTTTCCACAGAGACTGTTCCCTCCGCAACTCCCTGGTCAACTCGTCCCTTCCCACCCAAACCACCCCCTCTCCAGGTAGCTTCCCCTGCATCAGCAGGAGATGCAACACCTGTCCCTATACCTCCCCCCTCGACTCCGTCCAAGGACCCCGACAGTCTTTTCAGGTGAGGCAGAGGTTCACTTGCACCTCCTCCAACCTCATCTACTGTAACTGGTGTTCCAGGTTTGGACTCCTATATATCGGTGAGACCAAGCGCAGGCTCGGCAATCGTTAGACTGAACAGCTCCGCGCAGTCCGCCTAAACCTACCTGATCTCCCGGTTGCCAAACACTTTAACTCCCCCTCCCATTCCCATACTGACCTTTCTGTCCTGGACTCCTCCATTGTCATAGTGAGGCGCAGAGCAAATTGCAGTAACAACCCCCAACACCTCATATTTTGCTTGGGTAGCTTACACCCCAGCAGTATGAACTTTGATAGACACAAAATGCTGGAGTAACTCAGCGGGACAAGCAGCATCTCTGGAGAGAAGGAATGTGTTACATTTCGGGTCGAGACCCTTCTTCAGACTGATGTCAGGGGAGTGGGCAGGACAGAGATAGAATGTAGTTGGAGATAGAACAACTGGTGGGAGAACGGGGAAGGGGGAAGGGGATGGAGAGAGGGAAAGCTGGGTTCTTTGAAGTTAGAGAAGTCAGTGTTCTTACCGTTGGTGTGTAAACTACCCGAGCGAAATATGGTGTGCTGTTCCTCCAATTTGCGCTGGACCTCACTCTGACAATGGAGGAGGCCCAGGACAGAAAGGTCAGATTGGGAATGCAAGGGGGAGTTAAAGTGCTGAGCAACCGGGCGATCAGGTAGGTTAAAGTGGACTGACGGGATGTGTTCAACGAAACGATCGCCGAGCCTGCGCTTGGAGTCGCCGATATACAGGAGGACGAGACCCGAAACGTCACCTTCTATCTAGAGATTCTGCCTGTTCCACTGAGTAACTCCAGCATTTTGCGTCTATCTTTATATCCATACGTCTTGTTTCCCGACACATATAATATTTCTTAAATCCCTTAACATGCTGAATGTTTTACAGGAGCAAAAGATCTGTCAGCGCTACGACCAGCTCATGGAGGTGTGGGAAAAAAAGGTTGACAGGATAGAAAATAACCCTCGACGGAAGGCCAAGGAGGGCAAGACTAGGGAATATTATGAGAAACAGTTTCCAGAAATTCGCAAGCAGCGGGAACAACAGGAACGTTTTCAAAGGTATTTGTTAAAACCAAATTCCATTCATTACTTAAACTCTTACAAATTGAAACATTTAAATAACACACACTTTCTCACCAATCTTTAAACCAAATGCTAAATAAAACGAGTCTTCCGTGGGTGTAGGAACGTCCAACTGATTGGTGGGGAGACAAATTTGAATGGGTTACGGGTGGCAGAGTGGCACCGAGGTAGAGCCGCCGCCTCACAGCGCAGGAGACCCAGGTTTAATCCTGACCTCGGATGCTGTCTGTGTGGAGTTTGTGCGTTTTTCCTGTGACCGCATGGGTTTGCTCCGGGTGCTCCGCTTTCCTCCCACATCCCAAAGGTTTGCAGATCAATTGGCTTCTGTAAATTGCCTCTAGTGTGCAGGATGCGAAAGTGGGATGTGTGATCAGTGTATGTGTGATCAGTGGTCGGCATTGACTCGGTGGGCTGAAGGGCCTAAATGCTTTATCTCTAAACTAAGACAGCTGTGTAAGAGTAGTTCTGATTTTGTTGCCTGCATTGTAACTGCTGCAACACTAAAATATGTTTGAGAAATTAATTAATATAGTCACATAATCATCCATCATAGAAACAGGCCATTTGGCCTACCACATCCCTGCTGATCATGACTGTTGCCCTCCAGTCATCTGGTACCTCACAGTGTGCACCCATCTGTACTAATCCCAGCATCTAGCACTTGGCCCATAGCTGTCAATGCATGTGTCATTCATGCTCATCTAGACAGTTCTGACAATGTCTGTACTGCTCACAGATCTGTCGTCACCAAGCAATTCCTTTCTGTACTGCCTGTAAAAGCAGACTGCACTTGTTGCCCTCCAGTCATCTGGTACCTCACTGTGTCTAGCGAAGATTTAAAATTGTCAGCCAGAACCCCAGCGACATTTTCCCTTGCCTCCCAACCTGTGATAAATCTCAATGACCCTGTGGCTTTATCCACCTTTAGCTCCGCCAAAGCATCAAGCATCTTCTCATATAGTGGGAGTTATACAGCAGGGAAACAGGCCCTTCGGCCCAACTCGTCCATGCTAACCAAAATGCCCATCTCCACTCAATCTGAATGCCTGTGCCCAGCCCACATCCCTCTAAACCTCTCCTGTCATGTACTTATCCAATTGTCTTTTAAATATTGTTTTAGTACCTGCCTCCTCTGGCACCACATTCCATATACCCACTACACTCTGTGTGAAAAAGTGGATCCCCAGGTCCCTATTAAATCTTTCCGTTTTCACCATAAACCAATTCTTGATTCCCTGACCCTGATAAAAAAAAGACTGTGCCGTCAACCGATTATACTCCTCCTGGTGGCATGGTGGCGCAGCGATAGAGTTACTGCCTTACATCAGCAGGCACCTGGGTTCAATCCTGACCATGGGTGCTGTCTGTATCGAATTTGTACGTTCACCCCGTCACATGGGTTTTCTCTAGGAGATCCAGTTTCCTCCCGCACCCCAAAAGCATAGAAGTTTGTAGGTTAACTGGCTTCGGTAAGAATTGTAAATCATCCCTAGTGTGAGGTAGGATAGTCCTAGTGTACAGGGATCGCTGGTTGGCATGGGCACGGTGGCCCATTGTTTTGCGATGTATCTCTAAACTAATCTGAACGTCAATAAGATCACCCCTCAGTCTTTATGTTCTAAGGAATAAAGTCTTAGCATGCCTAGCCTCTCCCTATAATTTAGTCTCAAACCCTGCCAAGAATCCTCTAAAATCTTCTCTTTCCAGCTTAATGGCATATTTGCTATGACTAGGTGGCCAAAACTGAAGACAATACTCCAAGTACTGCCACACCAACTTATCTTGTCCCAACCTCTAAGTGCCGAAAGCCAATGTACCAAATGTCTGGTTCACAACCTTGTTCACTTGTTCTGTCACTTTCAGGCCTCCCAGTTGCTGGACCTCCCTTTGCCCACAAACAACTTACTCTAATCAAATTTTACAAGCTCTGATCTAATACTGTTAAACTGTTTGCCTTTCCCTAATTTAGAACTTTGAATTGTGGATCAGGTTTGTCCTTTTCCATAACTATTTTAAAACTAGTAGAACTTTGGCCACTGGTCCCAAAGTACTCCCCTGCTGACACTGTAGTCACTTGCCTAGCCCTATTTCCCAAGAGAAGGTCAACCGTTGTCCTCTCTCCATGGTAGGTCATAGACATTTGGACAGATGCATGGATAGGAAAGGTTTAGAGGGATATGAACCAAACAGGGCATCTTGGTCGGCATGAGCAAATT